>NC_140588.1:65718334-66318334 GCF_964204655.1 Triturus cristatus
TGCCACCTCCAGTTCCACCACCACCACAGTCCCACCTCCAGTCCCACCAATGCCACCTCCAGTCCCACCAATGCCACCTCCAGTCCCACCAATGCCACCTCCAGTCCCACCAATGCCACCACCAGTTCCACCACCATAGTACCACCACCACCACAGTACCACCTCCAGTACCACCAATGCCACCTCCAGTTCCACCTCCAGTCCCAACAATGCCACCTCCAGTCCCACCAATGCCACCTCCAGTCCCACCAATGCCACCTCCAGTCCCACCAATGCCACCTCCAGTTCCACCACCACAGTCCCACCTCCATTCCCACCACCACCACAGTCCCACCTCCAGTCCCACCACCACCACAGTCCCACCTCCAGTCCCACCAATGCCACCTCCAGTCCCACCAATGCCACCTCCAGTCCCTCCAATGCCACCTCCAGTACCACCAATGCCACCACCAGTTCCACCACCATAGTACCACCACCACCACAGTACCACCTCCAGTACCGCCAATGCCACCACCAGTTCCATCATAGTACCACCTCCAGTAACACCAATGCCACCTCCAGTACCACCAATGCCACCTCCAGTACCACCACCTCCAGTACCACCAATGCCACCTCCAGTTCCACTTACAGTACCACCAATGCCACCTCCAATCCCACCAATGCCACTTGCAGTACCACCAATGCCACCTCCAGTCCCACCAATGCCACCTCCAGTACCACCAATGCCACCTCCAGTACCACCACAGTCCCACCTCCAGTTCCACCACCACTGTACCACCTCCAGTACCACCTGTACCACCTCCAGTACCACCAATGCCACCTCCAGTACCACCAATGCCACCTCCAGTACCACCACCACCACTGTACCACCAATGCCACCTCCAGTACCACCAATGCCACCTCCAGTACCACCACCACAGTACCACCTCCAGTCCCACCAATGCCACCTCCAGTCCCAGCAATGCCACCTCCAGTACGACCAATGCCACCTCCAGTTCCACCACCTCCAGTCCCACCAATGCCACCTCCAGTCCCACCAATACCACCTCCAGTACCACCAATGCCATTTCCAATCCCACCAATGCCAACTCCAGTTCCACCACCACCACTGTACCACCAATGCCACCTTCAGTACCACCAATGCCACCTCCAGTTCCACCAATGCCACCTCCAGTTCCACCAATGCCACCTCCAGTTCCACCACCTCCAGTACCACCAATGCCACCTCCAGTACCACCAGTGGCACCTCCAGTACCACCAATGCCACCACCAATACCACCTCCAGTACCACCACCACCACAGTACCACCAATGCCACCTCCAGTTCCACCACCATAGTACCACCACCACCACAGTACCACCTCCAGTACCACCAATGCCACCACCAGTTCCATCATAGTACCACCTCCAGTAACACCAATGCCACCTCCAGTACCACCAATGCCACCTCCAGTACCACCACCACCAAAGTACCACCTCCAGTACCACCAATGCCACCTCCAGTACCACCAATGCCACCTCCAGTACCACCACCACCAGTCCCACCTCCAGTTCCACCACCACTGTACCACCTCCAGTACCACCAATGCCACCTCCAGTACCACCAATGCCACCTCCAGTACCACCACCACTGTACCACCAATGCCACCTCCAGTACCACCAATGCCACCTCCAGTACCACCACCACAGTACCACCACCTCCAGTACCACCAATGCCACCTCCAGTTCCACTTACAGTACCACCAATGCCACCTCCAATCCCACCAATGCCACTTGCAGTACCACCAATGCCACCTCCAGTCCCACCAATGCCACCTCCAGTACCACCAATGCCACCTCCAGTACCACCACAGTCCCACCTCCAGTTCCACCACCACTGTACCACCTCCAGTACCACCTGTACCACCTCCAGTACCACCAATGCCACCTCCAGTACCACCAATGCCACCTCCAGTACCACCACCACCACTGTACCACCAATGCCACCTCCAGTACCACCAATGCCACCTCCAGTACCACCACCACAGTACCACCTCCAGTCCCACCAATGCCACCTCCAGTCCCAGCAATGCCACCTCCAGTACGACCAATGCCACCTCCAGTTCCACCACCTCCAGTCCCACCCATGCCACCTCCAGTCCCACCAATACCACCTCCAGTACCACCAATGCCATTTCCAATCCCACCAATGCCAACTCCAGTTCCACCACCACTGTACCACCAATGCCACCTTCAGTACCACCAATGCCACCTCCAGTTCCACCAATGCCACCTCCAGTTCCACCAATGCCACCTCCAGTTCCACCACCTCCAGTACCACCAATGCCACCTCCAGTACCACCAGTGGCACCTACAGTACCACCAATGCCACCACCAATACCACCTCCAGTACCACCACCACCACAGTACCACCAATGCCACCTCCAGTTCCACCACCATAGTACCACCACCACCACAGTACCACCTCCAGTACCACCAATGCCACCACCAGTTCCATCATAGTACCACCTCCAGTAACACCAATGCCACCTCCAGTACCACCAATGCCACCTCCAGTACCACCACCACCAAAGTACCACCTCCAGTACCACCAATGCCACCTCCAGTACCACCAATGCCACCTCCAGTACCACCACCACCAGTCCCACCTCCAGTTCCACCACCACTGTACCACCTCCAGTACCACCAATGCCACCTCCAGTACCACCAATGCCACCTCCAGTACCACCACCACTGTACCACCAATGCCACCTCCAGTACCACCAATGCCACCTCCAGTACCACCACCACAGTACCACCTCCAGTCCCACCAATGCCACCTCCAGTCCCACCAATGCCACCTCCAGTACGACCAATGCCACCTCCAGTTCCACCACCTCCAGTCCCACCAATGCCACCTCCAGTTCCACCAGTGCCACCTCCAGTACCACCAATGCCACCTCCAATCCCACCAATGCCAACTCCAGTTTCACTACCACCACTGTACCACCAATGCCACCTTCAGTACCACCAATGCCACCTTCAGTTCCACCAATGCCACCTCCAGTCCCACCAATGCCACCACCAGTTCCACCATCATAGTACCACCTCCAGTAACACCAATGCCACCTCCAGTACCACCAATGCCACCTCCAGTACCACCACCACCAAAGTACCACCTCCACTACCACCAATGCCACCTCCAGTCCCACCAATGCCACCTCCAGTACCACCAATGCCACCTCCAGTACCACCAATGCCACCTCCAGTTCCACCACCACAGTCCCACCTCCAGTCCCACCAATGCCACCTCCAGTTCCACCACCACCACAGTCCCACCTCCAGTCCCACCAATGCCACCTCCAGTCCCACCAATGCCACCTCCAGTCCCACCAATGCCCCCACCAGTTCCACCACCATAGTACCACCACCACCACAGTACCACCACCACAGTACCACCTCCAGTCCCACCAATGCCACCTCCTGTACCACCAATGCCACCTCCAGTTCCACCAATGCCACCTCCAGTACCACCAATGCCACCTCCAGTCCCACCAATGCCACCTCCAGTACCACCAATGCCACCTCCAGTCCCACCAATGCCACCTCCAGTTCCACCACCACAGTCCCACCTCCAGTCCCACCAATGCCACCTCCAGTTCCACCACCACCACAGTCCCACCTCCAGTCCCACCAATGCCACCTCCAGTCCCACCAATGCCACCTCCAGTCCCACCAATGCCACCTCCAGTCCCACCAATGCCACCTCCAGTCCCACCAATGCCACCACCAGTTCCACCACCATAGTACCACCACCACCACAGTACCACCTCCAGTACCACCAATGCCACCTCCAGTTCCACCTCCAGTCCCAACAATGCCACCTCCAGTCCCACCAATGCCACCTCCAGTCCCACCAATGCCACCTCCAGTCCCACCAATGCCACCTCCAGTTCCACCACCACAGTCCCACCTCCAGTCCCACCACCACCACAGTCCCACCTCCAGTCCCACCAATGCCACCTCCAGTCCCACCAATGCCACCTCCAGTCCCTCCAATGCCACCTCCAGTACCACCAATGCCACCACCAGTTCCACCACCATAGTACCACCACCACCACAGTACCACCTCCAGTACCGCCAATGCCACCACCAGTTCCATCATAGTACCACCTCCAGTAACACCAATGCCACCTCCAGTACCACCAATGCCACCTCCAGTACCACCACCTCCAGTACCACCAATGCCACCTCCAGTTCCACTTACAGTACCACCAATGCCACCTCCAATCCCACCAATGCCACTTGCAGTACCACCAATGCCACCTCCAGTCCCACCAATGCCACCTCCAGTACCACCAATGCCACCTCCAGTACCACCACAGTCCCACCTCCAGTTCCACCACCACTGTACCACCTCCAGTACCACCTGTACCACCTCCAGTACCACCAATGCCACCTCCAGTACCACCAATGCCACCTCCAGTACCACCACCACCACTGTACCACCAATGCCACCTCCAGTACCACCAATGCCACCTCCAGTACCACCACCACAGTACCACCTCCAGTCCCACCAATGCCACCTCCAGTCCCAGCAATGCCACCTCCAGTACGACCAATGCCACCTCCAGTTCCACCACCTCCAGTCCCACCAATGCCACCTCCAGTCCCACCAATACCACCTCCAGTACCACCAATGCCATTTCCAATCCCACCAATGCCAACTCCAGTTCCACCACCACCACTGTACCACCAATGCCACCTTCAGTACCACCAATGCCACCTCCAGTTCCACCAATGCCACCTCCAGTTCCACCAATGCCACCTCCAGTTCCACCACCTCCAGTACCACCAATGCCACCTCCAGTACCACCAGTGGCACCTCCAGTACCACCAATGCCACCACCAATACCACCTCAAGTACCACCACCACCACAGTACCACCAATGCCACCTCCAGTTCCACCACCATAGTACCACCACCACCACAGTACCACCTCCAGTACCACCAATGCCACCACCAGTTCCATCATAGTACCACCTCCAGTAACACCAATGCCACCTCCAGTACCACCAATGCCACCTCCAGTACCACCACCACCAAAGTACCACCTCCAGTACCACCAATGCCACCTCCAGTACCACCAATGCCACCTCCAGTACCACCACCACCACCAGTCCCACCTCCAGTTCCACCACCACTGTACCACCTCCAGTACCACCAATGCCACCTCCAGTACCACCAATGCCACCTCCAGTACCACCACCACTGTACCACCAATGCCACCTCCAGTACCACCAATGCCACCTCCAGTACCACCACCACAGTACCACCTCCAGTCCCACCAATGCCACCTCCAGTCCCACCAATGCCACCTCCAGTACGACCAATGCCACCTCCAGTTCCACCACCTCCAGTCCCACCAATGCCACCTCCAGTTCCACCAGTGCCACCTCCAGTACCACCAATGCCACCTCCAATCCCACCAATGCCAACTCCAGTTTCACTACCACCACTGTACCACCAATGCCACCTTCAGTACCACCAATGCCACCTTCAGTTCCACCAATGCCACCTCCAGTTCCACCAATGCCACATCCAGTTCCAGTACCACCAATGCCACCTCCAGTACCACCAGTGGCACCTCCAGTACCACCAATGCCACCACCAATACCACCTCCAGTTCCACCACCACCAATGCCACCTCCAGTACCACCACCACCACAGTACCACCAATGCCACCTCCAGTACCACTACCACCACAGTACCACCAATGCCACCTCCAGTCCCACCAATGCCACCTCCAGTCCCACCAATGCCACCTCCAGTACCACCAATGCCACCTCCAGTTCCACCACCACCACAGTCCCACCAATGCCACCTCCAGTCCCACCAATGCCACCTCCAGTACGACCAATGCCACCTCCAGTTCCACAACCTCCAGTCCCACCAATGCCACCACCAGTTCCACCATCATAGTACCACCTCCAGTAACACCAATGCCACCTCCAGTACCACCAATGCCACCTCCAGTACCACCACCACCAAAGTACCACCTCCACTACCACCAATGCCACCTCCAGTCCCACCAATGCCACCTCCAGTACCACCAATGCCACCTCCAGTACCACCAATGCCACCTCCAGTTCCACCACCACAGTCCCACCTCCAGTCCCACCAATGCCACCTCCAGTTCCACCACCACCACAGTCCCACCTCCAGTCCCACCAATGCCACCTCCAGTCCCACCAATGCCACCTCCAGTCCCACCAATGCCCCCACCAGTTCCACCACCATAGTACCACCACCACCACAGTACCACCTCCAGTACCACCACCACAGTACCACCTCCAGTCCCACCAATGCCACCTCCTGTACCACCAATGCCACCTCCAGTTCCACCAATGCCACCTCCAGTACCACCAATGCCACCTCCAGTCCCACCAATGCCACCTCCAGTACCACCAATGCCACCTCCAGTCCCACCAATGCCACCTCCAGTTCCACCACCACAGTCCCACCTCCAGTCCCACCAATGCCACCTCCAGTTCCACCACCACCACAGTCCCACCTCCAGTCCCACCAATGCCACCTCCAGTCCCACCAATGCCACCTCCAGTCCCACCAATGCCACCTCCAGTCCCACCAATGCCACCTCCAGTCCCACCAATGCCACCACCAGTTCCACCACCATAGTACCACCACCACCACAGTACCACCTCCAGTACCACCAATGCCACCTCCAGTTCCACCTCCAGTCCCAACAATGCCACCTCCAGTCCCACCAATGCCACCTCCAGTCCCACCAATGCCACCTCCAGTTCCACCACCACAGTCCCACCTCCAGTCCCACCACCACCACCACAGTCCCACCTCCAGTCCCACCAATGCCACCTCCAGTCCCACCAATGCCACCTCCAGTCCCTCCAATGCCACCTCCAGTACCACCAATGCCACCACCAGTTCCACCACCATAGTACCACCACCACCACAGTACCACCTCCAGTACCGCCAATGCCACCACCAGTTTCATCATAGTACCACCTCCAGTAACACCAATGCCACCTCCAGTACCATCAATGCCACCTCCAGTACCACCACCTCCAGTACCACCAATGCCACCTCCAGTTCCACTTACAGTACCACCAATGCCACCTCCAATCCCACCAATGCCACTTGCAGTACCACCAATGCCACCTCCAGTCCCACCAATGCCACCTCCAGTACCACCAATGCCACCTCCAGTTCCACCACCTCCAGTACCACCAATGCCACCTCCAGTTCCACCTCCAGTACCACCAATGCCACCTCCAGTTCCACCACCTCCAGTCCCACCAATGCCACCTCCAGTCCCACCAATGCCACCTCCAGTCCCACCAATGCCACCTCCTGTACCACCAATGCCACCTCCAGTCCCACCAATGCCACCTCCAGTTCCACCACCACAGTCCCACCTCCAGTCCCACCAATGCCACCTCCAGTTCCACCACCACCACAGTCCCACCTCCAGTCCCACCAATGCCACCTCCAGTCCCACCAATGCCACCTTCAGTCCCACCAATGCCACCTCCAGTCCCACCACCATAGTACCACCACCACCTCCAGTACCATCAATGCCACCACCAGTTCCACCATCATAGTACCACCTCCAGTAACACCAATGCCACCTCCAGTACCACCAATGCCACCTCCAGTACCACCAATGCCACCTCCAGTACCACCACCTCCAGTACCACCAATGCCACCTCCAGTTCCACCACCTCCAGTACCACCAATGCCACCTCCAGTACCACCAATGCCACCTCCAGTTCCACCAATGCCACCTCCAGTTCCACCACCACAGTCCCACCTCCAGTCCCACCAATGCCACCTCCAGTTCCACCACCACCACAGTCCCACCTCCAGTCCCACCAATGCCACCTCCAGTCCCACCAATGCCACCTTCAGTCCCACCAATGCTACCTCCAGTCCCACCAATGCCACCTCCAGTACCACCAATGCCACCACCAGTTCCACCACCATAGTACCACCACCACCACAGTACCACATCCAGTACCATCAATGCCACCACCAGTTCCACCATCATAGTACCACCTCCAGTAACACCAATGCCACCTCCAGTACCACCAATGCCACCTCCAGTACCACCAATGCCACCTCCAGTACCACCACCTCCAGTACCACCAATGCCACCTCCAGTACCACCAATGCCACCTCCAGTTCCACCACCTCCAGTACCACCAATGCCACCTCCAGTACCACCAATGCCACCTCCAGTTCCACCACCTCCAGTACCACCAATGCCACCTCCAGTTCCACCTCCAGTACCACCAATGCCACCTCCACTCCCACCAATGCCACCTCCAGTCCCACCAATGCTACCTCCAGTACCACCAATGCCACCTCCAGTCCCAACAATGCCACCTCCAGTTCCACCACCACAGTCCCACCTCCAGTCCCACCAATGCCACCTCCAGTTCCAGTCCCACCAATACCACCTCCAGTTCCACCAATGCCACCTCCAGTACCACCACTGCCACCACCAATACCACCTCCAGTTCCACCACCTCCAGTGCCACCAATGCCACCTCCAGTACCACCAATGCCACCTCCAGTTCCACCACCTCCAGTACCACCAATGCCACCTCCAGTTCCAGCACCTCCAGTACCACCAATGCCACCTCCAGTACCACCAATGCCACCTCCAGTACCACCAATGCCACCATCAATACCACCTCCAGTTCCACCACCTCCAGTACCACCAATGCCACCTCCAGTACCACCAATGCCACCTCCAGTTCCACCACCTCCAGTACCACCAATGCCACCTCCAGTTCCACCACCTCCAGTACCACCAATGCCACCTCCAGTCCCACCAATGCCACCTCCAGTCCCACCAATGCCACCTCCAGTACCACCAATGCCACCTCCAGTCCCACCAATGCCACCTCCAGTTCCACCACCACCACAGTCCCACCTCCAGTCCCACCAATACCACCTCCAGTTCCACCACCTCCAGTACCACCAATGCCACCTCCAGTACCACCAATGCCACCTCCAGTACCACCACTGCCACCTACAGTACCACCAATGCCACCTCCAGTTCCACCACCTCCAGTACCACCAATGCCACCTCCAGTACCACCAATACCACCTCCAGTACCACCAATGCCACCTCCAGTTCCAACACCACCACAGTACCACCAATGCCACCTCCAGTACCACCAATGCCACCTCCAGTCCCACCAATGCCTCCTTCAGTACCACCAATGCCACCTCCAGTTCCACCACCACAGTCCCACCAATGCCACCTCCAGTCCCACCAATGCCACCTCCTGTACCACCACCACCACTGTACCACCAATGCCACCTCCAGTACCACCAATGCCACCTCCAGTACCACCAATGCCACATCCAGTACCACCACGACCACTGTACCACCAATGCCACCTCCAGTACCACCGCTATGAACATCTTTTAATGACAAGTAAAAAGATAAAATGCGACTTTGACTTACCATATTAACTGATTAGGCAGGTAGTAGATTGATGGCTGAGTTTTTTCTTCTTTTTTTTTTGTCTCAGCAACGCAGAGAAATTTCTTCTGCAACACTGCCTCTGCTGGCCATTCAGTATATTCTGCAGATGGAAAAGTCCACTGTTAGTCAGTTATTAGAACCTGAATATTTCCAAACTGATGCAACAGTACAACTAAATTCATTTTTATTAAGTGTTTATAATTAGTACTATGGCAACTGCGATATTGTGAACACCCACAGCTCAGTAAAAATTCAAATCTCAATTTTAATTTCAACCTAGCATACTTCTCTCGATCATATGCCTCATTTGTTAACACTCTCTACAGAACTCTAGCACCTATATGAGGAGGTAGATCAAAAAGATCTCATTGTCAGCCAAGTGACAGCGTACCCTTCTCACTGCAATTCGTTTAGGTTATGGTACACCAATAGCAATTAAGTGATCCGATAAGTTGAGGGAGGAATGCTTATGCTAGAGTTAGTGGGAATAATAAAAGCTATGAATAACAGATTCTAACATCTTCATTTTAGCAAATCCCTTTCAGATCACCTATTGAGAACTCGAGAATATACTGATCAACCACAGCTACAAACAAATGCATAAGTCTTAAATAATTCCCTCGTTTCTTTCATCTCCCCACCGTAGTCTTTAGCTGGGCATCCTGTCTACCCTGCTACCCATTTCAATACCCGGATGAATGTATCCTATCGCTTCATGTCAGATGACATCCCTCTGTAGCTTTATGATGTAAGGGCACCATTCGACCAATCACCCTGGGTGACTATTATACAGTAGGACGAGACATCAGCAATTACCAACTAGGTAACTATCTTTCATTATGACTGCAATGCAAGTAGGAGATGTAATGGGACAGAAGTCTGAACCATTGAAAGCAGGGGCTCCTTTTGAAAGTGGGCTGGATTTAGAAGAACACAGAGTTTCTAAACAGCAGTCCATCTTGAGTATAAGAGTCCCACATACAGAGTGGAGGGAAACAGGTTAAATGAGCTTCCGTCTATGTGATAGCAAGTCAATCACTCTCACTTTAGACAACTTGTTTCAGCCTGAAATACGGTATTTAACTCGGAGGACATATTCCTAGTACAAGTATCTAAAGAAGGTTTTGTCAGCCTTGCAGACAGTCAAAGTCTTTGATAAACTACCATGATGCCCATGGCGTCTTCAGTATTGCTACTGTCTTGAAAAATTAAATGTATTCTGACGACCCCCCTCAACAGGTAACGAGAGCATTCAGGTGCTATGAACATCTTTTAATGACAAGTAAAAAGATAAAATGCGTCTTTGACTTACCATATTAATTGATGAGGCAGGTAGTAGATTGATGGCTGAGTTTTTTCTTCTTTTTTTTGTCTCAGCAACGCAGAGAACTTTCTTCTGCAACACTGCCTCTGCTGGCCATTCAGTATATTCTGCAGATGGAAAAGTCCACTGTTAGTCAGTTATTAGAACCTGAATATTTCCAAACTGATGCAACAGTACAACTAAATTAATTTTTATTAAGTGTTTATAATTAGTACTATGGCGACTGCGATATTGTGAACATCCACAGCTCAGTAAAAATTCAAATCTCAATTTTAATTTCAACCTAGCATACTTCTCTCAATCATATGCCTCATTTGTTACCACTCTCTACAGAACTCTAGCACCTATATGAGGAGGTAGATCAAGAAGATCTCATTGTCAGTCAAGTGACAGCATACCCTTCTCACTGTAATTCGTTTAGGCTATGGTACACCAATAGCAATTAAGTGATCCGATAAGTTGAGGGAGGAATGCTTATGATACAGTTAGTGGGAATAATAAAAGCTATGAATAACAGATTCTAACATCTTCATTTTAGCAAATCCCTTTCAGATCACCTATAGAGAACTCGAATATACTGATCAACCACAGCTACAAACAAATGCATAAGTCTTAAATAATGCCCTCGTTTCTTTCATCTCCCCACCGTAGTCTTTAGCTGGGCATCCTGTCTACCCTGCTACCCATTTCAATACCCGGATGAATGTATCCTATCGCTTCATGTCAGATTACATCCCTCTGTAGCTTTATGATGTAAGGGCACCATTCGACCATTCACCCTGGGTGACTATTATACAGTAGGACGAGACATCAGCAATTACCAACTAGGTAACTATCTTTCATTATGACTGCAATGCAAGTAGGAGGTGTAATGGGAAAGAACTCTGAACCATTGAAAGCAGGGGCTCCTTTTGAAAGTGGGCTGGATTTAGAAGAACACTTGGGTGCCGATTACGATCCGGTAAAAAAATTCCCCGTACGACTCGTATCCGGTCTTTTTACCGTACGAATCGTACAAGTGCCGTACAAACTGGCAATCACGATTCGCATGGGAAAAGACCATACGAACCGCATTGGGAATGATTCCCCACACGTCCTCGGGTCGGAAAATGTGTCCGACACGTCCTCGGATGATTTACCGTACAAATGTGAAAAGTGAAGTCCGACCGAGGAATCACGATCCATCCCGTGCGTCCGATGTTACAACCGTATGGAAAAAACACCGTCCGCACCGAACTCCCATAGCAACCGTGGAGACAAGTGCCCGCATACGCGCCCAACACTCCCCCCAGCCCCCGTACGTCCGAGACGTACCCCCCGTGTATGTACACCCCCACCCGTGTATGTACACCCCTGTACGTTCGAGTCGTACCCCCACCCGTGTACGTGTCGTACCACCGTGTATGTACACCCCTGTACGTTCGAGTCCTACCCCCACCCGTGTACGTGTCGTACCACCGTGTATGTACACCCCTGTACGTTCGAGTCGTACCCCCACCCCTGGACGTGTCATACCACCGTGTATGTACACCCCTGTACGTTCGAGTCCTACCCCCACCCGTGTACGTGTCCTACCCCCGTATATGTACACCCCTGTACGTTCGAGTCGTACCCCCACCCGTGTACGTGTCGTACCACCGTGTATGTACACCCCTGTACGTGTCGTACCCCCGTGTATGTACACCCCTGTACGTTCGAGTCGTACCCCCACCCGTGTATGTGTCGTACCACCGTGTATGTACACCCCTGTACGTGTCGTACCCCCGTGTATGTACACCCCTGTACGTTCGAGTCGTACCCCCACCCGTGTACGTGTCGTACCACCGTGTATGTACACCCCTGTACGTTCGAGTCGTACCCCCACCCCTGGACGTGTCCTACCCCCGTGTATGTACACCCCCACCCGTGTATGTACACCCCTGTACGTTCGAGTCCTACCCCCACCCGTGTACGTGTCGTACCACCGTGTATGTACACCCCTGTACTTGTCGTACCACCGTGTATGTACACCCCTGTACGTTCGAGTCCTACCCCCACCCATGTATGTGTCGTACCACCGTGTATGTACACCCCTGTACGTTCGAGTCGCACCCTCACCCGTGTACGTGTCGTACCACCGTGTATGTACACCCCTGTAGGTGTCGTACACCCCTGTACGTTCGAGTCGCACCCCCACCCGTGTACGTGTCGTACCCCCGTGTATGTACACCCCTGTACGTTCGAGTCGTACCCCCACCCCTGGACGTGTCCTACCCCCGTGTATGTACACCCCCACCCGTGTATGTACACCCCTATACGTTCGAGTCGCACCCCCACCTGTGTACGTGTCGTACCACCGTGTATGTACACCCCTGTACTTGTCGTACCCCCGTGTATGTACACCCCTGTATGTTCGAGTCGTACCCCCACCCGTGTACCTGTCGTACCACCGTGTATGTACACCCCTGTACGTTCGAGTCCTACCCCCACCCCTGGACGTGTCGTACCACCGTGTATGTACACCCCAGTACGTTCGAGTCGCACCCCCACCCGTATACGTGTCGTACCACCGTGTATGTACACCCCTGTACGTGTCGTACCCCCGTGTATGTACACCCCTGTACGTTCGAGTCACACCCCCAGCCGTGTATGTGTCGTACCACCGTGTATGTACACCCCTGTACGTTCGAGTCGTACCCCCACCCGTGTACGTGTCGTACCACCGTGTATGTACACCCCTGTACGTGTCGTACCCCCGTGTATGTACACCCCTGTACGTTCGAGTCGTACCCCCACCCGTGTACGTGTCATACCACCGTGTATGTACACCCCTGTACGTGTCGTACCCCAGTGTATGTACACCCCTGTACGTTCGAGTCGTACCCCCACCCCTGTACGTGTCGTACCACCGTGTATGTACACCCCTGTACGTTCGAGTCGTACCCCCACCCGTGTACGTGTCGTACCACCGTGTATGTACACCCCTGTACGATAGAGTCGTACCCCCACCCGTGTACGTGTCCTACCCCCCTGTATGTACACCCGTGTACGTCAGAGTCGCACCCCCACCACAACCTCCTAAGTACGGAGCGCACCCCAGGCCCAAACATCACAACCGCATGTACGAGTCGTACCAAGCCACACACAAGGACAGCACTGTACAACCAAATGGCCCATGTACACACCGTACACACGCTAAAAACGCACGTACACAACCAGGACAAAACAACACAAGAATACACCATTCGAATGGCACAAAGCCACTAAACATGTCCAACAACCACTAAAACAACACATTCACTGACCTGCAACTGCCAAAAACAAACAGAGGCCCAAAACACCACCACTCCTTATAACACACCCACCCAAACTTCAAACACAGCCACACCCACCAATGGACCAATAAAAAGGGCCCACACACACAAACCATGAGCCTTTGCAACAGACTCACTGCTGCCAGACCCCTCAGACAACCTACAGCACCATACTACAATCTTCACCACACCTTACACTTGCACACCTTCACACAACCACCTTCACAAACACCCCCTCATCACATTCACACACACCTGCACAACCACACCCACACACCCACAACCATCCACACACCCCCCACCATCCACACCCACACCCCTCACCATGCCCATTAACAAGAATCCAAAGTTCAGTAACCGAGAGTTGGAGGTCCTTGTCGATGAAATCCTCAGAGTCGAGCCACACCTCTTTGGAACATTGGTCAGACAGACCAGCATTTCAGAAAAAACAGCCATGCGGCAGACCATCGTCGATGCTGTGAATGCTGTTGCGGACACCAGAAGGAACAAGCAGGAATGCCAAGCCAGGTGGTACGATCTGCGGAGGAGGGTCCGAGCCAAGATGACGGACGAACAGAACAAGTTACTTACCTTCGGTAACGATGTATCTGTAAGAAACATTAGTTAGTTAGATTCCTCATCTTAGAATATCCCCAGGCGTCAGACTGGATCCGGAAGATTTTTCGTCAGCAATACCCCTTGCGCGTCGCTAGGCGTCGTCTGCGGCTCCGCGTCCGTCATCGGCGTCGTGCGCCGGAATTACGTCGTCGGAGTACTTATACGCCGCCCTCGCGCGCTGACGTCAGTTCTTGTACATAGCTTTCCGCGCCAGGAACGCAGAGCCATGCAAAGACCGACACTGGTGCCAAAAATAAAATCTAGGGGCCTGAAAAGGACAACCTTAACCCTAGATGTCAGTTCGCAGAATGGGGAGGATGGGTGGGTCGGTGAGGAATCTAACTAACTAATGTTTCTTACAGATACATCGTTACCGAAGGTAAGTAACTTGTTCATCTGAAAGAAACACGTTAGTTAGATTCCTCACCTTAGAATAGATACCCAAGCAATACCATCCCCGGTGGTGGGTCTGCGAACCAAGATCACACCAGAAAGTCCTGGAGGACAGAACGGCCAAAGAAGCCATCCCTCCGGACTTGGCTGTCAAGGCAATAATGCCTGGCAAACGTGTGTAACGAAGCCCACGTCGCCGCCTGACAGATGTCCTGCAAAGGGACTCCCCGTCCCAAAGCAGTAGTAGCCGCTGTGGCCCGAGTAGAATGGGCGCGCAGCCCAACAGGAGGGTCCTTTTTTGCCAAAGAATAGCAAATTTTGATACACAAAACGACCCACCGAGAGATGGTCCGTTTGTGCACAGCTTTCCCCTTCTTAGCGCCCACGTACCCAACAAAAAGCTGGTCGTCCACCCGGAACTGTTTTGTGCGGTCCAGATAAAAGGAGAGCGCACGTTTTGGGTCCAGACGGTGGAGCCTCTCTTCCTCTTTGGAAGGATGCGGAGGCGGAAAGAAGGTGGGCAAGGTGACAGACTGCCCAAGATGAAATGGAGTCACCACTTTCGGAAGAAAGGAAGGACGAGGTCGAAGGACAACCTTGTCCGGATGAACAGAGGGAAAAGGAGGCTTTGAAGACAAAGCCTGGAGCTCACTCACCCGTCTAGCCGAGGTGATGGCTACCAGAAAAGCAGTCTTAAGAGTCAGAAGACGAAGAGGACAATTGTGAAGAGGCTCGAAGGGAGCGCACATCAGGAATGTCAAGACCAGATTCAAGTCCCACTGAGGCATTACAAAAGGGACAGGAGGGAACGTGTGAGTAATGCCTTTTAGAAAGCGTGTAACCACAGGGGACTTGAAAAGAGAAGGCTGATCAGGAAGCCGCAAGAAGGCGGAGATGGCAGCAAGATAACCTTTCAGGGTGCCCAGGGCAGAGCCCTGCCGGGCCAGAGAAAGAAGAAAGAGGAGAACCTCAGAAAGAGGGGCGGAAAGGGGATCCACAGCCTTTGCTGTGCACCATGCCACAAATTTGTTCCACCGGCAGGCGTATACCGTCTTTGTGGAGGGACGCCTGGCTGCCAGAATGATATCACAGACTTCAGGAGGCAAGTCAAATGGCATCAACTGCCGCCGCTCAATCTCCACGCATGGAGGTGGAGGCTGGACAGGTTCGGGTGGAGGACCGTCCCCTGCTGCTGCGACAGAAGATCCTCCCGAAGGGGCAGACGTATCGGGGGATCGGTCAACATACTGAGTAGCTCGGGATACCAGTATCTTCGTGCCCAATCCGGAGCCACCAAGATGACTTGGGCCCGGTCGTGCCTGATCTTCTTCAGCACTCTGGGCAGAAGTGGTATAGGCGGAAAGGCGTACAACAGACCGCAACTCCACTCGTGACGAAAAGCGTCGCCGAGCGAGTGCCGCCTTGGAAATTCCAGCGCGCAGAACTGCTGACATTGCGCGTTCTCTTCGGTGGCGAATAGATCTAACCAAGGCTCTCCCCACTGCTGAAAGAGACCTTGCGCCACTTCGGAGTTCAGATGCCATTCGTGATCCATCATGCACCGGCGGCTGAGTTCGTCCGCTCTGGCGTTCAGAGAGCCCGCCAGATGTTGAACCACTAGGGTGACGCCCTGGTGTTCCAGCCACGTCCAGAGGCGCAGAGCCTCCTGACAAAGGGTCCACGACCCCACCCCGCCCTGTTTGTTGCAATACCACATGGCGGTGGTGTTGTCCGTGAACACCTGCACGACACTGCCCCTGACAGAGGGAAGGAAGGCTTTCAGTGCAAGTCGGATCGCTCTCAACTCCAACAGGTTGATGTGGAGACGAGACTCCGCCGGAGACCAGAGGCCTCTGATCTCCGCCTCTCCCATATGGCCACCCCAGCCCAGGAGGGACGCATCCGTCACTACGACATGCTCCGGTTGGGGAAGGGAGAGGCTCCTGCCCATGACCCAATCGCGGTCCGTGAGCCACCACTGCAACTGTTGTGCAGTGCCCTCCGAGATCAAGACATGGTCGGACAGGTTGCCGTGATGCTGGGCCCACTGAAACTTCAGGTCCCACTGCAGAGCCCGCATGCGCCGCCTGGCGTGATGCACTAGTAGGATGCAGGAGGCCATCAGCCCCAGAAGCCGCAACACTAGCCTGACCGAAACCCAGGATAGAGGCCGAAAGATGGGAATCAGGGCCTGTATATCCCGGACCCGCTGTTCCGGTGGATAGACCCGGAACTGCGCCGAATCGAGAACTGCTCCGATGAAGAGGAGCTTCTGAGAGGGACTCAGGTGTGACTTCGGCACGTTGATGGAAAATCCCAGCAAATGCAGGAGATCCGCCGTAGTCTGGAGGTGGGAGACGACTGCCTGGGGCGAGCCTGCCTTCAACAACCAGTCGTCGAGATAGGGGAAGACTGGAACCCCTGATCTGCGCAGATGAGCTGCGACCACCGCCATCACTTTCGTGAACACCCGAGGGGCACTGGTGAGGCCGAAGGGGAGCACGGTAAACTGAAAGTGCTCTTGGCCCACCGTGAACCGCAGGTAACGCCGGTGGGCCGGCAGGACGGGGATATGGAAGTATGCGTCCTGCAAGTCCAACGCTACCATCCAGTCTCCGGGGTCGAGGGCAGCTAGAACCTGAGCCAAGGTTAACATCTTGAACCTTTCCTTTCGGAGGAAGGCATTGACGTTCCGGAGGTCCAAGATGGGGCGTAGGCCCCCTTTGCCCTTCTTGGGAACCAGAAAGTAGTGGGAATAACAACCACGACCTACTTCTGGACTCGGAACGCGCTCGACGGCCCCCTTGGCCAAGAGGGCCGAAACTTCCTCGCGGAGAAGATTCAAATGATCCCCCGAGATACGGTGGTGCTGCGGTGGCATGGCTTGAGGGGTCGTCTCGAAGGGGAGGGAGTAGCCCCTTCGGACGATTTGCAGCACCCACCTGTCCGATGTAATGGACCGCCAGTGGAGCAGGTGATGGCGAACTCTGCCGCCCACTGGCGTGGAATGGGCCTGAA
Organism: Triturus cristatus; assembly: GCF_964204655.1. NCBI lineage: Eukaryota > Metazoa > Chordata > Amphibia > Caudata > Salamandridae > Triturus > Triturus cristatus. The sequence goes on from NC_140588.1 coordinate 65,736,500, forward strand.
AGCTCGGACTAGGAAGGCTTTGAGGCGGATGCTGCCGGGGTGGATGTGGGCTGACCACGTCGTCCTCCAGATCCGCCACGGCGGAAACCACGTCCGCGACCGCGCGCAGGTTGGTTCTGCGGCTGGTGGCTTGGCGGACGTGAGGAGGCGCCCCTTCCTTGGCCACGAAAGGGGCGAAAAGCGGAGGTGTGCGCCCGCAGAGCCGAGAGGCCCAAGGACTTGGCCGTAGCCCGGGAGTCCTTAAAGCGGTTCAGCGCACTGTCCGCCTTCTCACCAAACAGGCGAGTGCCATCAAAGGGCATGTCCATGAGGGTGTTCTGGACATCCCCGGAAAATGACGTGGACCGCATCCAGGCGTGGCGGCGGAGCGCCACCGTGGTGGAAATCGCCCGACCCAGCGAGTCCGTGGTGTCAAGCCCACATCGTATGGCTTGCCGTGCTGCATCCCTCCCATCGGCCAAAGCCTGGGTAAGACGTGTCCGGACCTCCTCCGGACACAGGGGCAGCACGTCCTCCACCGTATCCCACAGAGAATGGGAATAACGATCCAAGAGACAGGCGGTGTTCAAAGACCGCAGGCCCAAACTAAGGGACGAGAACAGTTTCTTGCCAAACTGCTCGAGTCTCTTGGAATCCCGGTCCGGCGGAGCGGTCGGGAAGGAGGATGGGGAGGTAGAGGCCTGGAAAAACCAGACTCTCAGGGGTGGGGTGTTGGGACAGGAAACTGGGGTCGCCCGGAGCAGGGCGGTGGCGCCTGGCAACGTTCCTATCCACAGGAGGAACTGTGGAGGGCTTGGACCAGGTGCCCTGCAGAACGTCAGTGAGGGCCTCATTGAACGGCAGCAGAGGCTCAGTGGAGCTTGCTGCGGTTTGAAGCACCTCAGTGAGGATGTTAGTCCTCACAGCCACGGCAGGCAGCTCGAGCCCAAGGGCTGCGGCCGCCTTGTGCAGCACCACAGAAAATGCTGCACCCTCCTCCGAAGCCACAGTCGGAGGAGAAGTGAATCCAGTGTCTGGCGAGGTATCCAGACCACTGGCCTCCCCCAGTTCATCTGCCCAGTCCTGTGAAAGCTGCGACTGAACAGCCATAGGGTCCTCGAACCCCTCCCAGTCGCCCCCGTCGTCCGATTCCTGATAAACAGGAGGAATGATCGGAGCCGGACTGTAGAGATAATAGGTCTCAAGCGGCGCCGGACGCGGCGTCGGTCGACGCCGTTGCGGCGCCGGGTCCGGAATAGGGCTAAACTGGGGTTGGACGCCGTCCGGAGTCGGCACCAAAGGCGGCGGCGTCGGCGGCACCGGAGGTGTAGGCGTCTGCGCCGGCGGCGCCGGTGACGGCGTCGGTGGTTCATTCGCCGGTGCCGGTGGAGGAGTGGTTAGGTCAACCGGCGTCGACGGGGGCCCAGGCATGGGCCCCGCAGGGACCTGCGGCGTCGAGACCGGAGTCGTCGACGGCGCCGGGGCCGAAGCCGCCGGCAGGCAAGGTCGCCCAGTCGAGTCCGCGGGGCCCGAAGGCGCGCCAGCTGGCGTCGACGGCGGGTCCAGGCTCCTCATGGCCGAGAGGAAGGCACTGACCTCCGCCGGCGTCGCGTTAGTCCCAGGGACCGGAGGGTATGGGGACGGGCGCGGCGCCTGCGGCTCCGCCGGAGCCGCGGGGGTGGAACCACCCGGACCCTCGGCCGAGTCGCGCGACCGGCGAGGGGAGTCCGAAGAGCGATGTCGCCGCTTGGACTTCTTAGAGTGTTTGGACTTACCCGACGACTTGGAGCCCGACGATCGATGGTGGCGTCGGCTAGGGCTCCGCGAGCGATCCTTGGACCTCCTCCTGGACCGGGATCGCGCACGACGCGGAGCCGAGTGGCGAAGCGTGAGAAGCTTGCGGGACCGCTCCCGCCGAGCCTTCGAAGTCAGGGCCTGGCAATCTGAGCACGACTCCGCGTCGTGGTCGGGGCCTAAACAGTAGAGACACCGGCGGTGGTGGTCGGTCACCGACATCAGTCGATGGCAATCCTCGCAAGCCTTGAACCCAGGCATCCTACCGGCACCAGATGTCGACAGACAAGGATCAAAAGTGATCAAAAAAGACTAAAAGGGGTAGCTCTCCCGGATCTGCGCTTACTGGCGCGGAAAAAAGAAGAACTGACGTCAGCGCGCGAGGGCGGCGTCTAAGTACTCCGACTACGTCATTCCGGCGCACGACGCCGACGACGGACGCGGAGCCGCAGACGACGCCTAGCGACGCGCAAGGGGTATTGCTGACGAAAAATCTTCCGGATCCAGTCTGACGCCTGGGGATATTCTAAGGTGAGGAATCTAACTAACGTGTTTCTTTCAGATCAACCAGGCCAACGTCACTGGAGGAGGGCCGTCCCGCAGACCCGTACACTACCATCCCTGGGAGGAGAGGGTGATGGCCATACTGCCGGTGGAGGCAGTCGAAGGATTAGGAGGACTCCGAGACCCGGGTGAGTACACAAACAACGCACCTCACATGGGGGGTAACGTCATCCACAACCAAACCCACAAACAGGCACGCAACCACCCCAAACTATCGCATGACTCAACCACACTCCATGAACACGCACATGCCACTGGCGCCACCATGCCCCATGCACCCAGCTGGACAATGTCAAGTCACAGGCCACAGAAGACACCAACACATGACACGATAAGCCGGATGGTGGGAGGGTGGGCCCCAAAAATCACATAGTGCAACTCAGAAGCAGACAACAATGCCCTCTGCCCATATGGCCTAGGTCACAGCCAGACTAACACTGTGTCCCCGCACAGGAAAGACTCGCCAGCAAATGGCGGACGCCTTGCATTAACACATGGGGGTGAAGGCACGTTTTTGCACATGACAGCAGCTAATGAACAGCCAACACTGTGAAAGAGTGGCAGCACACACCACCACAGCAGCAGCGCAGACACACACACTACACCCAATGGGTGCCTGGAGATCAGAAACAAACTCACAGCAACAAGCCACGGGCCATTCAAAGATCTGCTAACAGTGTGTGCCCAGGAAGCTGGCCTTAGGTGACAGAGGCTGACACACAGAGGGAGGGACAGGGGGACAGAGAGGGAGGGAGACGCGGGGAGACGGACAGAGGGAGGAGGCTGACACACAGAGGGAGGGACAGGGGGACACAGAGGGAGGGAGACACAGGGAGATGGACAGAGGGAGGAGGCAGACACACAGAGGGAGGGACAGGGGGACACAGAGGGAGGGAGACACAGGGAGACGGACAGAGGGAGGAGGCTGACACACAGAGGGAGGGACAGGGGGACAGAGAGGGAGGGGAGATACGGGGAGACGGACAGAGGGAGGAGGCTGACACACAGAGGGAGGGACAGGGGGACAAAGAGGGAGGGAGACACAGGGAGATGGACAGAGGGAGGAGGCGGACACACAGAGGGAGGGACAGGGGGACACAGAGGGAGGGAGACACAGGGAGATGGACAGAGGGAGGAGGCTGACACACAGAGGGAGGGACAGGGGGACACAGAGGGAGGGAGAGGGGGACAGAGAGGGAGGGAGACACAGGGAGAGCAAATCAGCCTTGTGGTGTGTGGGAATGTCTGCTCGTCAGCAGGTGGACTGTGTGCATGTAGACAAGGGTGGCCAGTGCCAGAACCCCCCTCTTCTCCATGGCAAAACACAGGGCCATGTCACAACCTGTGCACGAGCACAACGACAGCTACCTGCATAATATAAGTGTGTGGATCCACTCCATGTGCACATGTACAGTGCTACACGGAAAGCGCCAATGCATGGCTCGCCACACCTGCCCACTCCACTGCGGACTGCAGTCACACTTGACGCAGTAAGTAAGACTGTGCCACACATAGTTAAAGGTGCCAAAGTGGTGCCCAAGGGACACACCCATGCACAAGTGCACTGTGAGTGGAATGCAAGACAGATCCTAATTCCAAGAGGAAATGTGCCAACTTAGAAACTGATGAAACATGGATGTTGCATGGACCAAAATTAACATTGTCTCTCTCACACACAGGTCAACCTCGTGGTTCACCCCCCAACACTGGGGGGGAAGACTCACAGGACCCGGCTCTGCGGGAGGCCGATCCCACCGGCAGCGACGACTCTCACCACTCTGTGGATGACCCCGACCAACCTGGCCCCTCTGGTGTCCAACCACCTGCAGCACCTGCGTCAGGTACAACGGGGCCAACCACCACCCCCACTCCTGCCACATCCCAGGAGACACCCAGGATCCCTGCCCCACCACCACAAAGCAGCCAGGCTGGCCAGGAGGGACACGGTGTCCCGGGCACCCAGGAGGAGACAGGCGACAACGCCAATGCCACCCTTCAGGGGTCCCGGAGACCCGATGTGCCCACAAGGGCAGGCCAGGTGCAAATGGGCAAGGGTGGTGGGAGTGGAGGACGGCGGAGGCGCCAGCCTGACCAGTTGGCTGGGGAACCGGTATATTCCCATGTCCGTAACATCCTGGACACATACCAGCAGGACACCACGGGCATGGCCCAGGTTGTGTCCACCCTCAATGAGATGAAGGGGACCCTCGATGAGATAAAGACCCAGCAGGCCCAGCAACATGCCTGTCTACTGCAACACCAACGGAGGATGGAGGACAGACAGGCTGAGCTCGTGACGGTGTTCCAGGGGATTCACAATACACTCCGTCGGATGGCCGACAACATGGGCAACCCTCCCTGTGCCAGAAGGCGTAGAACATCACCACCCACAGGGAGGGATCAGGAGGAGGAGGAAACATCCGATGGAGCATCCCAAACATCGTCACGGCCTGCTTCTGAGGGTCCCCCACGGGAAAGGACCGTGAGGGTCAGCGTTACATCACCATCTCCCAGGACACCTGGCCTGGCACCTGGTCCACTGGAGCAACAGCATCACAGCATCAAGAGACATTCTCTGCCACATGGCCTTGCTGGTCACTGTCTGACCAATGTTGACAAAGACTGTGGCATGGACTCTGAGGATTTCCAATGGCAAGGACACCAACTCCCCTACTGAACTTTGGATTCCAAACTCCCGGAAAGCCCCTCACGTCATACCCCCCCCCCCCCACCCCCCCACAAAAATAAAAATTCACACCATGAAGAGAAGATGCCTGCTGGTTGCCTTATTACCTTACATGTTTCTTGTAAAGTCTAAACATGCCTGACTTCTCTTTTGACTTCAACCATCCACACCCTGGGGCCTGAGTCTGGCACAGGACACATGGGTCACAGTGTATTAGGCAAGACAGACATGGAGCACCATACACACCCGTGATGGGCCCAACCAGCTGAGGGGGTGGCCGCACAACCGTGCTGACAGACACATTGAGTACAGCAACAGTCATGCGCAGAGGTCAGGGATCCAGTCCAGTGTCCTGGGGGGCACCCAGGTATGTGTAGACAGGTGGCAGAACCATGTCCTGCAAGCTTGAGTCCGGTGGATGCAGAGAATGGGGGCCTGGCCAACGTTGGATGCATGGGGATGGCACATGTCACAATACCCACACACTCATGGACATCATGCACAATACACAGTCTCATCCCACACACACAGCTTGCATCTTGCTACTCGACACATAGACACATAGCCACTATCAGGGAAAACCATGCCAGACATGCTGGATGCACCGTGGCAACACACCAGCATTGACTGAGAAGAGGCACCTTGGAGGCATAGGGACACCTTTATTAGTCATGTATTCGGGATTGCAGAGGCAACTTGAAGTACACATGAACACTTCATGTGGAGTAACATGTGGGTCCAACACTGGCACCCCCCTTCTGCAGCACTAATGCGTGATAGCCATGGAACTGGCACACAATTGTCGGCTAACAGCTAAACACCCACAGCTGCTCACGGAGAGACTGCCATACACCATTGATCCGCTGATGTAGAAGTCCCACACCATCTCAAGCCAATGCAAACCGTATGTGTCCGAGGGCAGTGTTACACACATTGATGCCATCAGCACAATCCACTATCCCATCACTGATGACTGTCAACAAGTCAGACTATCTATTCAGGTGTACACAGCTGCATGTTGTGTCCCATGGTGATGCTACATGGCTGCAGAGGAACCAAACATCGACAGGGGCAGTGTGCATACATCGTGAACAACTGCCACACCCAATACACCCCTGATGCATCCCTTACCCTAAGGAGACTTCCAAACTTGTCCGTGCGTGTAACGCTGAGTCAGCACACGATGACATGTCCATGAGGAATAGCAGTGCCACAACAATGCAAGCAGCAGACGGCATGCGCAAGTACCTGGGGAAGAGAGACACACAAGAAGTCAGCCCCAAAAAGCACAGCCACTTGCATGTGCATGTACTCGACACATGTATGGATGACAACATGCTAGGTCACAATTATGACTGAGGAAATACAACCATCACTGCCACCATCCCTCCAGTGACGCACCCACACACACCTCTGACTCACGTGCCATACATGCAGGTGGAGACACACATCACAACACATGCCACACGGGGAGCAATGTGTGCACACTCAGACACTGGTACTCACCACTAAGCAAAGAAGTCGCGTATGAGCCGAGTCCGGATGTCCTCTTGCGGCTCCACATCACTAGCCCCATTGCCAAGCCCTTCGTCCTCCACGGGTGGATGGTCCTGGTCATCTTGATCCAGGATGAGTGGCACAGCTTTCTCAACTGCCATGTTGTGCAGCATGCAGCAGACCATGAAGATTTTGCAGACCTTCGCAGGGGCATATGGGAGCGCGCCGCCGGTCTTGTGTAGGCACCTGAATCGGCTCTTCAGCAGGCCAAACGTCCTCTCTATTACTCGCATTGTCCGGCCATGGGCGGTGTTGTAGCGGAGCTGGGCCGGCGTGATGGGGTTGCGGAGAGGTGTGATCAGCCATGGCATGTTGGGATAGCCAGCGTCCCCTACATGGGAAGCACATGGACATTGTTAGAACTGGAGAAGCGGTCGTGCCGGTAGTCTATGCAAAATACAGGACAGACAGACTGTACCCACCAACAACACATGCTCGTTCGTTGCGCAGCTGCGTCATCATTTCAGGCACCCTGCTACGCCTCATGATGTAGGCATCGTGTGCTGATCCTGGAAAACGAGCACAGACATGTGAAATCACCATGTAGGACAGACACACCACAAGGGCATTGATGGAGTGGTAGTGCTTCCGATTGCGGTACGCTACCTCCTGTGCGTGTGGTGGTACCAAAGCAACATGTATCCCATCTATGGACCCAATGACATGGGGCATCCCTCCCAGGGCATAGAATCCACGCTTGACCCCAGTCAACATTTCAGGGGTTGGGAACTTGATGAAGTCATCCAGGTGAATCAACATGGCCTCTAAGAAATCATGCAGCACACTGCAGAACATGCTCTGGGACATGCCACCAACATGAGCTATGGTATTTTGAAAGGTACCCGTGGCTAGAAAATGTAGGGCTGTCATTACCTTCAGCTTGGGTGTCAGTGCCGTAGGATACCTGTGCTGCGGTTGCAGGTGTGGTGCCAGTCTCGCCGTCAACTCCAGAATCAACCGTTGGGGGAAGCGGTAGCACCGGATACGATCATTCTCCCGCATGGCAGCCAAGTCCGGAATTGCTCGGGGAAGAGGCGGCGCTCTGCAGTAATTTAGAAGTGACAAGGAAGAGTGAGTGCACCACAACAACAAATAATTTGTACTGAGCACATGTTAATCTGTCTATACACATATGCTACATACGGAGTCAGGTATGTGCCACATGCCCTGGACACGTATGGCTGCCAGGTGACACTCCTACCAAGAGCTAGCTACACACGGAGATTGAGAACCTCCACATGCCATGCCATGGGATTAGCTGTGTCCCAGTGCAAGTGAACAGCCAGACGCAAGACAGGAGTGACATACACCCACACATCAGCAGAAGTAGGATGCCGATTGCAGAGACAGGTAGCGGAACACTAGAGCCACAGGTCACATGACATTACACTAGGACAGCCCACACACCTTGCCATGAAGGTGTACATGTGATGACTCACCACACATTCATTGAGAGGATGCAGACATGTCCTTGTTACGCTACTCCGTGTCACATGCATACATACGCACCTCACATCCAATACCACATGTGGCATGGTGTGCGGCACAGTGTGCAATGTCAATCTACACACAGACACATGTTGGTTGCTGCAACAGCTGCAGCTTTTGAGGGTGCTCCAACATCAACCTAATGGGAACCCCCCACACATACATGACATAGTCACATCGTGCACCGTGGGTAGTGACAAGTCAGGTGTGGTAACCCCTGTACCGGGCATCAGGGGACACTTCCGTGTGTTGGTGTCCGTGCCATGCCAGTGTCGGTCATCCCAAGTGTGCAGTACGACATGCACACATGTCCAAGGAGTCAAGGGCATGCCTGGCACACATTGCACCGTCACACATTACATCTATACACATCTCATCATACATCTGGTGCCTTCTCGACTCAGGAGTAATGTTCCACATCACAGCCTGTCACACCTGTGCCCCACACATGTAGTACTGCACAGACAATGCCTTGATGTCCATCCATGGACAAGTATGTCCGCCCTATTCCTTCCTGTGTGCTGCCTGTCACCACTGTGATGTGTGAAAAACGCCGTACTGCTGCTAAGAGGGCCTGTGTACGTTCCCATATCACTATGGGAGTGCTGCCGTATGTGTACCCATCGTGATGGTGAGCGTACAGGCATGTGTACGGTCCGTACCACTACGAGTATGCATACGCAAGAACACCCATAGTGGTACGGCCCGTACACGCGCCTGTACGCTCCCTATCACTATGGGTGTCCTCGCGTATGCGTACACGTAGTGGTACGGGCCGTACACGCGCCTGTACGCTCCCTATCACTACGTGTACGCATACGCGAGGACACCCATAGTATTGCAGTGCTCTCCTGCCTCCCTTCCCCTCCTGCCTCCCTTCCCCTCCTTGCAATGTGTTCCCTGGTCTGTGTGTAGTCACTCCATCACAAGGTTATGTAGCCTGACACCTTCTCCAAGTGTACTATGCCTGCAGCATCATGTGTGGGGGTGGTGTGTAACAGGTTTTGGGACCTTGCCTGTGCCCTGTCCAGTTCTGGACTTGTGGGTTCCATGTCAGTTGGCACTAATGCGGAGTCCAGACATGGGAGTTAATCTCTCAAGTACGAGGCCTTCCAGCAGGCATGTCCCATGTGGTGGCCTGTGACATGATGTGCATGAGTGTGCGTTACGCATAGTGCAGGGATGTTAGCGTGTGTTGCAGTCATTCCCATTCAGGAGCATGGAGTTGTGTGGCCACTACTGTCCCCAGGGGCATCTTTTCCTAGGTATCATGTGTGTAATCCGAGAATGTCGACAATCTCTGTGTCTACAGCATAGGTTGTGCTCTGTGCCATGGTCCCCTGGCACCATATATATTGACGTGAGATGTATTACAAGTGTCCAGTGTCCAGGCTGACCTGATTTTCCAAGTACATACTCACGGTGGCCATTGCCTGTGTGTCTTGTTGCAATCATCTGATGATGCCCATTTGTACATGATTATTTGGACAGGCGCACCTTGGGTATTTTGTGTGCAATATTGAATTTTTGCATCCCATGTGTATTTCACCCAGACTAAGAGATGTAAGTGCTTCCTGTGTCTCCACAGATATGTCTCATGTAGGGGGTGGGTGGTGCGGGCATGGCCTACATGTCAAGACCTGTAATCTCCTTGCTAGGACTGGCCAGTGTGTGATGTTTGTCTGGACATACACTCAAGGTGCAGTGTGCCAGTCAGGGTGGGCATGTTATCAGTATTACCTATGCTGCATGTGCCTCTAGTTCCTGGATGCAGTCCCTGCTCATCCCTATTGCCTGCCACGCTGTGTGGTGCAGATGCAGTGCTGGATTGTCCCCAGGGCCTTGCTCCTCAGGCAAAATTCCATGTCATCTCATTTGCTATTGTGTCATGCTCTCCATAGTTTTTCCATGGCATGGTGGGTCACACAACTGTGTCTTGCAGGGCCTACATATGTACCTTGTTTTGTAGTTGTAACTCTTCCTTTGTTTCAGGCTATGCACTGTAACCTAAGTAGATTGGACTCCTGTGACATATGTATACAGGTGTATGATTAATTTCTGTCTCTTCACCCTGCCCACAGCATCGTCGGGGGACACGGAGGGAGACATGGACACAGACGGCGCGGAAAGACCGAGCACCAGTGCCAGCGGTGACATCGTGCCTGGCACATCGAGTGGGACTGAGGCGGAGGAGAGTGAACCCGGGGACCTGTCGACTGGCACAACAGAGTATGAAGCTGACGGGTCCGAGGATGATCGCTCCGAGTGGGCGGTGGCTGCACCACCATCTGACAGCAGCCCTACATCTCGCACCGCCCCTCCATTGGCATCAGCCGCCTCCCACGTGCTCGTGTCCCTTCCCAATGTGCCCGGTCACCACATGTCTCCTTCCTGCCAGGCACCACACCCCCTGCCCCTGTCTCCACTGCTGCCGCCAATGCTGAGTCTGTGGACATCCAGCGGCAGTTGCAGATTGGTCAGACTGCGATCCTTAATGTCCTCCATGCCCACAGCCAGGTCCTCAACAACATGGAGGCATACTTGGAGGGCATTCATTCATCGCAGGCTGACCAACGCAACTTGCTGAGGTCCATAGACTCCACACTGACTGCAGCAGTGGGTCTCCTGCAGCGCTACGTCCCACCCCCTACCCCTGCCCCATCCACACTTCCCACTCCCATCCCTGTCCCACGTACACCCAGACATCAGCATGCACCCACCACAACACACACAGGCACCACACCACCAGGGAAGGTCCACCGCACACCTCCTGACACGCACACATAGGGTGAGGTAGGCACACCCACTGGGTCGGGGGGCAAACGTGTGACACGCAGCCAGAGTGGGAGTCCGCATTCCACCCAATCCACTCCCTCCAAATCCCCTCCCCTCAGCTCTCCTGGCCACATCTCCCCCAAAGACTCCTTCATGGCCGCTCTGTCCCTGAGCCCCACAGTGACACCACCACGCAAGCGGTCAAGGAAGTCCTCGGTCAGGGTGGTTGATTCCCCCCCCCTGTCTACGCCCTCCCCCAGTGGCGCTGCGACCCATCCCTCTGACCCCCCCCCCTCCTTGGGCCTGTGGTTCCTTCGGGTGCAGGGGATTCCCTGGCGGACCTTGCTAAGGTGTGCAGCGAGATCCTGGCCTCCACCTTTGGCCCTGCCCCACCCCCTGTGGTGGAGTCCTCCATCCCTGCACCCACCACGCCTACCCTTCACCCTCCTGTCCCTGCGGTGCCTGTTTCTTCCCCCCCACATGATGCCCTCACCCCTGTGGAAGACGATGGAATGTAACTGTGCAGGCAAGCTAGGGGACACGCATCCCACTGTGTCCCCCGTTCCAGCTGTGACTTCTGGACTGCCCAATGGGCTTTGTAAATATTGAACTTTCAACGAACATACAATCTTTGATATTGCTGATTAAAGCCATTTTTGTTACCTTTGAACACTACTGCTTTTCTGATATTGCTGTTGGTGGGGCTGCTACATGATTTTGGGTGGTGATCATGTGTTGGTTGTGTGGGAAATGTAGTAGTGTGCTGGTCATAGGGGGGACCCTGGGATCTGTGTGCCATCACACGGTGTTAGCTAGGTTTCTGTGTTCATATAAGCAGTTGCTGCATGGTGAAATTGTCCAAAGGTGTATTCCTTCTTCTGTGTACCCTGACATCTTCCCTGCAGGGTGTTCCCAATATTTAGCGCTGAGCTGTGTGTACATTAGCTGGGTGTGTGACGGACTCCTTCTACTTTGCACATGCATGCTGAGCGATGTCTCCACCTGCATCATTCGTGGCATTCTAGGTAGTCATTGTACTTGTGTATGTGGACTATTGACATGGCTTCATGTGTACATGTTTTCTTTTCTGCACTATGCATGCGTATACTCCCAGCCTCGCACACATGTGGAACATGTACTGCAGGGTCTTTGTGCACCTGACTGAAATTTGTGGGCATGGTATCTGTGGCTACTCCACCCTTTGCGTTCCATGGGCCCTGCTGTGAGTGTTAGGCACCCACCCCTCCTGTCTCTGGGCACTGCTGGGAGGACTCTGCACACACCCCTCCTGTCTCTGGGCACTGCTGGGAGGACTCTGCACCCACCCCTCCTGTCTCTGGGCACTGCTGGGAGTGATAGGCACCCACCCCTCCTGTCTCTGGGCACTGCTGGGAGGACTCTGCACACACCCCTCCTGTCTCTGGGCACTGCTGGGAGGACTCTGCACCCACCCCTCCTGTCTCTGGGCACTGCTGGGAGTGATAGGCACCCACCCCTCCTGTCTCTGGGCACTGATGGGAGGACTCTGCACCCACCCCTCCTGTCTCTGGGCACTGCTGGGAGTGATAGGCACCCACCCCTCCTGTCTCTGGGCACTGCTGGGAGGACTCTGCACACACCCCTCCTGTCTCTGGGCACTGCTGGGAGGACTCTGCACCCACCCATCCTGTCTCTGGGCACTGCTGGGAGGACTCTGCACCCACCCCTCCTGTCTCTGGGCACTGCTGGGAGTGATAGGCACCCGCCCCTCCTGTCTCTGGGCATTGCTGGGAGGACTCTGCACACACCCCTCCTGACTCTGGGCACTGCTGGGAGGACTCTGCACCCACCCATCCTGTCTCTGGGCACTGCTGGGAGGACTCTGCACCCACCCATCCTGTCTCTGGGCACTGCTGGGAGGACTATGCACACACCCCTCCTGTCTCTGGGCACTGCTGGGAGGACTCTGCACCCACCCCTCCTGTCTCTGGGCACTGCTGGGAGGACTCTGCACCCACCCCTCCTGTCTCTGGGCACTGCTGGGAGTGATAGGCACTCACCCCTCCTGTCTCTGGGCACTGCTGGGAGGACTCTGCACACACCCCTCCTGACTCTGGGCACTGCTGGGAGTGATAGGCACCCACCCCTCCTGTCTCTGGGCACTGCTGGGAGGACTCTGCACACACCCCTCCTGTCTCTGGGCACTGCTGGGAGGACTCTGCACCCACCCCTCCTGTCTCTGGGCACTGCTGGGAGTGATAGGCACCCACCCCTCCTGTCTCTGGGCACTGCTGGGAGGACTCTGCACCCACCCCTCCTGTCTCTGGGCACTGCTGGGAGTGATAGGCACCCACCCCTCCTGTCTCTGGGCACTGCTGGGAGGACTCTGCACACACCCCTCCTGACTCTGGGCACTGCTGGGAGTGATAGGCACCCACCCCTCCTGTCTCTGGGCACTGCTGGGAGGACTCTGCACACACCCCTCCTGTCTCTGGGCACTGCTGGGAGGACTCTGCACCCACCCCTCCTGTCTCTGGGCACTGCTGGGAGTGATAGGCACCCACCCCTCCTGTCTCTGGGCACTGCTGGGAGGACTCTGCACCCACCCATCCTGTCTCTGGGCACTGCTGGGAGGACTATGCACACACCCCTCCTGTCTCTGGGCACTGCTGGGAGGACTCTGCACCCACCCCTCCTGTCTCTGGGCACTGCTGGGAGGACTCTGCACACACCCCTCCTGTCTCTGGGCACTGCTGGGAGGACTCTGCACCCACCCCTCCTGTCTCTGGGCACTGCTGGGAGTGATAGGCACCCACCCATCCTGTCTCTGGGCACTGCTGGGAGGACTCTGCACCCACCCATCCTGTCTCTGGGCACTGCTGGGAGGACTATGCACACACCCCTCCTGTCTCTGGGCACTGCTGGGAGGACTCTGCACCCACCCCTCCTGTCTCTGGGCACTGCTGGGAGGACTCTGCACCCACCCCTCCTGTCTCTGGGCACTGCTGGGAGTGATAGGCACTCACCCCTCCTGTCTCTGGGCACTGCTGGGAGGACTCTGCACACACCCCTCCTGACTCTGGGCACTGCTGGGAGTGATAGGCACCCACCCCTCCTGTCTCTGGGCACTGCTGGGAGGACTCTGCACACACCCCTCCTGTCTCTGGGCACTGCTGGGAGGACTCTGCACCCACCCCTCCTGTCTCTGGGCACTGCTGGGAGTGATAGGCACCCACCCCTCCTGTCTCTGGGCACTGCTGGGAGGACTCTGCACCCACCCCTCCTGTCTCTGGGCACTGCTGGGAGTGATAGGCACCCACCCCTCCTGTCTCTGGGCACTGCTGGGAGGACTCTGCACACACCCCTCCTGACTCTGGGCACTGCTGGGAGTGATAGGCACCCACCCCTCCTGTCTCTGGGCACTGCTGGGAGGACTCTGCACACACCCCTCCTGTCTCTGGGCACTGCTGGGAGGACTCTGCACCCACCCCTCCTGTCTCTGGGCACTGCTGGGAGTGATAGGCACCCACCCCTCCTGTCTCTGGGCACTGCTGGGAGGACTCTGCACACACCCCTCCTGTCTCTGGGCACTGCTGGGAGGACTCTGCACCCACACCACCTGTCTCTGGGCACTGCTGGGAGTGATAGGCACCCACCCCTCCTGTCTCTGGGCACTGCTGGGAGGACTCTGCACCCACCCCTCCTGTCTCTGGGCACTGCTGGGAGTGATAGGCACCCACCCCTCCTGTCTCTGGGCACTGCTGGGAGGACTCTGCACACACCCCTCCTGTCTCTGGGCACTGCTGGGAGGACTCTGCACCCACCCCTCCTGTCTCTGGGCACTGCTGGGAGGACTCTGCACCCACCCCTCCTGTCTCTGGGCACTGCTGGGAGGACTCTGCACACACCCCTCCTGTCTCTGGGCACTGCTGGGAGGACTCTGCACCCACCCCTCCTGTCTCTGGGCACTGCTGGGAGTGATAGGCACCCACCCCTCCTGTCTCTGGGCACTGCTGGGAGGACTCTGCACCCACCCCTCCTGTCTCTGGGCACTGCTGGGAGTGATAGGCACCCACCCCTCCTGTCGCTGGGCACTGCTGGGAGGACTATGCACACACCCCTCCTGTCTCTGGGCACTGCTGGAAGGACTCTGCACCCACCCATCCTGTCTCTGGGCACTGCTGGGAGGACTCTGCACCCACCCCTCCTGTCTCTGGGCACTGCTGGGAGTGATAGGCACCCACCCCTCCTGTCTCTGGGCACTGCTGGGAGGACTCTGCACACACCCCTCCTGACTCCGGGCACTGCTGGGAGTGATAGGCACCCACCCCTCCTGTCTCTGGGCACTGCTGGGAGGACTATGCACACACCCCTCCTGACTCTGGGCACTGCTGGGAGTGATAGGCACCCACCCCTCCTGTCTCTGGGCACTGCTGGGAGGACAATGCACCCACCCCTCCTGTCTCTGGGCACTGCTGGGAGTGATAGGCACCCACCCCTCCTGTCTCTGGGCACTGCTGGGAGGACTCTGCACACACCCCTCCAGTCTCTGGGCACTGCTGGGAGTGATAGGCACCCACCCCTCTCTGGGCACTGCTGGGAGGACTCTGCACACACCCCTCCTGTCTCTGGGCACTGCTGGGAGGACTCTGCACACACCCCTCCTATTTAACAAAATGTACGCTTTGTCCATACACGTGTGTGGGTTCGCTCCATGGGGGTACGTGTCGTACTTACACTGTTGGGGTGGGGGGTACGCTCCATGCATACGCGGGTGTGGGTACGGGTCATACATAGACGGTGGGGTGTACGCTCCTTGCATACGCGGGTGGGGGTACGTGTCGTACTTACACTGTTGGGGTGGGGGGTACGCTCCATGCATACGCGGGTGGGGGTACGTGTCGTACTTACACTGTTGGGGTGGGGGGTACGCTCCATGCATACGCGGGTGTGGGTACGGGTCATACATACACGGTGGGGTGTACGCTCCTTGCATACGCGGGTGGGGGTACGTGTCATACTTACACTGTTGGGGTGGGGGGTACGCTCCATGCATACGCGGGTGGGGGTACGTGTCGTACTTACACTGTTGGGGTGGGGGGTACGCTCCATGCATACGCGGGTGGGGGTACGTGTCGTACTTACACTGTTGGGGTGGGGGTACGCTCCATGCATACGCGGGTGAGGGTACGGGTCGTACATACACGGTTGGGGTGGGGGTATGCTCCTTGCATACGCGGGTGGGGGTCCGTGTCGTACTTACACTGTTGGCATGGGGGGTACGCTCCTTGCATACGCGGGTGAGGGTACGGGTCATACATACACGGTTGGGGTGGGGGGTAGGCTCCTTGCATACGCGGGTGGGGGTCCGTGTCGTACTTACACTGTTGGCATGGGGGGTACGCTCCTTGCATACGTGAGTGAGGGTACGGGTCGTACATACACGGTTGGGGTGGGGGGTACGCTCCTTGCATACGCGGTTGGGGTGGGGGGTACGCTCCTTGCATACGCGGGTGCGGGTCCGTGTCGTACTTACACTGTTGGCATGGGGGGTACGCTCCTTGCATACGCGGGTGAGGGTACGGGTCGTACATACACGGTTGGGGTGGGGGGGTACGGTCCATGCATACGGGGTGGGGGTACGGTCCGTACATATCCGTCCCCACGCTATGTGATGCTTGTGCAGCCCGTCCCCAGGCCTTTGCCACGTGGGTACGAGCCGTCCCGCCATTGTTGGGGTGACGTAGGTGTGGGCGTGGTACGACTCGTACCCACGCTCTTAAGGCGTGGGTACGGGACGTACCTGTCTGGTTGTGTTGCCTGTTCGCGTCGTCAAGAACTTCCGTTGTGGCGGTCGCTGGCTTAGCTGGACACGCCCCCACCCCCTCGTAGTGACCAGGGCCTGAGGGTCAGGTATGTCCAGGGCATGTGTGCTGTGTGACTTGGGTGGGGGTTATGTGTCCTGCCCCTGCCCCCCCCCCTTTGCCCGTGGGTGTTGTTCTGATCTTCTGCGGCGTCTGCGTCGTAACCTGTAGAGGAGGTCGACTGCTATGAGGGCCGGGATGACACGTAGGTTTGGGTCCATGTCTGTCCGTCGCATACGGGTACTCCTTGTTCGCGTCGTCCTGTCTGTCCGTCGCGTACTGGTACTCCTTGTTCGCGTCGTCCTGATTTCCCGGCAGTTTTTGGCAGCCGGAAAATAATCACCGTGCGGGATGACGTCGGTGCGAATCGTAATTCCTGGTTCGTCAATGGCAGGCTGCGTGCGTCCCGACGTCAGGTCGGCGCTTTCCCGGATCACATTTGTACGTTTATTTTAGTCGGTCGGTGTTTTGTACGATTCGTACGGAAATGGTGTTTCCGTGCGAATCGTAATTCCATGTTGGTATATTTTGACGACCGGGTACGCGTCGGACGGAGAATATGCTCCGTCCGACGGTTCGTACCCGGTTTTTACAGGATTGTGATCGGCACCAGAGTTTCTAAACAGCAGTCCATCTTGAGTATAAGAGTCCCACATACAGAGTGGAGGGAAACAGGTTAAATGAGCTTCCCTCTATGTGATAGCAAGTCACTCGCTCTCACTTTAGGCCTACTCGTTTCAGCCTGAAAGACGGTATTTAACTCGGAGGACATATTCCTAGTACAAGTATCTAAAGAAGGTTTTGTCAGCCTTGCAGACAGTCAAAGTCTTTGATAAACTACCATGATGCCCATAGCGTCTTCAGTATTGCTACCGTCTTCAAAAATTAAATCTATTCTGAAGACCCCCCTCAACAGGTAACGAGAGCATTCAGGTGCTATGAACATCTTTTAATGACAAGTAAAAAGATAAAATGCGACTTTGACTTACCATATTAATTGATGAGGCAGGTAGTAGATTGATGGCTGAGTTTTTTCTTTTTTGTCTCAGCAACGCAGAGAACTTTCTTCTGCAACACTGCCTCTGCTGGCCATTCAGTATATTCTGCAGATGGAAAAGTCCACTGTTAGTCAGTTATTAGAACCTGAATATTTCCAAACTGATGCAACAGTACAACTAAATTCATTTTTATTAAGTGTTTATAATTAGTACTATGTCGACTCCGATATTGTGAACATCCACAGCTCAGTAAAAATTCAAATCTCAATCTTAATTTCAACCTAGCATACTTCTCTCAATCATATGCCTCATTTGTTACCACTCTCTACATAACTCTAGCACCTATATGAGGAGGTAGATCAAAAAGATCTCATTGTCAGCCAAGTGACAGCATACCCTAACTGCAATTCGTTTAGGTTATGGTACACCAATAGCAATTAAGTGATCCGATAAATTGAGGGAGGAATGCTTATGCTAGAGTTAGTGGGAATAATAAAAGCTATGAATAACAGATTCTAACATCTTCATTTTAGCAAATCCCTTTCAGATCACCTATTGAGAACTCGAGAATATACTGATCAACCACAGCTACAAACAAATGCATAAGTCTTAAATAATTCCCTCGTTTCTTTCATCTCCCCACCTTAGTCTTTAGCTGGGCATCCTGTCTACCCTGCTACCCATTTCAATACCCGGATGAATGTATCCTATCGCTTCATGTCAGATGACATCCCTCTGTAGCTTTATGATGTAAGGGCACCATTCGACCAATCACCCTGGGTGACTATTATACAGTAGGACGAGACATCACCAATTACCAACTAGGTAACTATCTTTCATTATGACTGCAATGCAAGTAGGAGGTGTAATGGGAAAGAACTCTGAACCATTGAAAGCAGGGGCTCCTTTTGAAAGTGGGCTGGATTTAGAAGAACACAGAGTTTCTAAACAGCAGTCCATCTTGAGTATAAGAGTCCCACATACAGAGTGGAGGGAAACAGGTTAAATGAGCTTCCCTCTATGTGATAGCAAGTCAATCACTCTCACTTTAGACAACTCGTTTCAGCCTGAAAGACGGTATTTAACTCGGAGGACTTATTCCTAGTACAAGTATCTAAAGAAGGTTTTGTCAGCCTTGCAGACAGTCAAAGTCTTTGATAAACTACCATGATGCCCATAGCGTCTTCAGTATTGCTACCGTCTTCAAAAATTAAATCTATTCTGAAGACCCCCTCAACAGGTAACAAGAGCATTCAGGTGCTATGAACATCTTTTAATGACAAGTAAAAAGATAAAATGCGACTTTGACTTTCCCTATTAATTGATGAGGCAGGTAGTAGATTGATGGCTGAGTTTTTTCTTCTTTTTTTTTTTATGTCTCAGCAACGCAGAGAAATTTCTTCTGCAACACTGCCTCTGCTGGCCATTCAGTATATTCTGCAGATGGAAAAGTCCACTGTTAGTCAGTTATTAGAACCTGAATATTTCCAAACTGATGCAACAGTACAACTAAATGAATTTTTATTAAGTGTTTATAATTAGTACTATGGCGACTGCGATATTGTGAACATCCACAGCTCAGTAAAAATTCAAATCTCAATTTTAATTTCAACCTAGCATACTTCTCTCAATCATATATGCCTCATTTGTTACCACTCTCTACAGAACTCTAGCACCTATATGAGGAGGTAGATCAAAAAGATCTCATTGTCAGTCAAGTGACAGCATACCCTTCTCACTGCAATTCGTTTAGGCTACGGTACACCAATAGCAATTAAGTGATCCGATAAGTTGAGGGAGGAATGCTTATGATACAGTTAGTGGGAATAATAAAAGCTATGAATAACAGATTCTAACATCTTCATTTTAGCAAATCCCTTTCAGATCACCTATAGAGAACTCGAGAATATACTGATCAACCACAGCTACAAACAAATGCATAAGTCTTAAATAATGCCCTCGTTTCTTTCATCTCCCCACCGTAGTCTTTAGCTGGGCATCCTGTCTACCCTGCTACCCATTTCAATACCCGGATGAATGTATCCTATCGCTTCATGTCAGATTACATCCCTCTGTAGCTTTATGATGTAAGGGCACCATTCGACCAATCACCCTGGGTGACTATTATACAGTAGGACGAGACATCAGCAATTACCAACTAGGTAACTATCTTTCATTATGACTGCAATGCAAGTAGGAGGTGTAATAGGAAAGAACTCTGAACCACTGAAAGCAGGGGCTCCTTTTGAAAGTGGGCTGGATTTAGAAGAACACAGAGTTTCTAAACAGCAGTCCATCTTGAGTATAAGAGTCCCATATACAGAGTGGAGGGAAACAGGTTAAATGATCTTCCCTCTATGTGATAGCAAGTCAATCGCTCTCACTTTAGACAACTCGTTTCAGCCTGAAAGACGGTATTTAACTCGGAGGACATATTCCTAGTACAAGTATCTAAAGAAGGTTTTGTCAGCCTTGCAGACAGTCAAAGTCTTTGATAAACTACCATGATGCCCATGGCGTCTTCAGTATTGCTACTGTCTTGAAAAATTAAATGTATTCTGACGACCCCCCTCAACAGGTAACGAGAGCATTCAGGTGCTATGAACATCTTTTAATGACAAGTAAAAAGATAAAATGCGACTTTGACTTACCATATTAATTGATGAGGCAGGTAGTAGATTGATGGCTGAGTTTTTTCTTTTTTGTCTCAGCAACACAGAGAACTTTCTTCTGCAACACTGCCTCTGCTGGCCATTCAGTATATTCTGCAGATGGAAAAGTCCACTGTTAGTCAGTTATTAGAACCTGAATATTTCCAAACTGATGCAACAGTACAACTAAATTCATTTTTATTAAGTGTTTATAATTAGTACTATGTCGACTCCGATATTGTGAACATCCACAGCTCAGTAAAAATTCAAATCTCAATCTTAATTTCAACCTAGCATACTTCTCTCAATCATATGCCTCATTTGTTACCACTCTCTACATAACTCTAGCACCTATATGAGGAGGTAGACCAAAAAGATCTCATTGTCAGCCAAGTGACAGCGTACCCTTCTCACTGCAATTCGTTTAGGTTATGGTACACCAATAGCAATTAAGTGATCCGATAAGTTGAGGTAGGAATGCTTATGCTACAGTTAGTGGGAACATTAAAAGCTATGAATAACAGATTCTAACATCTTCATTTTAGCACATCCCTTTCAGATCACCTGTAGAGAAATGGAGAATATACTGATCAACCACACCTTCAAACAAATGTATAAGTCTTAAATAATGCCCTCGTTTCTTTCATCTCCCCACCTTAGTCTTTAGCTGGGCATCCTGTCTACCCTGCTACCCATTTCAATACCCGGATGAATGTATCGTATCGCTTCATGTCAGATTACATCCCTCTGTAGCTTTATGATGTAAGGGCACCATTCGACCAATCACCCTGGGTGACTATTATACAGTAGGACGAGACATCAGCAATTACCAACTAGGTAACTATCTTTCATTATGACTGCAATGCAAGTAGGAGGTGTAATGGGAAAGAACTCTGAACCACTGAAAGCAGGGGCTCCTTTTGAAAGTGGGCTGGATTTAGAAGAACACAGAGTTTCTAAACAGCAGTCCATCTTGAGTATAAGAGTCCCATATACAGAGTGGAGGGAAACAGGTTAAATGAGCTTCCCTCTATGTGATAGCAAGTCAATCGCTCTCACTTTAGACAACTCGTTTCAGCCTGAAAGACGGTATTTAACTCGGAGGACATATTCCTAGTACAAGTATCTAAAGAAGGTTTTGTCAGCCTTGCAGACAGTCAAAGTTTTTGATAAACTACCATGATGCCCATGGCGTCTTCAGTATTGCTACTGTCTTGAAAAATTAAATGTATTCTGACGACCCCCCTCAACAGGTAACAAGAGCATTCAGGTGCTATGAACATCTTTTAATGACAAGTAAAAAGATAAAATGCGACTTTGACTTACCATATTAATTGATGAGGCAGGTAGTAGATTGATGGCTGAGTTTTTTCTTTTTTGTCTCAGCAACGCAGAGAAATTTCTTCTGCAACACTGCCTCTGCTGGCCATTCAGTATATTCTGCAGATGGAAAAGTCCACTGTTAGTCAGTTATTAGAACCTGAATATTATCAAACTGATGCAACAATACAACTAAATGAATTTTTATTAAGTGTTTATAATTAGTACTATGGCGACTGCGATATTGTGAACATCCACAGCTCAGTAAAAATTCAAATCTCAATTTTAATTTCAACCTAGCATACTTCTCTCAATCATATATGCCTCATTTGTTACCACTCTCTACAGAACTCTAGCACCTATATGAGGAGGTAGATCAAAAAGATCTCATTGTCAGTCAAGTGACAACATACCCATCTCACTGCAATTCGTTTAGGCTATGGTACACCAATAGCAATTAAGTGATCCGATAAGTTGAGGGAGGAATGCTTATGATACAGTTAGTGGGAATAATAAAAGCTATGAATAACAGATTCTAACATCTTCATTTTAGCAAATCCCTTTCAGATCACCTATAGAGAACTCGAGAATATACTGATCAACCACAGCTACAAACAAATGTATAAGTCTTAAATAATGCCCTCGTTTCTTTCATCTCCCCACCGTAGTCTTTAGCTGGGCATCCTGTCTACCCTGCTACCCATTTCAATACCCGGATGAATGTATCGTATCGCTTCATGTCAGATTACATCCCTCTGTAGCTTTATGATGTAAGGGCACCATTCGACCAATCACCCTGGGTGACTATTATACAGTAGGACGAGACATCAGCAATTACCAACTAGGTAACTATCTTTCATTATGACTGCAATGCAAGTAGGAGGTGTAATGGGAAAGAACTCTGAACCACTGAAAGCAGGGGCTCCTTTTGAAAGTGGGCTGGATTTAGAAGAACACAGAGTTTCTAAACAGCAGTCCATCTTGAGTATAAGAGTCCCATATACAGAGTGGAGGGAAACAGGTTAAATGAGCTTCCCTCTATGTGATAGCAAGTCAATCGCTCTCACTTTAGACAACTCGTTTCAGCCTGAAAGACGGTATTTAACTCGGAGGACATATTCCTAGTACAAGTATCTAAAGAAGGTTTTGTCAGCCTTCCAGACAGTCCAAGTCTTTGATAAACTACCATGATGCCCATGGCGTCTTCAGTATTGCTACTGTCTTGAAAAATTAAATGTATTCTGACGACCCCCCCTCAACAGGTAACGAGAGCATTCAGGTGCTATGAACATCTTTTAATGACAAGTAAAAAGATAAAATTCGACTTTGACTTACCATATTAATTGATGAGGCAGGTAGTAGATTGATGGCTGAGTTTTTTCTTTTTTGTCTCAGCAACACAGAGAACTTTCTTCTGCAACACTGCCTCTGCTGGCCATTCAGTATATTCTGCAGATGGAAAAGTCCACTGTTAGTCAGTTATTAGAACCTGAATATTTCCAAACTGATGCAACAGTACAACTAAATTCATTTTTATTAAGTGTTTATAATTAGTACTATGTCGACTCCGATATTGTGAACATCCACAGCTCAGTAAAAATTCAAATCTCAATCTTAATTTCAACCTAGCATACTTCTCTCAATCATATGCCTCATTTGTTACCACTCTCTACATAACTCTAGCACCTATATGAGGAGGTAGATCAAAAAGATCTCATTGTCAGCCAAGTGACAGCATACCCTAACTGCAATTCGTTTAGGTTATGGTACACCAATAGCAATTAAGTGATCCGATAAGTTGAGGGAGGAATGCTTATGCTAGAGTTAGTGGGAATAATAAAAGCTATGAATAACAGATTCTAACATCTTCATTTTAGCAAATCCCTTTCAGATCACCTATTGAGAACTCGAGAATATACTGATCAACCACAGCTACAAACAAATGCATAAGTCTTAAATAATTCCCTCGTTTCTTTCATCTCCCCACCTTAGTCTTTAGCTGGGCATCCTGTCTACCCTGCTACCCATTTCAATACCCGGATGAATGTATCCTATCGCTTCATGTCAGATGACATCCCTCTGTAGCTTTATGATGTAAGGGCACCATTCGACCAATCACCCTGGGTGACTATTATACAGTAGGACGAGACATCACCAATTACCAACTAGGTAACTATCTTTCATTATGACTGCAATGCAAGTAGGAGGTGTAATGGGAAAGAACTCTGAACCATTGAAAGCAGGGGCTCCTTTTGAAAGTGGGCTGGATTTAGAAGAACACAGAGTTTCTAAACAGCAGTCCATCTTGAGTATAAGAGTCCCACATACAGAGTGGAGGGAAACAGGTTAAATGAGCTTCCCTCTATGTGATAGCAAGTCAATCACTCTCACTTTAGACAACTCGTTTCAGCCTGAAAGACGGTATTTAACTCGGAGGACTTATTCCTAGTACAAGTATCTAAAGAAGGTTTTGTCAGCCTTGCAGACAGTCAAAGTCTTTGATAAACTACCATGATGCCCATAGCGTCTTCAGTATTGCTACCGTCTTCAAAAATTAAATCTATTCTGAAGACCCCCTCAACAGGTAACAAGAGCATTCAGGTGCTATGAACATCTTTTAATGACAAGTAAAAAGATAAAATGCGACTTTGACTTTCCCTATTAATTGATGAGGCAGGTAGTAGATTGATGGCTGAGTTTTTTCTTCTTTTTTAGGTCTCGCAGAGGGCAGCGCATGCGCTGCCTCTACGAGGCATTAAGTAATAAGCATTGCTAGTTTAACTCCACCCATTGCATTTCTCTTTGCTTAGTCACTTACCATTGGTGAAATCTGTCATCCCTCTTCTTAACGCGCTCTTTGTTGGCTGGTGGTCCGTCGCGTCATTTCCGTTTTCTTCAGTTTCTGGCGGAAGCAGCATCGCTCTACTACTGTTAACTTGCGCTGCAGGGCGCCATCTTCTAATGTAAGCACTACTTTGTTTTTGTTTTTCCATGGCACCTGGTTCTTGCCCCTCGCTCCTTGTTGTTTGTTTGGTTTTGGTAATGAATTCATGCATAAAGAAGCGTACTGACATCTATCGTGCCTGGGTGGCATCGCCTGCTTGCATAACGCAGACGCTCTGTTTTCGCCAACTAACTGATGGTTTATTAGCACTGAGTAGAATTGGATTTTTGCGCTGATTGATACGAACACGGTTCTTTGTTTCTAAATTATGGTTTTTCAGCAATAAAATATGTGTTGTTTTTCCATCTAAAGCCGAGTGCTTCACGTTTGATAAAAAGATGCACTTCCACTAACGGGGCGTCCGTAGCGGGCGGAGTAGAAGCAGCATTCCCTTTCCTACAGGAGTGCCTGTCTCCATGATAGCGTCTGAAGCGCCATGCTTCGTTTCATGGCAAAACACAAGAAAGGATGCCATGATGATTGAATGTATGCATGCATGCCTCACGTTAAAAAAAGAACTGTTTTGAGTTTTGTGAGCAATTGGACTGTGAGCTTCACATTTAGTTAGGGTTCCCCTGCCAAAGCATGTTTGCAGCCGTAAAATCCCACGTGTACATACACACTCTCTCATAGGGATGCAAAGCGCGATCGCCTTTCAGAATGCCTCTACCAGATCAGCTTTGCTGAATGGGAGGGCAGAACGCACGCCTCATAAACTGTGGCGTACTGCCATCTAGCGGGCACCAGGAAATGGTTGGAAATGATTTGTACAGTGCTTCTTCTAACTCCGCTGCAGGGGGATGAGGTGTCATTTCCTCTCAGTCAAAAGCAAGCGCACAGTAATTATAGCGCTTACTATCCAGCCTATCCGTTCAACAAAATACAGGAGGTACAGACTGCCCATCAAAGCCAAGTTTAGACGGCAGTCCTATACTCAGGCAGAAGGCAGTGCGATGTGCAACTGAAGACATTCGGCACTATATTTAAAAAAAAAAAACTATTTTGTTTGATCTGCAGATTTCATGGCCATAGAAAACACTCCCTGCTGGTAGCACCACTCCATCGCAAATATGATTCCCTTTATACTGGCAGAAATAACAGAGCACCTTCGGGTAGCACATTAATGTCTCCTCTAATCAAATGCGGAAGTGTTTGCTTTGAAAATGTTAAAATGTTCTGTAATAACAAAAAAGTGTTACTGTTAGTAGCACCTATATACTTATAGCACACATTGCCCAGGTGCCTGGGATTATCACCATCCCTTCTTGATGTATGCCCATCCTCATGGGTCTCTGTTTATGGTGCCTGCTCATGAGTGATGTCAATGAGGTCAGCAGGGCACGCACCCACATTCATTCTCCTAGGCACAGTGCATAGGTCCCGAAATTTTCGGCGCTCTGCCCCCCTCATACCACTTTCAAAATGCAGGTATTGGAGTTTCTGAAGCTCCCACTCACAACTTCCATTGGTGCTTAGCCCTGCTATCTTGCACCAAAAATGGCTGTTTTTATAAGTGCTTCAGTGCTAAACTGCATTGGTAAAAGACATTGTCATTCACAACGCCAATAGGTCCAACTCTTGCAAATGCAAGACCTATTGCATTGCAAATGCTTGTTGGAATTCTGTCTGCAGGTTAACTAGTAAAGCATCTTTCTCCATCAAAGCTTGCATTCGGCTTACAAGCCATTCCCATCACCCTAGTTCTTGGAAATTGGCTTTGGAAGTTACCTCTTGTAATGTTTTAGGTACATACCTGGTAAAACACCTCTGGGAAAGGACATGGACACAAACTTTGATCACCTGTGTATACATCTATTGCAGCAGGGAGCCTAATTTGAGCCAGTGATTTCCAGTGCTGGCACTGGCACTTTATTGTCAACACCGGCACTTATGACAGCCTGGAACATGGTGGGACTGTTTGTCTAATTTATTGATGAGCACAACAGCAGTTGTTTAAGGATTCAATATACAATACAATTATTAATACCTGCCACCAAAGCTATACGAATAGCTTAGGCAGCAGTTATTATTCTTGTTTTATGTTTATCAAAAGTCTGACTTGTCACACGTTCAGGAGTGTGACAGTTAGTATTTGTGTTGGTACTATTATTGGCTGCGCTGGCAGGAGCAAAGGGTGGTCAAAGCTGTAGTGGCCTCCTGACAAGGGCCCTGACACTTATTTTTATAACAAATTAAGCACTGCTGAAGCTCTATCTGACAATGATGTCATACCGTCAGTGTTGCTAATGCAGATCACATTTAACGATGATTGTTAAACCTTGAGAGAGGCTGCGCTGCGTACTGCTGCATGGTTCAGAGTTAGCTCATATCCTGCATTCCTCACCCGTGTCTTTTCTATTTTCTTTAAAATTCACATTCTGGTTCTCGCTGTAGCTCAAAAGCAGACTTGCGTTTACCTAAGCACAGGCAGAACAGCAATCACTGACTTAATTCTACACATAGGACAGCTTGAGGAAGTGGTCTAATTTGATACATCGGAGTACGATAGCTCATTGGGTTGCAGTCTGTGCCTGCTGCTAACGTGTCCTTGTATCCTGCAAGTTAAAGGCTGAAAGATGTATTTTCTTGCTTCCGAGACTTAACAAGCCTTTGCAATCCTATAGGTCTCGCATTTACGCGAGTTTAAGTTATTGGCATTGTAAATGACAATGCCTTTTATGTATGGTTTGTAAAAACAAAACATAAATAAAAGGCATTGTCATTTACTATGTCAATAGGTCAAAATCTTGTAAATGCGAGACCTATTGCATTGCAAATGCTTGTTTTTTTATGTCTCAGCAACGCAGAGAAATTTCTTCTGCAACACTGCCTCTGCTGGCCATTCAGTATATTCTGCAGATGGAAAAGTCCACTGTTAGTCAGTTATTAGAACCTGAATATTTCCAAACTGATGCAACAGTACAACTAAATGAATTTTTATTAAGTGTTTATAATTAGTACTATGGCGACTGCGATATTGTGAACATCCACAGCTCAGTAAAAATTCAAATCTCAATTTTAATTTCAACCTAGCATACTTCTCTCAATCATATATGCCTCATTTGTTACCACTCTCTACAGAACTCTAGCACCTATATGAGGAGGTAGATCAAAAAGATCTCATTGTCAGTCAAGTGACAGCATACCCTTCTCACTGCAATTCGTTTAGGCTACGGTACACCAATAGCAATTAAGTGATCCGATAAGTTGAGGGAGGAATGCTTATGATACAGTTAGTGGGAATAATAAAAGCTATGAATAACAGATTCTAACATCTTCATTTTAGCAAATCCCTTTCAGATCACCTATAGAGAACTCGAGAATATACTGATCAACCACAGCTACAAACAAATGCATAAGTCTTAAATAATGCCCTCGTTTCTTTCATCTCCCCACCGTAGTCTTTAGCTGGGCATCCTGTCTACCCTGCTACCCATTTCAATACCCGGATGAATGTATCCTATCGCTTCATGTCAGATTACATCCCTCTGTAGCTTTATGATGTAAGGGCACCATTCGACCAATCACCCTGGGTGACTATTATACAGTAGGACGAGACATCAGCAATTACCAACTAGGTAACTATCTTTCATTATGACTGCAATGCAAGTAGGAGGTGTAATAGGAAAGAACTCTGAACCACTGAAAGCAGGGGCTCCTTTTGAAAGTGGGCTGGATTTAGAAGAACACAGAGTTTCTAAACAGCAGTCCATCTTGAGTATAAGAGTCCCATATACAGAGTGGAGGGAAACAGGTTAAATGATCTTCCCTCTATGTGATAGCAAGTCAATCGCTCTCACTTTAGACAACTCGTTTCAGCCTGAAAGACGGTATTTAACTCGGAGGACATATTCCTAGTACAAGTATCTAAAGAAGGTTTTGTCAGCCTTGCAGACAGTCAAAGTCTTTGATAAACTACCATGATGCCCATGGCGTCTTCAGTATTGCTACTGTCTTGAAAAATTAAATGTATTCTGACGACCCCCCTCAACAGGTAACGAGAGCATTCAGGTGCTATGAACATCTTTTAATGACAAGTAAAAAGATAAAATGCGACTTTGACTTACCATATTAATTGATGAGGCAGGTAGTAGATTGATGGCTGAGTTTTTTCTTTTTTGTCTCAGCAACGCAGAGAACTTTCTTCTGCAACACTGCCTCTGCTGGCCATTCAGTATATTCTGCAGATGGAAAAGTCCACTGTTAGTCAGTTATTAGAACCTGAATATTTCCAAACTGATGCAACAGTACAACTAAATTCATTTTTATTAAGTGTTTATAATTAGTACTATGTCGACTCCGATATTGTGAACATCCACAGCTCAGTAAAAATTCAAATCTCAATCTTAATTTCAACCTAGCATACTTCTCTCAATCATATGCCTCATTTGTTACCACTCTCTACATAACTCTAGCACCTATATGAGGAGGTAGATCAAAAAGATCTCATTGTCAGCCAAGTGACAGCATACCCTAACTGCAATTCGTTTAGGTTATGGTACACCAATAGCAATTAAGTGATCCGATAAGTTGAGGGAGGAATGCTTATGCTAGAGTTAGTGGGAATAATAAAAGCTATGAATAACAGATTCTAACATCTTCATTTTAGCAAATCCCTTTCAGATCACCTATTGAGAACTCGAGAATATACTGATCAACCACAGCTACAAACAAATGCATAAGTCTTAAATAATTCCCTCGTTTCTTTCATCTCCCCACCTTAGTCTTTAGCTGGGCATCCTGTCTACCCTGCTACCCATTTCAATACCCGGATGAATGTATCCTATCGCTTCATGTCAGATGACATCCCTCTGTAGCTTTATGATGTAAGGGCACCATTCGACCAATCACCCTGGGTGACTATTATACAGTAGGACGAGACATCACCAATTACCAACTAGGTAACTATCTTTCATTATGACTGCAATGCAAGTAGGAGGTGTAATGGGAAAGAACTCTGAACCATTGAAAGCAGGGGCTCCTTTTGAAAGTGGGCTGGATTTAGAAGAACACAGAGTTTCTAAACAGCAGTCCATCTTGAGTATAAGAGTCCCACATACAGAGTGGAGGGAAACAGGTTAAATGAGCTTCCCTCTATGTGATAGCAAGTCAATCACTCTCACTTTAGACAACTCGTTTCAGCCTGAAAGACGGTATTTAACTCGGAGGACTTATTCCTAGTACAAGTATCTAAAGAAGGTTTTGTCAGCCTTGCAGACAGTCAAAGTCTTTGATAAACTACCATGATGCCCATAGCGTCTTCAGTATTGCTACCGTCTTCAAAAATTAAATCTATTCTGAAGACCCCCTCAACAGGTAACAAGAGCATTCAGGTGCTATGAACATCTTTTAATGACAAGTAAAAAGATAAAATGCGACTTTGACTTTCCCTATTAATTGATGAGGCAGGTAGTAGATTGATGGCTGAGTTTTTTCTTCTTTTTTTTTTTATGTCTCAGCAACGCAGAGAAATTTCTTCTGCAACACTGCCTCTGCTGGCCATTCAGTATATTCTGCAGATGGAAAAGTCCACTGTTAGTCAGTTATTAGAACCTGAATATTTCCAAACTGATGCAACAGTACAACTAAATGAATTTTTATTAAGTGTTTATAATTAGTACTATGGCGACTGCGATATTGTGAACATCCACAGCTCAGTAAAAATTCAAATCTCAATTTTAATTTCAACCTAGCATACTTCTCTCAATCATATATGCCTCATTTGTTACCACTCTCTACAGAACTCTAGCACCTATATGAGGAGGTAGATCAAAAAGATCTCATTGTCAGTCAAGTGACAGCATACCCTTCTCACTGCAATTCGTTTAGGCTACGGTACACCAATAGCAATTAAGTGATCCGATAAGTTGAGGGAGGAATGCTTATGATACAGTTAGTGGGAATAATAAAAGCTATGAATAACAGATTCTAACATCTTCATTTTAGCAAATCCCTTTCAGATCACCTATAGAGAACTCGAGAATATACTGATCAACCACAGCTACAAACAAATGCATAAGTCTTAAATAATGCCCTCGTTTCTTTCATCTCCCCACCGTAGTCTTTAGCTGGGCATCCTGTCTACCCTGCTACCCATTTCAATACCCGGATGAATGTATCCTATCGCTTCATGTCAGATTACATCCCTCTGTAGCTTTATGATGTAAGGGCACCATTCGACCAATCACCCTGGGTGACTATTATACAGTAGGACGAGACATCAGCAATTACCAACTAGGTAACTATCTTTCATTATGACTGCAATGCAAGTAGGAGGTGTAATAGGAAAGAACTCTGAACCACTGAAAGCAGGGGCTCCTTTTGAAAGTGGGCTGGATTTAGAAGAACACAGAGTTTCTAAACAGCAGTCCATCTTGAGTATAAGAGTCCCATATACAGAGTGGAGGGAAACAGGTTAAATGATCTTCCCTCTATGTGATAGCAAGTCAATCGCTCTCACTTTAGACAACTCGTTTCAGCCTGAAAGACGGTATTTAACTCGGAGGACATATTCCTAGTACAAGTATCTAAAGAAGGTTTTGTCAGCCTTGCAGACAGTCAAAGTCTTTGATAAACTACCATGATGCCCATGGCGTCTTCAGTATTGCTACTGTCTTGAAAAATTAAATGTATTCTGACGACCCCCCTCAACAGGTAACGAGAGCATTCAGGTGCTATGAACATCTTTTAATGACAAGTAAAAAGATAAAATGCGACTTTGACTTACCATATTAATTGATGAGGCAGGTAGTAGATTGATGGCTGAGTTTTTTCTTTTTTGTCTCAGCAACACAGAGAAATTTCTTCTGCAACACTGCCTCTGCTGGCCATTCAGTATATTCTGCAGATGGAAAAGTCCACTGTTAGTCAGTTATTAGAACCTGAATATTTCCAAACTGATGCAACAGTACAACTAAATTCATTTTTATTAAGTGTTTATAATTAGTACTATGTCGACTCCGATATTGTGAACATCCACAGCTCAGTAAAAATTCAAATCTCAATCTTAATTTCAACCTAGCATACTTCTCTCAATCATATGCCTCATTTGTTACCACTCTCTACATAACTCTAGCACCTATATGAGGAGGTAGACCAAAAAGATCTCATTGTCAGCCAAGTGACAGCGTACCCTTCTCACTGCAATTCGTTTAGGTTATGGTACACCAATAGCAATTAAGTGATCCGATAAGTTGAGGTAGGAATGCTTATGCTACAGTTAGTGGGAACATTAAAAGCTATGAATAACAGATTCTAACATCTTCATTTTAGCACATCCCTTTCAGATCACCTGTAGAGAAATGGAGAATATACTGATCAACCACACCTTCAAACAAATGTATAAGTCTTAAATAATGCCCTCGTTTCTTTCATCTCCCCACCTTAGTCTTTAGCTGGGCATCCTGTCTACCCTGCTACCCATTTCAATACCCGGATGAATGTATCGTATCGCTTCATGTCAGATTACATCCCTCTGTAGCTTTATGATGTAAGGGCACCATTCGACCAATCACCCTGGGTGACTATTATACAGTAGGACGAGACATCAGCAATTACCAACTAGGTAACTATCTTTCATTATGACTGCAATGCAAGTAGGAGGTGTAATGGGAAAGAACTCTGAACCACTGAAAGCAGGGGCTCCTTTTGAAAGTGGGCTGGATTTAGAAGAACACAGAGTTTCTAAACAGCAGTCCATCTTGAGTATAAGAGTCCCATATACAGAGTGGAGGGAAACAGGTTAAATGAGCTTCCCTCTATGTGATAGCAAGTCAATCGCTCTCACTTTAGACAACTCGTTTCAGCCTGAAAGACGGTATTTAACTCGGAGGACATATTCCTAGTACAAGTATCTAAAGAAGGTTTTGTCAGCCTTGCAGACAGTCAAAGTTTTTGATAAACTACCATGATGCCCATGGCGTCTTCAGTATTGCTACTGTCTTGAAAAATTAAATGTATTCTGACGACCCCCCTCAACAGGTAACAAGAGCATTCAGGTGCTATGAACATCTTTTAATGACAAGTAAAAAGATAAAATGCGACTTTGACTTACCATATTAATTGATGAGGCAGGTAGTAGATTGATGGCTGAGTTTTTTCTTTTTTGTCTCAGCAACGCAGAGAAATTTCTTCTGCAACACTGCCTCTGCTGGCCATTCAGTATATTCTGCAGATGGAAAAGTCCACTGTTAGTCAGTTATTAGAACCTGAATATTTCCAAACTGATGCAACAATACAACTAAATGAATTTTTATTAAGTGTTTATAATTAGTACTATGGCGACTGCGATATTGTGAACATCCACAGCTCAGTAAAAATTCAAATCTCAATTTTAATTTCAACCTAGCATACTTCTCTCAATCATATATGCCTCATTTGTTACCACTCTCTACAGAACTCTAGCACCTATATGAGGAGGTAGATCAAAAAGATCTCATTGTCAGTCAAGTGACAACATACCCATCTCACTGCAATTCGTTTAGGCTATGGTACACCAATAGCAATTAAGTGATCCGATAAGTTGAGGGAGGAATGCTTATGATACAGTTAGTGGGAATAATAAAAGCTATGAATAACAGATTCTAACATCTTCATTTTAGCAAATCCCTTTCAGATCACCTATAGAGAACTCGAGAATATACTGATCAACCACAGCTACAAACAAATGTATAAGTCTTAAATAATGCCCTCGTTTCTTTCATCTCCCCACCGTAGTCTTTAGCTGGGCATCCTGTCTACCCTGCTACCCATTTCAATACCCGGATGAATGTATCGTATCGCTTCATGTCAGATTACATCCCTCTGTAGCTTTATGATGTAAGGGCACCATTCGACCAATCACCCTGGGTGACTATTATACAGTAGGACGAGACATCAGCAATTACCAACTAGGTAACTATCTTTCATTATGACTGCAATGCAAGTAGGAGGTGTAATGGGAAAGAACTCTGAACCACTGAAAGCAGGGGCTCCTTTTGAAAGTGGGCTGGATTTAGAAGAACACAGAGTTTCTAAACAGCAGTCCATCTTGAGTATAAGAGTCCCATATACAGAGTGGAGGGAAACAGGTTAAATGAGCTTCCCTCTATGTGATAGCAAGTCAATCGCTCTCACTTTAGACAACTCGTTTCAGCCTGAAAGACGGTATTTAACTCGGAGGACATATTCCTAGTACAAGTATCTAAAGAAGGTTTTGTCAGCCTTCCAGACAGTCAAAGTCTTTGATAAACTACCATGATGCCCATGGCGTCTTCAGTATTGCTACTGTCTTGAAAAATTAAATGTATTCTGACGACCCCCCCTCAACAGGTAACGAGAGCATTCAGGTGCTATGAACATCTTTTAATGACAAGTAAAAAGATAAAATTCGACTTTGACTTACCATATTAATTGATGAGGCAGGTAGTAGATTGATGGCTGAGTTTTTTCTTTTTTGTCTCAGCAACACAGAGAACTTTCTTCTGCAACACTGCCTCTGCTGGCCATTCAGTATATTCTGCAGATGGAAAAGTCCACTGTTAGTCAGTTATTAGAACCTGAATATTTCCAAACTGATGCAACAGTACAACTAAATTCATTTTTATTAAGTGTTTATAATTAGTACTATGTCGACTCCGATATTGTGAACATCCACAGCTCAGTAAAAATTCAAATCTCAATCTTAATTTCAACCTAGCATACTTCTCTCAATCATATGCCTCATTTGTTACCACTCTCTACATAACTCTAGCACCTATATGAGGAGGTAGACCAAAAAGATCTCATTGTCAGCCAAGTGACAGCGTACCCTTCTCACTGCAATTCGTTTAGGTTATGGTACACCAATAGCAATTAAGTGATCCGATAAGTTGAGGTAGGAATGCTTATGCTACAGTTAGTGGGAACATTAAAAGCTATGAATAACAGATTCTAACATCTTCATTTTAGCACATCCCTTTCAGATCACCTGTAGAGAAATGGAGAATATACTGATCAACCACACCTTCAAACAAATGTATAAGTCTTAAATAATGCCCTCGTTTCTTTCATCTCCCCACCTTAGTCTTTAGCTGGGCATCCTGTCTACCCTGCTACCCATTTCAATACCCGGATGAATGTATCGTATCGCTTCATGTCAGATTACATCCCTCTGTAGCTTTATGATGTAAGGGCACCATTCGACCAATCACCCTGGGTGACTATTATACAGTAGGACGAGACATCAGCAATTACCAACTAGGTAACTATCTTTCATTATGACTGCAATGCAAGTAGGAGGTGTAATGGGAAAGAACTCTGAACCACTGAAAGCAGGGGCTCCTTTTGAAAGTGGGCTGGATTTAGAAGAACACAGAGTTTCTAAACAGCAGTCCATCTTGAGTATAAGAGTCCCATATACAGAGTGGAGGGAAACAGGTTAAATGAGCTTCCCTCTATGTGATAGCAAGTCAATCGCTCTCACTTTAGACAACTCGTTTCAGCCTGAAAGACGGTATTTAACTCGGAGGACATATTCCTAGTACAAGTATCTAAAGAAGGTTTTGTCAGCCTTGCAGACAGTCAAAGTTTTTGATAAACTACCATGATGCCCATGGCGTCTTCAGTATTGCTACTGTCTTGAAAAATTAAATGT
This sequence comes from Triturus cristatus, assembly GCF_964204655.1. NCBI lineage: Eukaryota > Metazoa > Chordata > Amphibia > Caudata > Salamandridae > Triturus > Triturus cristatus. The sequence continues at coordinate 65,771,711 of NC_140588.1, forward strand.
ATTCTGACGACCCCCCTCAACAGGTAACAAGAGCATTCAGGTGCTATGAACATCTTTTAATGACAAGTAAAAAGATAAAATGCGACTTTGACTTACCATATTAATTGATGAGGCAGGTAGTAGATTGATGGCTGAGTTTTTTCTTTTTTGTCTCAGCAACACAGAGAACTTTCTTCTGCAACACTGCCTCTGCTGGCCATTCAGTATATTCTGCAGATGGAAAAGTCCACTGTTAGTCAGTTATTAGAACCTGAATATTTCCAAACTGATGCAACAGTACAACTAAATTCATTTTTATTAAGTGTTTATAATTAGTACTATGTCGACTCCGATATTGTGAACATCCACAGCTCAGTAAAAATTCAAATCTCAATCTTAATTTCAACCTAGCATACTTCTCTCAATCATATGCCTCATTTGTTACCACTCTCTACATAACTCTAGCACCTATATGAGGAGGTAGACCAAAAAGATCTCATTGTCAGTCAAGTGACAGCATACCCTTCTCACTGCAATTCGTTTAGGCTACGGTACACTAATAGCAATTAAGTGATCCGATAAGTTGAGGGAGGAATGCTTATGATACAGTTAGTGGGAATAATAAAAGCTATGAATAACAGATTCTAACATCTTCATTTTAGCAAATCCCTTTCAGATCACCTATAGAGAACTCGAGAATATACTGATCAACCACAGCTACAAACATATGCATAAGTCTTAAATAATGCCCTCGTTTCTTTCATCTCCCCACCGTAGTCTTTAGTAGGGCATCCTGTCTACCCTGCTACCCATTTCAATACCCGGATGAATGTATCCTATCGCTTCATGTCAGATTACATCCCTCTGTAGCTTTATGATGTAAGGGCACCATTCGACCAATCACCCTGGGTGACTATTATACAGTAGGACGAGACATCAGCAATTACCAACTAGGTAACTATCTTTCATTATGACTGCAATGCAAGTAGGAGGTGTAATGGGAAAGAACTCTGAACCACTGAAAGCAGGGGCTCCTTTTGAAAGTGGGCTGGATTTAGAAGAACACAGAGTTTCTAAACAGCAGTCCATCTTGAGTATAAGAGTCCCATATACAGAGTGGAGGGAAACAGGTTAAATGAGCTTCCCTCTATGTGATAGCAAGTCAATCGCTCTCACTTTAGACAACTCGTTTCAGCCTGAAAGACGGTATTTAACTCGGAGGACATATTCCTAGTACAAGTATCTAAAGAAGGTTTTGTCAGCCTTGCAGACAGTCAAAGTCTTTGATAAACTACCATGATGCCCATGGCATCTTCAGTATTGCTACTGTCTTGAAAAATTAAATGTATTCTGACGACCCCCCTCAACAGGTAACGAGAGCATTCAGGTGCTATGAACATCTTTTAATGACAAGTAAAAAGATAAAATGCGACTTTGACTTACCATATTAATTGATGAGGCAGGTAGTAGATTGATGGCTGAGTTTTTTCTTTTTTGTCTCAGCAACGCAGAGAACTTTCTTCTGCAACACTGCCTCTGCTGGCCATTCAGTATATTCTGCAGATGGAAAAGTCCACTGTTAGTCAGTTATTAGAACCTGAATATTTCCAAACTGATGCAACGGTACAACTAAATTCATTTTTATTAAGTGTTTATAATTAGTACTATGTCGACTCCGATATTGTGAACATCCACAGCTCAGTAAAAATTCAAATCTCAATCTTAATTTCAACCTAGCATACTTCTCTCAATCATATGCCTCATTTGTTACCACTCTCTACATAACTCTAGCACCTATATGAGGAGGTAGACCAAAAAGATCTCATTGTCAGCCAAGTGACAGCGTACCCTTCTCACTGCAATTCGTTTAGGTTATGGTACACCAATAGCAATTAAGTGATCCGATAAGTTGAGGTAGGAATGCTTATGCTACAGTTAGTGGGAACATTAAAAGCTATGAATAACAGATTCTAACATCTTCATTTTAGCACATCCCTTTCAGATCACCTGTAGAGAAATGGAGAATATACTGATCAACCACACCTTCAAACAAATGTATAAGTCTTAAATAATGCCCTCGTTTCTTTCATCTCCCCACCTTAGTCTTTAGCTGGGCATCCTGTCTACCCTGCTACCCATTTCAATACCCGGATGAATATATCGTATCGCTTCATGTCAGATTACATCCCTCTGTAGCTTTATGATGTAAGGGCACCATTCGACCAATCACCCTGGGTCACTATTATACAGTAGGACGAGACATCAGCAATTACCAACTAGGTAACTATCTTTCATTATGACTGCAATGCAAGTAGGAGGTGTAATGAGAAAGTACTCTGAACCATTGAAAGCAGTGGGCTCCTTTTGAAAGTGGGCTGGATTTAGAAGAACACAGTTTCTAAACAGCAGTCCATCTTGAGTATAAGAGTCCCACATACAGAGTGGAGGGAAACAGGTTAAATGAGCTTCCCTCTATGTGATAGCAAGTAAATCGATCTCACTTTAGACAACTCGTTTCAGCCTGAAAGACGGTATTTAACTCGGAGGACATATTCCTAGTACAAGTATCTAAAGAATGTTTTCTCAGCCTTGCAGACAGTCAAAGTCTTTGATAAACTACCATGATGCCCATGGCGTCTTCAGTATCGCTATCGTCTTCAAAAATTAAATCTATTCTGAAGACACCCCTCAACATGTAACAAGAGCATTCAGGTGCTATGAACATCTTTTAATGACAAGTAAAAAGATAAAATGCGACTTTGACTTACCATATTAACTGATGAGGCAGGTAGTAGATTGATGGCTGAGTTTTTTCTTCTTTTTTTTTGTCTCAGCAACGCAGAGAAATTTCTTCTGCAACACTGCCTCTGCTGGCCATTCAGTATATTCTGCAGATGGAAAAGTCCACTGTTAGTCAGTTATTAGAACCTGAATATTTCCAAACTGATGGAACAGTACAACTAAATGAATTTTTATTAAGTGTTTATAATTAGTACTATGGCGACTGCGATATTGTGAACGTCCACAGCTCAGTAAAAATTCAAATCTCAATTTTAATTTCAACCTAGCATACTTCTCTCAATCATATATGCCTCATTTGTTACCACTCTCTACAGAACTCTAGCACCTATATGAGGAGGTAGATCAAAAAGATCTCATTGTCAGTCAAGTGACAGCATACCCTTCTCACTGCAATTCGTTTAGGCTACGGTACACCAATAGCAATTAAGTGATCCGATAAGTTGAGGGAGGAATGCTTTTGATACAGTTAGTGGGAATAATAAAAGCTATGAATAACAGATTCTAACATCTTCATTTTAGCAAATCCCTTTCAGATCACCTATAGAGAACTCGAGAATATACTGATCAACCACAGCTACAAACAAATGCATAAGTCTTAAATAATGCCCTCGTTTCTTTCATCTCCCCACCGTAGTCTTTAGCTGGGCATCCTGTCTACCCTGCTACCCATTTCAATACCCGGATGAATGTATCCTATCGCTTCATGTCAGATTACATCCCTCTGTAGCTTTATGATGTAAGGGCACCATTCGACCAATCACCCTGGGTGACTATTATACAGTAGGACGAGACATCAGCAATTACCAACTAGGTAACTATCTTTCATTATGACTGCAATGCAAGTAGGAGGTGTAATGGGAAAGAACTCTGAACCACTGAAAGCAGGGGCTCCTTTTGAAAGTGGGCTGGATTTAGAAGAACACAGAGTTTCTAAACAGCAGTCCATCTTGAGTATAAGAGTCCCATATACAGAGTGGAGGGAAACAGGTTAAATGAGCTTCCCTCTATGTGATAACAAGTCAATCGCTCTCACTTTAGACAACTCGTTTCAGCCTGAAAGACGGTATTTAACTCGGAGGACATATTCCTAGTACAAGTATCTAAAGAAGGTTTTGTCAGCCTTGCAGACAGTCAAAGTCTTTGATAAACTACCATGATGCCCATGGCATCTTCAGTATTGCTACTGTCTTGAAAAATTAAATGTATTCTGACGACCCCCCTCAACAGGTAACGAGAGCATTCAGGTGCTATGAACATCTTTTAATGACAAGTAAAAAGATAAAATGCGACTTTGACTTACCATATTAATTGATGAGGCAGGTAGTAGATTGATGGCTGAGTTTTTTCTTTTTTGTCTCAGCAACGCAGAGAACTTTCTTCTGCAACACTGCCTCTGCTGGCCATTCAGTATATTCTGCAGATGGAAAAGTCCACTGTTAGTCAGTTATTAGAACCTGAATATTTCCAAACTGATGCAACGGTACAACTAAATTCATTTTTATTAAGTGTTTATAATTAGTACTATGTCGACTCCGATATTGTGAACATCCACAGCTCAGTAAAAATTCAAATCTCAATCTTAATTTCAACCTAGCATACTTCTCTCAATCATATGCCTCATTTGTTACCACTCTCTACATAACTCTAGCACCTATATGAGGAGGTAGACCAAAAAGATCTCATTGTCAGCCAAGTGACAGCGTACCCTTCTCACTGCAATTCGTTTAGGTTATGGTACACCAATAGCAATTAAGTGATCCGATAAGTTGAGGTAGGAATGCTTATGCTACAGTTAGTGGGAACATTAAAAGCTATGAATAACAGATTCTAACATCTTCATTTTAGCACATCCCTTTCAGATCACCTGTAGAGACATGGAGAATATACTGATCAACCACACCTTCAAACAAATGTATAAGTCTTAAATAATGCCCTCGTTTCTTTCATCTCCCCACCTTAGTCTTTAGCTGGGCATCCTGTCTACCCTGCTACCCATTTCAATACCCGGATGAATATATCGTATCGCTTCATGTCAGATTACATCCCTCTGTAGCTTTATGATGTAAGGGCACCATTCGACCAATCACCCTGGGTGACTATTATACAGTAGGACGAGACATCAGCAATTACCAACTAGGTAACTATCTTTCATTATGACTGCAATGCAAGTAGGAGGTGTAATGAGAAAGTACTCTGAACCATTGAAAGCAGTGGGCTCCTTTTGAAAGTGGGCTGGATTTAGAAGAACACAGTTTCTAAACAGCAGTCCATCTTGAGTATAAGAGTCCCACATACAGAGTGGAGGGAAACAGGTTAAATGAGCTTCCCTCTATGTGATAGCAAGTAAATCGCTCTCACTTTAGACAACTCGTTTCAGCCTGAAAGACGGTATTTAACTCGGAGGACATATTCCTAGTACAAGTATCTAAAGAATGTTTTCTCAGCCTTGCAGACAGTCAAAGTCTTTGATAAACTACCATGATGCCCATGGCGTCTTCAGTATCGCTATCGTCTTCAAAAATTAAATCTATTCTGAAGACACCCCTCAACATGTAACAAGAGCATTCAGGTGCTATGAACATCTTTTAATGACAAGTAAAAAGATAAAATGCGACTTTGACTTACCATATTAACTGATGAGGCAGGTAGTAGATTGATGGCTGAGTTTTTTCTTCTTTTTTTTTGTCTCAGCAACGCAGAGAAATTTCTTCTGCAACACTGCCTCTGCTGGCCATTCAGTATATTCTGCAGATGGAAAAGTCCACTGTTAGTCAGTTATTAGAACCTGAATATTTCCAAACTGATGCAACAGTACAACTAAATGAATTTTTATTAAGTAGTTATAATTAGTACTATGGCGACTGCGATATTGTGAACGTCCACAGCTCAGTAAAAATTCAAATCTCAATTTTAATTTCAACCTAGCATACTTCTCTCAATCATATATGCCTCATTTGTTACCACTCTCTACAGAACTCTAGCACCTATATGAGGAGGTAGATCAAAAAGATCTCATTGTCAGTCAAGTGACAGCATACCCTTCTCACTGCAATTCGTTTAGGCTACGGTACACCAATAGCAATTAAGTGATCCGATAAGTTGAGGGAGGAATGCTTATGATACAGTTAGTGGGAATAATAAAAGCTATGAATAACAGATTCTAACATCTTCATTTTAGCACATCCCTTTCAGATCACCTATAGAGAAATGGAGAATATACTGATCAACCACACCTTCAAACAAATGTATAAGTCTTAAATAATGCCCTTGTTTCTTTCATCTCCCCACCTTAGTCTTTAGCTGGGCATCCTGTCTACCCTGCTACCCATTTCAATACCCGGATGAATGTATCGTATCGCTTCATGTCAGATGACATCCCTCTGTAGCTTTATGATGTAAGGGCACCATTCGACCAATCACCCTAGGTGACTATTATACAGTAGGACGAGACATCAGCAATTACCAACTAGGTAACTATCTTTTATTATGACTGCAATGCAAGTAGGAGGTGTAATGAGAAAGTACTCTGAACCATTGAAAGCAGTGGGCTCCTTTTGAAAGTGGGCTGGATTTAGAAGAACACAGTTTCTAAACAGCAGTCCATCTTGAGTATAAGAGTCCCACATACAGAGTGGAGGGAAACAGGTTAAATGAGCTTCCCTCTATGTGATAGCAAGTCAATCGCTCTCACTTTAGACAACTCATTTCAGCCTGAAAGACGGTATTTAACTCGGAGGACATATTCCTAGTACAAGTATCTAAAGAAGGTTTTGTCAGCCTTGCAGACAGTCAAAGTCTTTGATAAACTACCATGATGCCCATGGCGTCTTCAGTATTGCTACTGTCTTGAAAAATTAAATGTATTCTGACGACCCCCCTCAACAGGTAACGAGAGCATTCAGGTGCTATGAACATCTTTTAATGACAAGTAAAAAGATAAAATGCGACTTTGACTTACCATATTAATTGATGAGGCAGGTAGTAGATTGATGGCTGAGTTTTTTCTTTTTTGTCTCAGCAACACAGAGAACTTTCTTCTGCAACACTGCCTCTGCTGGCCATTCAGTATATTCTGCAGATGGAAAAGTCCACTGTTAGTCAGTTATTAGAACCTGAATATTTCCAAACTGATGCAACAGTACAACTAAATGAATTTTTATTAAGTGTTTATAATTAGTACTATGGCGACTGCGATATTGTGAACATCCACAGCTCAGTAAAAATTCAAATCTCAATTTTAATTTCAACCTAGCATACTTCTCTCAATCATATATGCCTCATTTGTTACCACTCTCTACAGAACTCTAGCACCTATATGAGGAGGTAGATCAAAAAGATCTCATTGTCAGTCAAGTGACAGCATACCCTTCTCACTGCAATTCGTTTAGGCTACGGTACACCAATAGCAATTAAGTGATCCGATAAGTTGAGGTAGGAATGCTTATGCTACAGTTAGTGGGAACATTAAAAGCTATGAATAACAGATTCTAACATCTTCATTTTAGCACATCCCTTTCAGATCACCTGTAGAGAAATGGAGAATATACTGATCAACCACACCTTCAAACAAATGTATAAGTCTTAAATAATGCCCTCGTTTCTTTCATCTCCCCACTTTAGTCTTTAGCTGGGCATCCTGTCTACCCTGCTACCCATTTCAATACCCGGATGAATGTATCGTATCACTTCATGTCAGATTACATCCCTCTGTAGCTTTATGATGTAAGGGCACCATTCGACCAATCACCCTGGGTGACTATTATACAGTAGGACGAGACATCAGCAATTACCAACTAGGTAACTATCTTTCATTATGACTGCAATGCAAGTAGGAGGTGTAATGGGAAAGAACTCTGAACCACTGAAAGCAGGGGCTCCTTTTGAAAGTGGGCTGGATTTAGAAGAACACAGAGTTTCTAAACAGCAGTCCATCTTGAGTATAAGAGTCCCATATACAGAGTGGAGGGAAACAGGTTAAATGAGCTTCCCTCTATGTGATAGCAAGTCAATCGCTCTCACTTTAGACAACTCGTTTCAGCCTGAAAGACGGTATTTAACTCGGAGGACATATTCCTAGTACAAGTATCTAAAGAAGGTTTTGTCAGCCTTGCAGACAGTCAAAGTCTTTGATAAACTACCATGATGCCCATGGCGTCTTCAGTATTGCTACTGTCTTGAAAAATTAAATGTATTCTGACGACCCCCCTCAACAGGTAACGAGAGCATTCAGGTGCTATGAACATCTTTTAATGACAAGTAAAAAGATAAAATGCGACTTTGACTTACCATATTAATTGATGAGGCAGGTAGTAGATTGATGGCTGAGTTTTTTCTTTTTTGTCTCAGCAACACAGAGAACTTTCTTCTGCAACACTGCCTCTGCTGGCCATTCAGTATATTCTGCAGATGGAAAAGTCCACTGTTAGTCAGTTATTAGAACCTGAATATTTCCAAACTGATGCAACAGTACAACTAAATTCATTTTTATTAAGTGTTTATAATTAGTACTATGTCGACTCCGATATTGTGAACATCCACAGCTCAGTAAAAATTCAAATCTCAATCTTAATTTCAACCTAGCATACTTCTCTCAATCATATGCCTCATTTGTTACCACTCTCTACATAACTCTAGCACCTATATGAGGAGGTAGACCAAAAAGATCTCATTGTCAGCCAAGTGACAGCGTACCCTTCTCACTGCAATTCGTTTAGGTTATGGTACACCAATAGCAATTAAGTGATCCGATAAGTTGAGGTAGGAATGCTTATGCTACAGTTAGTGGGAACATTAAAAGCTATGAATAACAGATTCTAACATCTTCATTTTAGCAAATCCCTTTCAGATCACCTATAGAGAACTCGAGAATATACTGATCAACCACAGCTACAAACAAATGCATAAGTCTTAAATAATGCCCTCGTTTCTTTCATCTCCCCACCATAGTCTTTAGCTGGGCATCCTGTCTACCCTGCTACCCATTTCAATAACCGGATGAATGTATCGTATCGCTTCATGTCAGATTACATCCCTCTGTAGCTTTATGATGTAAGGGCACCATTCGACCAATCACCCTGGGTGACTATTATACAGTAGGACGAGACATCAGCAATTACCAACTAGGTAACTATCTTTCATTATGACTGCAATGCAAGTAGGAGGTGTAATGGGAAAGAACTCTGAACCACTGAAAGCAGGGGCTCCTTTTGAAAGTGGCCTGGATTTAGAAGAGCACAGAGTTTCTAAACAGCAGTCCATCTTGAGTATAAGAGTCCCATATACAGAGTGGAGGGAAACAGGTTAAATGATCTTCCCTCTATGTGATAGCAAGTCAATCGCTCTCACTTTAGACAACTCGTTTCAGCCTGAAAGACGGTATTTAACTCGGAGGACATATTCCTAGTACAAGTATCTAAAGAAGGTTTTGTCAGCCTTGCAGACAGTCAAAGTCTTTGATAAACTACCATGATGCCCATGGCGTCTTCAGTATTGCTACTGTCTTGAAAAATTAAATGTATTCTGACGACCCCCCTCAACAGGTAACGAGAGCATTCAGGTGCTATGAACATCTTTTAATGACAAGTAAAAAGATAAAATGCGACTTTGACTTACCATATTAATTGATGAGGCAGGTAGTAGATTGATGGCTGAGTTTTTATTTTTCTGGCTCAGCAACACAGAGAACTTTCTTCTGCAACACTGCCTCTGCTGGCCATTCAGTATATTCTGCAGATGGAAACGTCCACTGTTAGTCAGTTATTAGAACCTGAATATTTCCAAACTGATGCAACAGTACAACTAAATTCATTTTTATTAAGTGTTTATAATTAGTACTATGTCGACTCCGATATTGTGAACATCCACAGCTCAGTAAAAATTCAAATCTCAATCTTAATTTCAACCTAGCATACTTCTCTCAATCATATTCCTCATTTGTTACCACTCTCTACATAACTCTAGCACCTATATGAGGAGGTAGACCAAAAAGATCTCATTGTCAGCCAAGTGACAGCGTACCCTTCTCACTGCAATTCGTTTAGGTTATGGTACACCAATAGCAATTAAGTGATCCGATAAGTTGAGGTAGGAATGCTTATGCTACAGTTAGTGGGAACATTAAAAGCTATGAATAACAGATTCTAACATCTTCATTTTAGCACATCCCTTTCAGATCACCTGTTGAGAAATGGAGAATATACTGATCAACCACACCTTCAAACAAATGTATAAGTCTTAAATAATGCCCTCATTTCTTTCATCTCCCCACCTTAGTCTTTAGCTGGGCATCCTGTCTACCCTGCTACCCATTTCAATACCCGGATGAATGTATCCTATCGCTTCATGTCAGATGACATCCCTCTGTAGCTTTATGATGTAAGGGCACCATTCGACCAATCACCCTAGGTGACTATTATACAGTAGGACGAGACATCAGCAATTACCAACTAGGTAACTATCTTTTATTATGACTGCAATGCAAGTAGGAGGTGTAATGAGAAAGTACTCTGAACCATTGAAAGCAGTGGGCTCCTTTTGAAAGTGGGCTGGATTTAGAAGAACACAGTTTCTAAACAGCAGTCCATCTTGAGTATAAGAGTCCCACATACAGAGTGGAGGGAAACAGGTTAAATGAGCTTCCCTCTATGTGATAGCAAGTAAATCGCTCTCACTTTAGACAACTCGTTTCAGCCTGAAAGACGGTATTTAACTCGGAGGACATATTCCTAGTACAAGTATCTAAAGAATGTTTTCTCAGCCTTGCAGACAGTCAAAGTCTTTGATAAACTACCATGATGCCCATGGCGTCTTCAGTATTGCTATCGTCTTCAAAAATTAAATCTATTCTGAAGACACCCCTCAACATGTAACAAGAGCATTCAGGTGCTATGAACATCTTTTAATGACAAGTAAAAAGATAAAATGCGACTTTGACTTACCATATTAACTGATGAGGCAGGTAGTAGATTGATGGCTGAGTTTTTTCTTCTTTTTTTTTGTCTCAGCAACGCAGAGAAATTTCTTCTGCAACACTGCCTTTGCTGGCCATTCAGTATATTCTGCAGATGGAAAAGTCCACTGTTAGTCAGTTATTAGAACCTGAATATTTCCAAACTGATGCAACAGTACAACTAAATGAATTTTTATTAAGTGTTTATAATTAGTACTATGGCGACTGCGATATTGTGAACATCCACAGCTCAGTAAAAATTCAAATCTCAATTTTAATTTCAACCTAGCATACTTCTCTCAATCATATATGCCTCATTTGTTACCACTCTCTACAGAACTCTAGCACCTATATGAGGAGGTAGATCAAAAAGATCTCATTGTCAGTCAAGTGACAGCATACCCTTCTCACTGCAATTCGTTTAGGCTACGGTACACCAATAGCAATTAAGTGATCCGATAAGTTGAGGGAGGAATGCTTATGATACAGTTAGTGGGAATAATAAAAGCTATGAATAACAGATTCTAACATCTTCATTTTAGCAAATCCCTTTCAGATCACCTATAGAGAACTCGAGAATATACTGATCAACCACAGCTACAAACAAATGCATAAGTCTTAAATAATGCCCTCGTTTCTTTCATCTCCCCACCGTAGTCTTTAGCTGGGCATCCTGTCTACCCTGCTACCCATTTCAATACCCGGATGAATGTATCCTATCGCTTCATGTCAGATTACATCCCTCTGTAGCTTTATGATGTAAGGGCACCATTCGACCAATCACCCTGGGTGACTATTATACAGTAGGACGAGACATCAGCAATTACCAACTAGGTAACTATCTTTCATTATAACTGCAATGCAAGTAGGAGGTGTAATGGGAAAGAACTCTGAACCACTGAAAGCAGGGGCTCCTTTTGAAAGTGGGCTGGATTTAGAAGAACACAGAGTTTCTAAACAGCAGTCCATCTTGAGTATAAGAGTCCCATATACAGAGTGGAGGGAAACAGGTTAAATGAGCTTCCCTCTATGTGATAGCAAGTCAATCGCTCTCACTTTAGACAACTCGTTTCAGCCTGAAAGACGGTATTTAACTCGGAGGACATATTCCTAGTACAAGTATCTAAAGAAGGTTTTGTCAGCCTTGCAGACAGTCAAAGTCTTTGATAAACTACCATGATGCCCATGGCGTCTTAAGTATTGCTACTGTCTTGAAAAATTAAATGTATTCTGACGACCCCCCTCAACAGGTAACGAGAGCATTCAGGTGCTATGAACATCTTTTAATGACAAGTAAAAAGATAAAATGCGACTTTGACTTACCATATTAATTGATGAGGCAGGTAGTAGATTGATGGCTGAGTTTTTTCTTTTTTGTCTCAGCAACGCAGAGAACTTTCTTCTGCAACACTGCCTCTGCTGGCCATTCAGTATATTCTGCAGATGGAAAAGTCCACTGTTAGTCAGTTATTAGAACCTGAATATTTCCAAACTGATGCAACAGTACAACTAAATGAATTTTTATTAAGTGTTTATAATTAGTACTATGGCGACTGCGATATTGTGAACATCCACAGCTCAGTAAAAATTCATATCTCAATTTTAATTTCAACCTAGCATACTTCTCTCAATCATATATGCCTCATTTGTTACCACTCTCTACAGAACTCTAGCACCTATATGAAGAGGTAGACCAAAAAGATCTCATTGTCAGCCAAGTGACAGCGTACCCTTCTCACTGCAATTCGTTTAGGTTATGGTACACCAATAGCAATTAAGTGATCCGATAAGTTGAGGTAGGAATGCTTATGCTACAGTTAGTGGGAACATTAAAAGCTATGAATAACAGATTCTAACATCTTCATTTTAGCACATCCCTTTCAGATCACCTGTAGAGAAATGGAGAATATACTGATCAACCACACCTTCAAACAAATGTATAAGTCTTAAATAATGCCCTCGTTTCTTTCATCTCCCCACCGTAGTCTTTAGCTGGGCATCCTGTCTACCCTGCTACCCATTTCAATACCCGGATGAATGTATCGTATCGCTTCATGTCAGATGACATCCCTCTGTAGCTTTATGATGTAAGGGCACCATTCGACCAATCACCCTAGGTGACTATTATACAGTAGGACGAGACATCAGCAATTACCAACTAGGTAACTATCTTTTATTATGACTGCAATGCAAGTAGGAGGTGTAATGAGAAAGTACTCTGAACCATTGAAAGCAGTGGGCTCCTTTTGAAAGTGGGCTGGATTTAGAAGAACACAGAGTTTCTAAACAGCAGTCCATCTTGAGTATAAGAGTCCCATATACAGAGTGGAGGGAAACAGGTTAAATGAGCTTCCCTCTATGTGATAGCAAGTAAATCGCTCTCACTTTAGACAACTCGTTTCAGCCTGAAAGACGGTATTTAACTCGGAGGACATATTCCTAGTACAAGTATCTAAAGAAGGTTTTGTCAGCCTTGCAGACAGTCAAAGTCTTTGATAAACTACCATGATGCCCATGGCGTCTTCAGTATTGCTACTGTCTTGAAAAATTAAATGTATTCTGACGACCCCCCTCAACAGGTAACGAGAGCATTCAGGTGCTATGAACATCTTTTAATGACAAGTAAAAAGATAAAATGCGACTTTGACTTACCATATTAATTGATGAGGCAGGTAGTAGATTGATGGCTGAGTTTTTTCTTTTTTGTCTCAGCAACACAGAGAACTTTCTTCTGCAACACTGCCTCTGCTGGCCATTCAGTATATTCTGCAGATGGAAAAGTCCACTGTTAGTCAGTTATTAGAACCTGAATATTTCCAAACTGATGCAACAGTACAACTAAATTCATTTTTATTAAGTGTTTATAATTAGTACTATGTCGACTCCGATATTGTGAACATCCACAGCTCAGTAAAAATTCAAATCTCAATCTTAATTTCAACCTAGCATACTTCTCTCAATCATATGCCTCATTTGTTACCACTCTCTACATAACTCTAGCACCTATATGAGGAGGTAGACCAAAAAGATCTCATTGTCAGCCAAGTGACAGCGTACCCTTCTCACTGCAATTCGTTTAGGTTATGGTACACCAATAGCAATTAAGTGATCCGATAAGTTGAGGTAGGAATGCTTATGCTACAGTTAGTGGGAACATTAAAAGCTATGAATAACAGATTCTAACATCTTCATTTTAGCACATCCCTTTCAGATCACCTGTAGAGAAATGGAGAATATACTGATCAACCACACCTTCAAACAAATGTATAAGTCTTAAATAATGCCCTCGTTTCTTTCATCTCCCCACCTTAGTCTTTAGCTGGGCATCCTGTCTACCCTGCTACCCATTTCAATACCCGGATGAATGTATCGTATCGCTTCATGTCAGATTACATCCCTCTGTAGCTTTATGATGTAAGGGCACCATTCGACCAATCACCCTGGGTGACTATTATACAGTATTATTATTATTATTATTATATAAAATTTGTAACGCGCGCAGTTACCCAGGGGCATCCCGGCGCTGTGAACACAGACACGAAAGGTTCTTACTCAATCCTACACTGGAAATAAGTGTGTTTTAAGTAGTTTCCTGAAGTGCAGGATATTGGGCTCAGCGCGGATCTTAAGGGGCAAGGACTTCCAGTGTGACGCTACTTGCACCGAGAAGCGTCGGCCCCCGGAGCGAGCTCTTTTTACTCTTGTGGTCTGCATCAGATGTCTTTGATCCGAGCGCAGTGGGCGTGTGGGCTTGTAGGGGCGTGCCATAAAAGACAGAATAGAAGGGCCCCTGCCGTACAAGATTTTATGGGCCGTACATAGCGCCTTAAATTTCACCCGCTCCTTAACAGGGAGCCAGTGGAGCGCTTTCAGGGCGGGGGCAGCTGATTGTCTACGCGGCACTTCCATTAACACCCTCGCTGCTGCATTCTGCACCTGCTGAAGGGTTTTGAAAGTTGCTTCTGGGGCGCCCAAAATTAGTGCGTTCCCGAAGTCAAGCCGCGACAAAATTAGGCCGCGAATCAAAAGCTTCCTGGAAGAGTTAGGGAGCAGAGGTAGCACTTTGCGAGCAGAACGCAGCAAGCCAAAGCATACCCCCGCGGTTTTCCTAGCATGGGTCCTGAAGGATAGATCTTCCTCCAACCAAACCCCCAAGCTCTTGATTTCCTTCTTGGGGGATGGTGGATCACCCAGGGACCGCGGCCAGCAACTGGTGATGAGAGAGGGACAGGCCTTGCCCAGCACCATCAGCTCAGTCTTGTCACCGTTGAGCTTCAACGCGGACTGAGACATCCAACGATGAACATTGGAGAGACAGTCATGAAGGACTTCGGGTTGTTCTTCCAGCTGGGTGAGGCCCACAACCAGCTGCGTATCATCAGCATAGCTGATGATCTTCACTCCTGAAGGGGAGACCACTCTTTCAAGGGGAGCCATATAGGTGTTAAATAAGGTAGGGCTCAAAGATGAGCCCTGCGGGACTCCACATTGAAGAGGGAACAAGGTGGACTGTTCTCCCCCTTCCCAGACTTGATAGGACCGGTCTGAGAGGAAGGATTTCAACCATTTAAGGGCCATCCCTTTAACACCCACCTCTGCCAGCCGTTGGAGGAGCACCTGATGGTTAACGGTGTCAAAGGCCGCACTCAAGTCCAGGAGGATCACTGCCACTGACCCCCCTGAATCGAGAATGCTCCTTGCTTCCTCCACCACTGCCAGTAAGGCTGTATCTGTCCCCTGACCAGGGCGAAAACCCGTCTGGGAATCCCCTAGCAAATGGTGGTCTTCAAGATGGCGAGAAAGTTGGTGATTGACCAGCTTCTCTGCGACTTTAGAGAAACCGGGCAAGAGTGAAATGGGCCTAAAATTGGCCAGATTAGACGGATCTAGTCCCGGTTTCTTCAAAAGTGCTTTGACAACAGCGGATTTCCACCTTTGAGGCACTATTCCTTGTGCAAGCGAAAGATTAATAAGATCCGCAAGCGGAGTGGAAAGAACATTTGCCACCTGTTTAAGGGATTTCATAGGCGCCGGGTCACTTGGAGACCCACTCTTCATCTTTTTCAGGACCTTTTCGACCTCCTCCTCTGAGAAGGGGCCGAACGATAGCAGCTCAGCGGGACTTATTGTTGAGCTGATGTCCATTTCCACGCTCTGCAACATCGCTGGCAGTGAGGACAGAATCTTTTCGATTTTCAAATGAAAGAAGTTGGCGAGCTCCTCACATTTCTCCTGCGGGTTGTCATGGACAACTGGGGGAACCGGGGCCTTCAGCAGCTCTTTAAAAATCTTAAAAGATTACCCTGGGGAATTGCTTGCCTTCTCGATCCGAACACTAAAAAAGTTCTTTTTAGCCTCCTTCAAAGCCACCTTGTACTTCCTCATCCCTACCTTGTAATCATTCCGATTTTCGTCGGTCCGCTCTCTTCTCCAAGCGCGTTCTAATCTTTTGCATGAAGTTCTGAGAACCCTAAGTTCGGGCGTATACCAAGGGGCAGAGCCAACTCTTCTTTCTCTGAGAGGTCTCCTCTTTTTCGGGATCAGGGAATCCAAGGTGTTAGTGATCCAATTACCCACCTGCTGGTCCGCCATAGTGGGGTCAGTAGCAGGGGGAGGACAGGTTCTTGCTAACTCGGCTACCCAACTTCCCACTGGCAGCCTCGACCAGATACGTTCCACAGTATGCCGTTGAGGTACCGGGTCTCTCCCTTTCACCCACTGCCAATTGAAAGGAACCATATGGTGGTCAGTCCAGGGAAGAGCCAAGGGATGTAGGGCAAGCAAATTTTTTGAATTCGCTAAAATAACATCCAGCTGATGGCCTCTCTCATGGGTGGCGCCGACGTTAACAAGGTGAAGGTCAAGTGCACCCAACATGCCTTGTAAGTCTTTCGCCCATCTATCATGAGGGTCATCAAAGTGCACGTTCAGGTCTCCGATAACTAAAAAATTGGATGATGCCGCGGCAGTAGGACGAGACATCAGCAATTACCAACTAGGTAACTATCTTTCATTATGACTGCAATGCAAGTAGGAGGTGTAATGGGAAAGAACTCTGAACCACTGAAAGCAGGGGCTCCTTTTGAAAGTGGGCTGGATTTAGAAGAGCACAGAGTTTCTAAACAGCAGTCCATCTTGAGTATAAGAGTCCCATATACAGAGTGGAGGGAAACAGGTTAAATGATCTTCCCTCTATGTGATAGCAAGTCAATCGCTCTCACTTTAGACAACTCGTTTCAGCCTGAAAGGCGGTATTTAACTCGGAGGACATATTCCTAGTACAAGTATCTAAAAAAGGTTTTGTCAGCCTTGCAGACAGTCAAAGTCTTTGATAAACTACCATGATGCCCATGGCGTCTTCAGTATTGCTACTGTCTTGAAAAATTAAATGTATTCTGACGACCCCCCTCAACAGGTAACGAGAGCATTCAGGTGCTATGAACATCTTTTAATGACAAATAAAAAGATAAAATGCGACTTTGACTTACCATATTAATTGATGAGGCAGGTAGTAGATTGATGGCTGAGTTTTTTCTTTTTTGGCTCAGCAACACAGAGAACTTTCTTCTGCAACACTGCCTCTGCTGGCCATTCAGTATATTCTGCAGATGGAAAAGTCCACTGTTAGTCAGTTATTAGAACCTGAATATTTCCAAACTGATGCAACAGTACAACTAAATTCATTTTTATTAAGTGTTTATAATTAGTACTATGTCGACTCCGATATTGTGAACATCCACAGCTCAGTAAAAATTCAAATCTCAATCTTAATTTCAACCTAGCATACTTCTCTCAATCATATTCCTCATTTGTTACCACTCTCTACATAACTCTAGCACCTATATGAGGAGGTAGACCAAAAAGATCTCATTGTCAGCCAAGTGACAGCGTACCCTTCTCACTGCAATTCGTTTAGGTTATGGTACACCAATAGCAATTAAGTGATCCGATAAGTTGAGGTAGGAATGCTTATGCTACAGTTAGTGGGAACATTAAAAGCTATGAATAACAGATTCTAACATCTTCATTTTAGCACATCCCTTTCAGATCACCTGTAGAGAAATGGAGAATATACTGATCAACCACACCTTCAAACAAATGTATAAGTCTTAAATAATGCCCTCATTTCTTTCATCTCCCCACCTTAGTCTTAAGCTGGGCATCCTGTCTACCCTGCTACCCATTTCAATACCCGGATGAATGTATCCTATCGCTTCATGTCAGATGACATCCCTCTGTAGCTTTATGATGTAAGGGCACCATTCGACCAATCACCCTAGGTGACTATTATACAGTAGGACGAGACATCAGCAATTACCAACTAGGTAACTATCTTTTATTATGACTGCAATGCAAGTAGGAGGTGTAATGAGAAAGTACTCTGAACCATTGAAAGCAGTGGGCTCCTTTTGAAAGTGGGCTGGATTTAGAAGAACACAGTTTCTAAACAGCAGTCCATCTTGAGTATAAGAGTCCCACATACAGAGTGGAGGGAAACAGGTTAAATGAGCTTCCCTCTATGTGATAGCAAGTAAATCGCTCTCACTTTAGACAACTCGTTTCAGCCTGAAAGACGGTATTTAACTCGGAGGACGTATTCCTAGTACAAGTATCTAAAGAATGTTTTCTCAGCCTTGCAGACAGTCAAAGTCTTTGATAAACTACCATGATGCCCATGGCGTCTTCAGTATTGCTATCGTCTTCAAAAATTAAATCTATTCTGAAGACACCCCTCAACATGTAACAAGAGCATTCAGGTGCTATGAACATCTTTTAATGACAAGTAAAAAGATAAAATGCGACTTTGACTTACCATATTAACTGATGAGGCAGGTAGTAGATTGATGGCTGAGTTTTTTCTTCTTTTTTTTTGTCTCAGCAACGCAGGGAAATTTCTTCTGCAACACTGCCTCTGCTGGCCATTCAGTATATTCTGCAGATGGAAAAGTCCACTGTTAGTCAGTTATTAGAACCTGAATATTTCCAAACTGATGCAACAGTACAACTAAATGAATTTTTATTAAGTGTTTATAATTAGTACTATGGCGACTGCGATATTGTGAACATCCACAGCTCAGTAAAAATTCAAATCTCAATTTTAATTTCAACCTAGCATACTTCTCTCAATCATATATGCCTCATTTGTTACCACTCTCTACAGAACTCTAGCACCTATATGAGGAGGTAGATCAAAAAGATCTCATTGTCAGTCAAGTGACAGCATACCCTTCTCACTGCAATTCGTTTAGGCTATGGTACACCAATAGCAATTAAGTGATCCGATAAGTTGAGGGAGGAATGCTTATGATACAGTTAGTGGGAATAATAAAAGCTATGAATAACAGATTCTAACATCTTCATTTTAGCAAATCCCTTTCAGATCACCTATAGAGAACTCGAGAATATACTGATCAACCACAGCTACAAACAAATGCATAAGTCTTAAATAATGCCCTCATTTCTTTCATCTCCCCACCGTAGTCTTTAGCTGGGCATCCTGTCTACCCTGCTACCCATTTCATTACCCGGATGAATGTATCCTATCGCTTCATGTCAGATTACATCCCTCTGTAGCTTTATGATGTAAGGGCACCATTCGACCAATCACCGTGGGTGACTATTATACAGTAGGACGAGACATCAGCAATTACCAACTAGGTAACTATCTTTCATTATGACTGCAATGCAAGTAGGAGGTGTAATGGGAAAGAACTCTGAACCACTGAAAGCAGGGGCTCCTTTTGAAAGTGGGCTGGATTTAGAAGAACACAGAGTTTCTAAACAGCAGTCCATCTTGAGTATAAGAGTCCCATATACAGAGTGGAGGGAAACAGGTTAAATGATCTTCCCTCTATGTGATAGCAAGTCAATCGCTCTCACTTTAGACAACTCGTTTCAGCCTGAAAGGCGGTATTTAACTCGGAGGACATATTCCTAGTACAAGTATCTAAAAAAGGTTTTGTCAGCCTTGCAGACAGTCAAAGTCTTTGATAAACTACCATGATGCCCATGGCGTCTTCAGTATTGCTACTGTCTTGAAAAATTAAATGTATTCTGACGACCCCCCTCAACAGGTAACGAGAGCATTCAGGTGCTATGAACATCTTTTAATGACAAGTAAAAAGATAAAATGCGACTTTGACTTACCATATTAATTGATGAGGCAGGTAGTAGATTGATGGCTGAGTTTTTTCTTTTTTGGCTCAGCAAACACAGAGAACTTTCTTCTGCAACACTGCCTCTGCTGGCCATTCAGTATATTCTGCAGATGGAAAAGTCCACTGTTAGTCAGTTATTAGAACCTGAATATTTCCAAACTGATGCAACAGTACAACTAAATTAATTTTTATTAAGTGTTTATAATTAGTACTATGGCGACTCCGATATTGTGAACATCCACAGCTCAGTAAAAATTCAAATCTCAATCTTAATTTCAACCTAGCATACTTCTCTCAATCATATTCCTCATTTGTTACCACTCTCTACATAACTCTAGCACCTATATGAGGAGGTAGACCAAAAAGATCTCATTGTCAGCCAAGTGACAGCGTACCCTTCTCACTGCAATTCGTTTAGGTTATGGTACACCAATAGCAATTAAGTGATCCGATAAGTTGAGGTAGGAATGCTTATGATACAGTTAGTGGGAATAATAAAAGCTATGAATAACAGATTCTAACATCTTCATTTTAGCAAATCCCTTTCAGATCACCTATAGAGAACTCGAGAATATACTGATCAACCACAGCTACAAACAAATGCATAAGTCTTAAATAATGCCCTCGTTTCTTTCATCTCCCCACCGTAGTCTTTAGCTGGGCATCCTGTCTACCCTGCTACCCATTTCAATACCCGGATGAATGTATCCTATCGCTTCATGTCAGATTACATCCCTCTGTAGCTTTATGATGTAAGGGCACCATTCGACCAATCACCCTGGGTGACTATTATACAGTAGGACAAGACATCAGCAATTACCAACTAGGTAACTATCTTTTATTATGACTGCAATGCAAGTAGGAGGTGTAATGAGAAAGTACTCTGAACCATTGAAAGCAGTGGGCTCCTTTTGAAAGTGGGCTGGATTTAGAAGAACACAGTTTCTAAACAGCAGTCCATCTTGAGTATAAGAGTCCCACATACAGAGTGGAGGGAAACAGGTTAAATGAGCTTCCCTCTATGTGATAGCAAGTAAATCGCTCTCACTTTAGACAACTCGTTTCAGCCTGAAAGACGGTATTTAACTCGGAGGACATATTCCTAGTACAAGTATCTAAAGAATGTTTTCTCAGCCTTGCAGACAGTCAAAGTCTTTGATAAACTACCATGATGCCCATGGCGTCTTCAGTATTGCTATCGTCTTCAAAAATTAAATCTATTCTGAAGACACCCCTCAACATGTAACAAGAGCATTCAGGTGCTATGAACATCTTTTAATGACAAGTAAAAAGATAAAATGCGACTTTGACTTACCATATTAACTGATGAGGCAGGTAGTAGATTGATGGCTGAGTTTTTTCTTCTTTTTTTTTGTCTCAGCAACGCAGAGAAATTTCTTCTGCAACACTGCCTCTGCTGGCCATTCAGTATATTCTGCAGATGGAAAAGTCCACTGTTAGTCAGTTATTAGAACCTGAATATTTCCAAACTGATGCAACAGTACAACTAAATGAATTTTTATTAAGTGTTTATAATTAGTACTATGGCGACTGCGATATTGTGAACATCCACAGCTCAGTAAAAATTCAAATCTCAATTTTAATTTCAACCTAGCATACTTCTCTCAATCATATATGCCTCATTTGTTACCACTCTCTACAGAACTCTAGCACCTATATGAGGAGGTAGATCAAAAAGATCTCATTGTCAGTCAAGTGACAGCATACCCTTCTCACTGCAATTCGTTTAGGCTATGGTACACCAATAGCAATTAAGTGATCCGATAAGTTGAGGGAGGAATGCTTATGATACAGTTAGTGGGAATAATAAAAGCTATGAATAACAGATTCTAACATCTTCATTTTAGCAAATCCCTTTCAGATCACCTATAGAGAACTCGAGAATATACTGATCAACCACAGCTACAAACAAATGCATAAGTCTTAAATAATGCCCTCGTTTCTTTCATCTCCCCACCGTAGTCTTTAGCTGGGCATCCTGTCTACCCTGCTACCCATTTCAATACCCGGATGAATGTATCCTATCGCTTCATGTCAGATTACATCCCTCTGTAGCTTTATGATGTAAGGGCACCATTCGACCAATCACCCTGGGTGACTATTATACAGTAGGACGAGACATCAGCAATTACCAACTAGGTAACTATCTTTCATTATGACTGCAATGCAAGTAGGAGGTGTAATGGGAAAGAACTCTGAACCACTGAAAGCAGGGGCTCCTTTTGAAAGTGGGCTGGATTTAGAAGAACACAGAGTTTCTAAACAGCAGTCCATCTTGAGTATAAGAGTCCCATATACAGAGTGGAGTGAAACAGGTTAAATGAGCTTCCCTCTATGTGATAGCAAGTCAATCGCTCTCACTTTAGACAACTCGTTTCAGCCTGAAAGACGGTATTTAACTCGGAGGACATATTCCTAGTACAAGTATCTAAAGAAGGTTTTGTCAGCCTTGCAGACAGTCAAAGTCTTTGATAAACTACCATGATGCCCATGGCGTCTTCAGTATTGTTACTGTCTTGAAAAATTAAATGTATTCTGACGACCCCCCTCAACAGGTAACGAGAGCATTCAGGTGCTATGAACATCTTTTAATGACAAGTAAAAAGATAAAATGCGACTTTGACTTACCATATTAATTGATGAGGCAGGTAGTAGATTGATGGCTGAGTTTTTTCTTTTTTGTCTCAGCAACGCAGAGAACTTTCTTCTGCAACACTGCCTCTGCTGGCCATTCAGTATATTCTGCAGATGGAAAAGTCCACTGTTAGTCAGTTATTAGAACCTGAATATTTCCAAACTGATGCAACAGTACAACTAAATTAATTTTTATTAAGTGTTTATAATTAGTACTATGGCGACTCCGATATTGTGAACATCCACAGCTCAGTAAAAATTCAAATCTCAATCTTAATTTCAACCTAGCATACTTCTCTCAATCATATTCCTCATTTGTTACCACTCTCTACATAACTCTAGCACCTATATGAGGAGGTAGACCAAAAAGATCTCATTGTCAGCCAAGTGACAGCGTACCCTTCTCACTGCAATTCGTTTAGGTTATGGTACACCAATAGCAATTAAGTGATCCGATAAGTTGAGGTAGGAATGCTTATGATACAGTTAGTGGGAATAATAAAAGCTATGAATAACAGATTCTAACATCTTCATTTTAGCAAATCCCTTTCAGATCACCTATAGAGAACTCGAGAATATACTGATCAACCACAGCTACAAACAAATGCATAAGTCTTAAATAATGCCCTCGTTTCTTTCATCTCCCCACCGTAGTCTTTAGCTGGGCATCCTGTCTACCCTGCTACCCATTTCAATACCCGGATGAATGTATCCTATCGCTTCATGTCAGATTACATCCCTCTGTAGCTTTATGATGTAAGGGCACCATTCGACCAATCACCCTGGGTGACTATTATACAGTAGGACAAGACATCAGCAATTACCAACTAGGTAACTATCTTTTATTATGACTGCAATGCAAGTAGGAGGTGTAATGAGAAAGTACTCTGAACCATTGAAAGCAGTGGGCTCCTTTTGAAAGTGGGCTGGATTTAGAAGAACACAGTTTCTAAACAGCAGTCCATCTTGAGTATAAGAGTCCCACATACAGAGTGGAGGGAAACAGGTTAAATGAGCTTCCCTCTATGTGATAGCAAGTAAATCGCTCTCACTTTAGACAACTCGTTTCAGCCTGAAAGACGGTATTTAACTCGGAGGACATATTCCTAGTACAAGTATCTAAAGAATGTTTTCTCAGCCTTGCAGACAGTCAAAGTCTTTGATAAACTACCATGATGCCCATGGCGTCTTCAGTATTGCTATCGTCTTCAAAAATTAAATCTATTCTGAAGACACCCCTCAACATGTAACAAGAGCATTCAGGTGCTATGAACATCTTTTAATGACAAGTAAAAAGATAAAATGCGACTTTGACTTACCATATTAACTGATGAGGCAGGTAGTAGATTGATGGCTGAGTTTTTTCTTCTTTTTTTTTGTCTCAGCAACGCAGAGAAATTTCTTCTGCAACACTGCCTCTGCTGGCCATTCAGTATATTCTGCAGATGGAAAAGTCCACTGTTAGTCAGTTATTAGAACCTGAATATTTCCAAACTGATGCAACAGTACAACTAAATGAATTTTTATTAAGTGTTTATAATTAGTACTATGGCGACTGCGATATTGTGAACATCCACAGCTCAGTAAAAATTCAAATCTCAATTTTAATTTCAACCTAGCATACTTCTCTCAATCATATATGCCTCATTTGTTACCACTCTCTACAGAACTCTAGCACCTATATGAGGAGGTAGATCAAAAAGATCTCATTGTCAGTCAAGTGACAGCATACCCTTCTCACTGCAATTCGTTTAGGCTATGGTACACCAATAGCAATTAAGTGATCCGATAAGTTGAGGGAGGAATGCTTATGATACAGTTAGTGGGAATAATAAAAGCTATGAATAACAGATTCTAACATCTTCATTTTAGCAAATCCCTTTCAGATCACCTATAGAGAACTCGAGAATATACTGATCAACCACAGCTACAAACAAATGCATAAGTCTTAAATAATGCCCTCGTTTCTTTCATCTCCCCACCGTAGTCTTTAGCTGGGCATCCTGTCTACCCTGCTACCCATTTCAATACCCGGATGAATGTATCCTATCGCTTCATGTCAGATTACATCCCTCTGTAGCTTTATGATGTAAGGGCACCATTCGACCAATCACCCTGGGTGACTATTATACAGTAGGACGAGACATCAGCAATTACCAACTAGGTAACTATCTTTCATTATGACTGCAATGCAAGTAGGAGGTGTAATGGGAAAGAACTCTGAACCACTGAAAGCAGGGGCTCCTTTTGAAAGTGGGCTGGATTTAGAAGAACACAGAGTTTCTAAACAGCAGTCCATCTTGAGTATAAGAGTCCCATATACAGAGTGGAGTGAAACAGGTTAAATGAGCTTCCCTCTATGTGATAGCAAGTCAATCGCTCTCACTTTAGACAACTCGTTTCAGCCTGAAAGACGGTATTTAACTCGGAGGACATATTCCTAGTACAAGTATCTAAAGAAGGTTTTGTCAGCCTTGCAGACAGTCAAAGTCTTTGATAAACTACCATGATGCCCATGGCGTCTTCAGTATTGTTACTGTCTTGAAAAATTAAATGTATTCTGACGACCCCCCTCAACAGGTAACGAGAGCATTCAGGTGCTATGAACATCTTTTAATGACAAGTAAAAAGATAAAATGCGACTTTGACTTACCATATTAATTGATGAGGCAGGTAGTAGATTGATGGCTGAGTTTTTTCTTTTTTGTCTCAGCAACGCAGAGAACTTTCTTCTGCAACACTGCCTCTGCTGGCCATTCAGTATATTCTGCAGATGGAAAAGTCCACTGTTAGTCAGTTATTAGAACCTGAATATTTCCAAACTGATGCAACAGTACAACTAAATTCATTTTTATTAAGTGTTTATAATTAGTACTATGTCGACTCCGATATTGTGAACATCCACAGCTCAGTAAAAATTCAAATCTCAATCTTAATTTCAACCTAGCATACTTCTCTCAATCATATTCCTCATTTGTTACCACTCTCTACATAACTCTAGCACCTATATGAGGAGGTAGACCAAAAAGATCTCATTGTCAGCCAAGTGACAGCGTACCCTTCTCACTGCAATTCGTTTAGGTTATGGTACACCAATAGCAATTAAGTGATCCGATAAGTTGAGGTAGGAATGCTTATGCTACAGTTAGTGGGAACATTAAAAGCTATGAATAACAGATTCTAACATCTTCATTTTAGCACATCCCTTTCAGATCACCTGTAGAGAAATGGAGAATATACTGATCAACCACACCTTCAAACAAATGTATAAGTCTTAAATAATGCCCTCATTTCTTTCATCTCCCCACCTTAGTCTTTAGCTGGGCATCCTGTCTACCCTGCTACCCATTTCAATACCCGGATGAATGTATCCTATCGCTTCATGTCAGATGACATCCCTCTGTAGCTTTATGATGTAAGGGCACCATTCGACCAATCACCCTAGGTGACTATTATACAGTAGGACGAGACATCAGCAATTACCAACTAGGTAACTATCTTTTATTATGACTGCAATGCAAGTAGGAGGTGTAATGAGAAAGTACTCTTAACCATTGAAAGCAGTGGGCTCCTTTTGAAAGTGGGCTGGATTTAGAAGAACACAGTTTCTAAACAGCAGTCCATCTTGAGTATAAGAGTCCCACATACAGAGTGGAGGGAAACAGGTTAAATGAGCTTCCCTCTATGTGATAGCAAGTAAATCGCTCTCACTTTAGACAACTCGTTTCAGCCTGAAAGACGGTATTTAACTCGGAGGACGTATTCCTAGTACAAGTATCTAAAGAATGTTTTCTCAGCCTTGCAGACAGTCAAAGTCTTTGATAAACTACCATGATGCCCATGGCGTCTTCAGTATTGCTATCGTCTTCAAAAATTAAATCTATTCTGAAGACACCCCTCAACATGTAACAAGAGCATTCAGGTGCTATGAACATCTTTTAATGACAAGTAAAAAGATAAAATGCGACTTTGACTTACCATATTAACTGATGAGGCAGGTAGTAGATTGATGGCTGAGTTTTTTCTTCTTTTTTTTTGTCTCAGCAACGCAGAGAAATTTCTTCTGCAACACTGCCTCTGCTGGCCATTCAGTATATTCTGCAGATGGAAAAGTCCACTGTTAGTCAGTTATTAGAACCTGAATATTTCCAAACTGATGCAACAGTACAACTAAATGAATTTTTATTAAGTGTTTATAATTAGTACTATGGCGACTGCGATATTGTGAACATCCACAGCTCAGTAAAAATTCAAATCTCAATTTTAATTTCAACCTAGCATACTTCTCTCAATCATATATGCCTCATTTGTTACCACTCTCTACAGAACTCTAGCACCTATATGAGGAGGTAGATCAAAAAGATCTCATTGTCAGTCAAGTGACAGCATACCCTTCTCACTGCAATTCGTTTAGGCTATGGTACACCAATAGCAATTAAGTGATCCGATAAGTTGAGGGAGGAATGCTTATGATACAGTTAGTGGGAATAATAAAAGCTATGAATAACAGATTCTAACATCTTCATTTTAGCAAATCCCTTTCAGATCACCTATAGAGAACTCGAGAATATACTGATCAACCACAGCTACAAACAAATGCATAAGTCTTAAATAATGCCCTCATTTCTTTCATCTCCCCACCGTAGTCTTTAGCTGGGCATCCTGTCTACCCTGCTACCCATTTCATTACCCGGATGAATGTATCCTATCGCTTCATGTCAGATTACATCCCTCTGTAGCTTTATGATGTAAGGGCACCATTCGACCAATCACCCTGGGTGACTATTATACAGTAGGACGAGACATCAGCAATTACCAACTAGGTAACTATCTTTCATTATGACTGCAATGCAAGTAGGAGGTGTAATGGGAAAGAACTCTGAACCACTGAAAGCAGGGGCTCCTTTTGAAAGTGGGCTGGATTTAGAAGAACACAGAGTTTCTAAACAGCAGTCCATCTTGAGTATAAGAGTCCCATATACAGAGTGGAGGGAAACAGGTTAAATGAGCTTCCCTCTATGTGATAGTAAGTCAATCGCTCTCACTTTAGACAACTCGTTTCAGCCTGAAAGACATTATTTAACTCGGAGGACATATTCCTAGTACAAGTATCTAAAAAAGGTTTTGTCAGCCTTGCAGACAGTCAAAGTCTTTGATAAACTACCATGATGCCCATGGCGTCTTCAGTATTGCTACTGTCTTGAAAAATTAAATGTATTCTGACGACCCCCCTCAACAGGTAACGAGAGCATTCAGGTGCTATGAACATCTTTTAATGACAAGTAAAAAGATAAAATGCGACTTTGACTTACCATATTAATTGATGAGGCAGGTAGTAGATTGATGGCTGAGTTTTTTCTTTTTTGGCTCAGCAACACAGAGAACTTTCTTCTGCAACACTGCCTCTGCTGGCCATTCAGTATATTCTGCAGATGGAAAAGTCCACTGTTAGTCAGTTATTAGAACCTGAATATTTCCAAACTGATGCAACAGTACAATTAAATTCATTTTTATTAAGTGTTTATAATTAGTACTATGTCGACTCCGATATTGTGAACATCCACAGCTCAGTAAAAATTCAAATCTCAATCTTAATTTCAACCTAGCATACTTCTCTCAATCATATTCCTCATTTGTTACCACTCTCTACATAACTCTAGCACCTATATGAGGAGGTAGACCAAAAAGATCTCATTGTCAGCCAAGTGACAGCGTACCCTTCTCACTGCAATTCGTTTAGGTTATGGTACACCAATAGCAATTAAGTGATCCGATAAGTTGAGGTAGGAATGCTTATGATACAGTTAGTGGGAATAATAAAAGCTAT
The DNA here is from genome assembly GCF_964204655.1 of Triturus cristatus. NCBI lineage: Eukaryota > Metazoa > Chordata > Amphibia > Caudata > Salamandridae > Triturus > Triturus cristatus. The sequence continues at coordinate 65,800,080 of NC_140588.1, forward strand.
GAATAACAGATTCTAACATCTTCATTTTAGCAAATCCCTTTCAGATCACCTATAGAGAACTCGAGAATATACTGATCAACCACAGCTACAAACAAATGCATAAGTCTTAAATAATGCCCTCGTTTCTTTCATCTCCCCACCGTAGTCTTTAGCTGGGCATCCTGTCTACCCTGCTACCCATTTCAATACCCGGATGAATGTATCCTATCGCTTCATGTCAGATTACATCCCTCTGTAGCTTTATGATGTAAGGGCACCATTCGACCAATCACCCTGGGTGACTATTATACAGTAGGACAAGACATCAGCAATTACCAACTAGGTAACTATCTTTTATTATGACTGCAATGCAAGTAGGAGGTGTAATGAGAAAGTACTCTGAACCATTGAAAGCAGTGGGCTCCTTTTGAAAGTGGGCTGGATTTAGAAGAACACAGTTTCTAAACAGCAGTCCATCTTGAGTATAAGAGTCCCACATACAGAGTGGAGGGAAACAGGTTAAATGAGCTTCCCTCTATGTGATAGCAAGTAAATCGCTCTCACTTTAGACAACTAGTTTCAGCCTGAAAGACGGTATTTAACTCGGAGGACATATTCCTAGTACAAGTATCTAAAGAATGTTTTCTCAGCCTTGCAGACAGTCAAAGTCTTTGATAAACTACCATGATGCCCATGGCGTCTTCAGTATTGCTATCGTCTTCAAAAATTAAATCTATTCTGAAGACACCCCTCAACATGTAACAAGAGCATTCAGGTGCTATGAACATCTTTTAATGACAAGTAAAAAGATAAAATGCGACTTTGACTTACCATATTAACTGATGAGGCAGGTAGTAGATTGATGGCTGAGTTTTTTCTTCTTTTTTTTTGTCTCAGCAACGCAGAGAAATTTCTTCTGCAACACTGCCTCTGCTGGCCATTCAGTATATTCTGCAGATGGAAAAGTCCACTGTTAGTCAGTTATTAGAACCTGAATATTTCCAAACTGATGCAACAGTACAACTAAATGAATTTTTATTAAGTGTTTATAATTAGTACTATGGCGACTGCGATATTGTGAACATCCACAGCTCAGTAAAAATTCAAATCTCAATTTTAATTTCAACCTAGCATACTTCTCTCAATCATATATGCCTCATTTGTTACCACTCTCTACATAACTCTAGCACCTATATGAGGAGGTAGACCAAAAAGATCTCATTGTCAGCCAAGTGACAGCGTACCCTTCTCACTGCAATTCGTTTAGGTTATGGTACACCAATAGCAACTAAGTGATCCGATAAGTTGAGGTAGGAATGCTTATGCTACAGTTAGTGGGAACATTAAAAGCTATGAATAACAGATTCTAACATCTTCATTTTAGCACATCCCTTTCAGATCACCTGTAGAGAAATGGAGAATATACTGATCAACCACACCTTCAAACAAATGTATAAGTCTTAAATAATGCCCTCGTTTCTTTCATCTCCCCACCTTAGTCTTTAGCTGGGCATCCTGTCTACCCTGCTACCCATTTCAATACCCGGATGAATGTATCGTATCGCTTCATGTCAGATTACATCCCTCTGTAGCTTTATGATGTAAGGGCACCATTCGACCAATCACCCTGGGTGACTATTATACAGTAGGACGAGACATCAGCAATTACCAACTAGGTAACTATCTTTCATTATGACTGCAATGCAAGTAGGAGGTGTAATGGGAAAGAACTCTGAACCACTGAAAGCAGGGGCTCCTTTTGAAAGTGGGCTGGATTTAGAAGAACACAGAGTTTCTAAACAGCAGTCCATCTTGAGTATAAGAGTCCCATATACAGAGTGGAGGGAAACAGGTTAAATGAGCTTCCCTCTATGTGATAGTAAGTCAATCGCTCTCACTTTAGACAACTCGTTTCAGCCTGAAAGACATTATTTAACTCGGAGGACATATTCCTAGTACAAGTATCTAAAGAAGGTTTTGTCAGCCTTGCAGACAGTCAAAGTCTTTGATAAACTACCATGATGCCCATGGCGTCTTCAGTATTGCTACTGTCTTGAAAAATTAAATGTATTCTGACGACCCCCCTCAACAGGTAACGAGAGCATTCAGGTGCTATGAACATCTTTTAATGACAAGTAAAAAGATAAAATGCGACTTTGACTTACCATATTAATTGATGAGGCAGGTAGTAGATTGATGGCTGAGTTTTTTCTTTTTTGTCTCAGCAACGCAGAGAACTTTCTTCTGCAACACTGCCTCTGCTGGCCATTCAGTATATTCTGCAGATGGAAAAGTCCACTGTTAGTCAGTTATTAGAACCTGAATATTTCCAAACTGATGCAACAGTACAACTAAATTCATTTTTATTAAGTGTTTATAATTAGTACTATGTCGACTCCGATATTGTGAACATCCACAGCTCAGTAAAAATTCAAATCTCAATCTTAATTTCAACCTAGCATACTTCTCTCAATCATATTCCTCATTTGTTACCACTCTCTACATAACTCTAGCACCTATATGAGGAGGTAGACCAAAAAGATCTCATTGTCAGCCAAGTGACAGCGTACCCTTCTCACTGCAATTCGTTTAGGTTATGGTACACCAATAGCAATTAAGTGATCCGATAAGTTGAGGTAGGAATGCTTATGCTACAGTTAGTGGGAACATTAAAAGCTATGAATAACAGATTCTAACATCTTCATTTTAGCACATCCCTTTCAGATCACCTGTAGAGAAATGGAGAATATACTGATCAACCACACCTTCAAACAAATGTATAAGTCTTAAATAATGCCCTCGTTTCTTTCATCTCCCCACCTTAGTCTTTAGCTGGGCATCCTGTCTACCCTGCTACCCATTTCAATACCCGGATGAATGTATCCTATCGCTTCATGTCAGATGACATCCCTCTGTAGCTTTATGATGTAAGGGCACCATTCGACCAATCACCCTAGGTGACTATTATACAGTAGGACGAGACATCAGCAATTACCAACTAGGTAACTATCTTTTATTATGACTGCAATGCAAGTAGGAGGTGTAATGAGAAAGTACTCTGAACCATTGAAAGCAGTGGGCTCCTTTTGAAAGTGGGCTGGATTTAGAAGAACACAGTTTCTAAACAGCAGTCCATCTTGAGTATAAGAGTCCCACATACAGAGTGGAGGGAAACAGGTTAAATGAGCTTCCCTCTATGTGATAGCAAGTAAATCGCTCTCACTTTAGACAACTCGTTTCAGCCTGAAAGACGGTATTTAACTCGGAGGACATATTCCTAGTACAAGTATCTAAAGAATGTTTTCTCAGCCTTGCAGACAGTCAAAGTCTTTGATAAACTACCATGATGCCCATGGCGTCTTCAGTATTGCTATCGTCTTCAAAAATTAAATCTATTCTGAAGACACCCCTCAACATGTAACAAGAGCATTCAGGTGCTATGAACATCTTTTAATGACAAGTAAAAAGATAAAATGCGACTTTGACTTACCATATTAACTGATGAGGCAGGTAGTAGATTGATGGCTGAGTTTTTTCTTCTTTTTTTTTGTCTCAGCAACGCAGAGAAATTTCTTCTGCAACACTGCCTCTGCTGGCCATTCAGTATATTCTGCAGATGGAAAAGTCCACTGTTAGTCAGTTATTAGAACCTGAATATTTCCAAACTGATGCAACAGTACAACTAAATGAATTTTTATTAAGTGTTTATAATTAGTACTATGGCGACTGCGATATTGTGAACATCCACAGCTCAGTAAAAATTCAAAATCTCAATTTTAATTTCAACCTAGCATACTTCTCTCAATCATATATGCCTCATTTGTTACCACTCTCTACAGAACTCTAGCACCTATATGAGGAGGTAGATCAAAAAGATCTCATTGTCAGTCAAGTGACAGCATACCCTTCTCACTGCAATTCGTTTAGGCTATGGTACACCAATAGCAATTAAGTGATCCGATAAGTTGAGGGAGGAATGCTTATGATACAGTTAGTGGGAATAATAAAAGCTATGAATAACAGATTCTAACATCTTCATTTTAGCAAATCCCTTTCAGATCACCTATAGAGAACTCGAGAATATACTGATCAACCACAGCTACAAACAAATGCATAAGTCTTAAATAATGCCCTCGTTTCTTTCATCTCCCCACCGTAGTCTTTAGCTGGGCATCCTGTCTACCCTGCTACCCATTTCAATACCCGGATGAATGTATCCTATCGCTTCATGTCAGATTACATCCCTCTGTAGCTTTATGATGTAAGGGCACCATTCGACCAATCACCCTGGGTGACTATTATACAGTAGGACGAGACATCAGCAATTACCAACTAGGTAACTATCTTTCATTATGACTGCAATGCAAGTAGGAGGTGTAATGGGAAAGAACTCTGAACCACTGAAAGCAGGGGCTCCTTTTGAAAGTGGGCTGGATTTAGAAGAACACAGAGTTTCTAAACAGCAGTCCATCTTGAGTATAAGAGTCCCATATACAGAGTGGAGGGAAACAGGTTAAATGAGCTTCCCTCTATGTGATAGCAAGTCAATCGCTCTCACTTTAGACAACTCGTTTCAGCCTGAAAGACGGTATTTAACTCGGAGGACATATTCCTAGTACAAGTATCTAAAGAAGGTTTTGTCAGCCTTGCAGACAGTCAAAGTCTTTGATAAACTACCATGATGCCCATGGCGTCTTCAGTATTGCTACTGTCTTGAAAAATTAAATGTATTCTGACGACCCCCCTCAACAGGTAACGAGAGCATTCAGGTGCTATGAACATCTTTTAATGACAAGTAAAAAGATAAAATGCGACTTTGACTTACCATATTAATTGATGAGGCAGGTAGTAGATTGATGGCTGAGTTTTTTCTTTTTTGTCTCAGCAACGCAGAGAACTTTCTTCTGCAACACTGCCTCTGCTGGCCATTCAGTATATTCTGCAGATGGAAAAGTCCACTGTTAGTCAGTTATTAGAACCTGAATATTTCCAAACTGATGCAACAGTACAACTAAATTCATTTTTATTAAGTGTTTATAATTAGTACTATGTCGACTCCGATATTGTGAACATCCACAGCTCAGTAAAAATTCAAATCTCAATCTTAATTTCAACCTAGCATACTTCTCTCAATCATATGCCTCATTTGTTACCACTCTCTACATAACTCTAGCACCTATATGAGGAGGTAGACCAAAAAGATCTCATTGTCAGCCAAGTGACAGCGTACCCTTCTCACTGCAATTCGTTTAGGTTATGGTACACCAATAGCAACTAAGTGATCCGATAAGTTGAGGTAGGAATGCTTATGCTACAGTTAGTGGGAACATTAAAAGCTATGAATAACAGATTCTAACATCTTCATTTTAGCACATCCCTTTCAGATCACCTGTAGAGAAATGGAGAATATACTGATCAACCACACCTTCAAACAAATGTATAAGTCTTAAATAATGCCCTCGTTTCTTTCATCTCCCCACCTTAGTCTTTAGCTGGGCATCCTGTCTACCCTGCTACCCATTTCAATACCCGGATGAATGTATCGTATCGCTTCATGTCAGATTACATCCCTCTGTAGCTTTATGATGTAAGGGCACCATTCGACCAATCACCCTGGGTGACTATTATACAGTAGGACGAGACATCAGCAATTACCAACTAGGTAACTATCTTTCATTATGACTGCAATGCAAGTAGGAGGTGTAATGGGAAAGAACTCTGAACCACTGAAAGCAGGGGCTCCTTTTGAAAGTGGGCTGGATTTAGAAGAACACAGAGTTTCTAAACAGCAGTCCATCTTGAGTATAAGAGTCCCATATACAGAGTGGAGGGAAACAGGTTAAATGAGCTTCCCTCTATGTGATAGTAAGTCAATCGCTCTCACTTTAGACAACTCGTTTCAGCCTGAAAGACGGTATTTAACTCGGAGGACATATTCCTAGTACAAGTATCTAAAGAAGGTTTTGTCAGCCTTGCAGACAGTCAAAGTCTTTGATAAACTACCATGATGCCCATGGCGTCTTCAGTATTGCTACTGTCTTGAAAAATTAAATGTATTCTGACGACCCCCCTCAACAGGTAACGAGAGCATTCAGGTGCTATGAACATCTTTTAATGACAAGTAAAAAGATAAAATGCGACTTTGACTTACCATATTAATTGATGAGGCAGGTAGTAGATTGATGGCTGAGTTTTTTCTTTTTTGTCTCAGCAACGCAGAGAACTTTCTTCTGCAACACTGCCTCTGCTGGCCATTCAGTATATTCTGCAGATGGAAAAGTCCACTGTTAGTCAGTTATTAGAACCTGAATATTTCCAAACTGATGCAACAGTACAACTAAATTCATTTTTATTAAGTGTTTATAATTAGTACTATGTCGACTCCGATATTGTGAACATCCACAGCTCAGTAAAAATTCAAATCTCAATCTTAATTTCAACCTAGCATACTTCTCTCAATCATATTCCTCATTTGTTACCACTCTCTACATAACTCTAGCACCTATATGAGGAGGTAGACCAAAAAGATCTCATTGTTAGCCAAGTGACAGCGTACCCTTCTCACTGCAATTCGTTTAGGTTATGGTACACCAATAGCAATTAAGTGATCCGATAAGTTGAGGTAGGAATGCTTATGCTACAGTTAGTGGGAACATTAAAAGCTATGAATAACAGATTCTAACATCTTCATTTTAGCACATCCCTTTCAGATCACCTGTAGAGAAATGGAGAATATACTGATCAACCACACCTTCAAACAAATGTATAAGTCTTAAATAATGCCCTCGTTTCTTTCATCTCCCCACCTTAGTCTTTAGCTGGGCATCCTGTCTACCCTGCTACCCATTTCAATACCCGGATGAATGTATCCTATCGCTTCATGTCAGATGACATCCCTCTGTAGCTTTATGATGTAAGGGCACCATTCGACCAATCACCCTAGGTGACTATTATACAGTAGGACGAGACATCAGCAATTACCAACTAGGTAACTATCTTTTATTATGACTGCAATGCAAGTAGGAGGTGTAATGAGAAAGTACTCTGAACCATTGAAAGCAGTGGGCTCCTTTTGAAAGTGGGCTGGATTTAGAAGAACACAGTTTCTAAACAGCAGTCCATCTTGAGTATAAGAGTCCCACATACAGAATGGAGGGAAACAGGTTAAATGAGCTTCCCTCTATGTGATAGCAAGTAAATCGCTCTCACTTTAGACAACTCGTTTCAGCCTGAAAGACGGTATTTAACTCGGAGGACATATTCCTAGTACAAGTAACTAAAGAATGTTTTCTCAGCCTTGCAGACAGTCAAAGTCTTTGATAAACTACCATGATGCCCATGGCGTCTTCAGTATTGCTATCGTCTTCAAAAATTAAATCTATTCTGAAGACACCCCTCAACATGTAACAAGAGCATTCAGGTGCTATGAACATCTTTTAATGACAAGTAAAAAGATAAAATGCGACTTTGACTTACCATATTAACTAATGAGGCAGGTAGTAGATTGATGGCTGAGTTTTTTCTTCTTTTTTTTTGTCTCAGCAACGCAGAGAAATTTCTTCTGCAACACTGCCTCTGCTGGCCATTCAGTATATTCTGCAGATGGAAAAGTCCACTGTTAGTCAGTTATTAGAACCTGAATATTTCCAAACTGATGCAACAGTACAACTAAATGAATTTTTATTAAGTGTTTATAATTAGTACTATGGCGACTGCGATATTGTGAACATCCACAGCTCAGTAAAAATTCAAATCTCAATTTTAATTTCAACCTAGCATACTTCTCTCAATCATATATGCCTCATTTGTTACCACTCTCTACAGAACTCTAGCACCTATATGAGGAGGTAGATCAAAAAGATCTCATTGTCAGTCAAGTGACAGCATACCCTTCTCACTGCAATTCGTTTAGGCTATGGTACACCAATAGCAATTAAGTGATCCGATAAGTTGAGGGAGGAATGCTTATGATACAGTTAGTGGGAATAATAAAAGCTATGAATAACAGATTCTAACATCTTCATTTTAGCAAATCCCTTTCAGATCACCTATAGAGAACTCGAGAATATACTGATCAACCACAGCTACAAACAAATGCATAAGTCTTAAATAATGCCCTCGTTTCTTTCATCTCCCCACCGTAGTCTTTAGCTGGGCATCCTGTCTACCCTGCTACCCATTTCAATACCCGGATGAATGTATCCTATCGCTTCATGTCAGATTACATCCCTCTGTAGCTTTATGATGTAAGGGCACCATTCGACCAATCACCCTGGGTGACTATTATACAGTAGGATGAGACATCAGCAATTACCAACTAGGTAACTATCTTTCATTATGACTGCAATGCAAGTAGGAGGTGTAATGGGAAAGAACTCTGAACCACTGAAAGCAGGGGCTCCTTTTGAAAGTGGGCTGGATTTAGAAGAACACAGAGTTTCTAAACAGCAGTCCATCTTGAGTATAAGAGTCCCATATACAGAGTGGAGGGAAACAGGTTAAATGAGCTTCCCTCTATGTGATAGCAAGTCAATCGCTCTCACTTTAGACAACTCGTTTCAGCCTGAAAGACGGTATTTAACTCGGAGGACATATTCCTAGTACAAGTATCTAAAGAAGGTTTTGTCAGCCTTGCAGACAGTCAAAGTCTTTGATAAACTACCATGATGCCCATGGCGTCTTCAGTATTGCTACTGTCTCGAAAAATTAAATGTATTCTGACGACCCCCCTCAACAGGTAACGAGAGCATTCAGGTGCTATGAACATCTTTTAATGACAAGTAAAAAGATAAAATGCGACTTTGACTTACCATATTAATTGATGAGGCAGGTAGTAGATTGATGGCTGAGTTTTTTCTTTTTTTGTCTCAGCAACGCAGAGAACTTTCTTCTGCAACACTGCCTCTGCTGGCCATTCAGTATATTCTGCAGATGGAAAAGTCCACTGTTAGTCAGTTATTAGAACCTGAATATTTCCAAACTGATGCAACAGTACAACTAAATTCATTTTTATTAAGTGTTTATAATTAGTACTATGTCGACTCCGATATTGTGAACATCCACAGCTCAGTAAAAATTCAAATCTCAATCTTAATTTCAACCTAGCATACTTCTCTCAATCATATGCCTCATTTGTTACCACTCTCTACATAACTCTAGCACCTATATGAGGAGGTAGACCAAAAAGATCTCATTGTCAGCCAAGTGACAGCGTACCCTTCTCACTGCAATTCGTTTAGGTTATGGTACACCAATAGCAACTAAGTGATCCGATAAGTTGAGGTAGGAATGCTTATGCTACAGTTAGTGGGAACATTAAAAGCTATGAATAACAGATTCTAACATCTTCATTTTAGCACATCCCTTTCAGATCACCTGTAGAGAAATGGAGAATATACTGATCAACCACACCTTCAAACAAATGTATAAGTCTTAAATAATGCCCTCGTTTCTTTCATCTCCCCACCTTAGTCTTTAGCTGGGCATCCTGTCTACCCTGCTACCCATTTCAATACCCGGATGAATGTATCGTATCGCTTCATGTCAGATTACATCCCTCTGTAGCTTTATGATGTAAGGGCACCATTCGACCAATCACCCTGGGTGACTATTATACAGTAGGACGAGACATCAGCAATTACCAACTAGGTAACTATCTTTCATTATGACTGCAATGCAAGTAGGAGGTGTAATGGGAAAGAACTCTGAACCACTGAAAGCAGGGGCTCCTTTTGAAAGTGGGCTGGATTTAGAAGAACACAGAGTTTCTAAACAGCAGTCCATCTTGAGTATAAGAGTCCCATATACAGAGTGGAGGGAAACAGGTTAAATGAGCTTCCCTCTATGTGATAGTAAGTCAATCGCTCTCACTTTAGACAACTCGTTTCAGCCTGAAAGACGGTATTTAACTCGGAGGACATATTCCTAGTACAAGTATCTAAAGAAGGTTTTGTCAGCCTTGCAGACAGTCAAAGTCTTTGATAAACTACCATGATGCCCATGGCGTCTTCAGTATTGCTACTGTCTTGAAAAATTAAATGTATTCTGACGACCCCCCTCAACAGGTAACGAGAGCATTCAGGTGCTATGAACATCTTTTAATGACAAGTAAAAAGATAAAATGCGACTTTGACTTACCATATTAATTGATGAGGCAGGTAGTAGATTGATGGCTGAGTTTTTTCTTTTTTGTCTCAGCAACGCAGAGAACTTTCTTCTGCAACACTGCCTCTGCTGGCCATTCAGTATATTCTGCAGATGGAAAAGTCCACTGTTAGTCAGTTATTAGAACCTGAATATTTCCAAACTGATGCAACAGTACAACTAAATTCATTTTTATTAAGTGTTTATAATTAGTACTATGTCGACTCCGATATTGTGAACATCCACAGCTCAGTAAAAATTCAAATCTCAATCTTAATTTCAACCTAGCATACTTCTCTCAATCATATGCCTCATTTGTTACCACTCTCTACAGAACTCTAGCACCTATATGAGGAGGTAGACCAAAAAGATCTCTTTGTCAGCCAAGTGACAGCGTACCCTTCTCACTGCAATTCGTTTAGGTTATGGTACACCAATAGCAATTAAGTGATCCGATAAGTTGAGGTAGGAATGCTTATGCTACAGTTAGTGGGAACATTAAAAGCTATGAATAACAGATTCTAACATCTTCATTTTAGCACATCCCTTTCAGATCACCTGTAGAGAAATGGAGAATATGCTGATCAACCACACCTTCAAACAAATGTATAAGTCTTAAATAATGCCCTCGTTTCTTTCATCTCCCCACCTTAGTCTTTAGCTGGGCATCCTGTCTACCCTGCTACCCATTTCAATACCCGGATGAATGTATCCTATCGCTTCATGTCAGATTACATCCCTCTGTAGCTTTATGATGTAAGGGCACCATTCGACCAATCACCCTGGGTGACTATTATACAGTAGGACGAGACATCAGCAATTACCAACTAGGTAACTATCTTTCATTATGACTGCAATGCAAGTAGGAGGTGTAATGGGAAAGAACTCTGAACCACTGAAAGCAGGGGCTCCTTTTGAAAGTGGGCTGGATTTAGAAGAACACAGAGTTTCTAAACAGCAGTCCATCTTGAGTATAAGAGTCCCATATACAGAGTGGAGGGAAACAGGTTAAATGAGCTTCCCTCTATGTGATAGCAAGTCAATCGCTCTCACTTTAGACAACTCGTTTCAGCCTGAAAGACGGTATTTAACTCGGAGGACATATTCCTAGTACAAGTATCTAAAGAAGGTTTTGTCAGCCTTGCAGACAGTCAAAGTCTTTGATAAACTACCATGATGCCCATGGCGTCTTCAGTATTGCTACTGTCTTGAAAAATTAAATGTATTCTGACGACCCCCCTCAACAGGTAACGAGAGCATTCAGGTGCTATGAACATCTTTTAATGACAAGTAAAAAGATAAAATGCGACTTTGACTTACCATATTAATTGATGAGGCAGGTAGTAGATTGATGGCTGAGTTTTTTCTTTTTTGTCTCAGCAACGCAGAGAACTTTCTTCTGCAACACTGCCTCTGCTGGCCATTCAGTATATTCTGCAGATGGAAAAGTCCACTGTTAGTCAGTTATTAGAACCTGAATATTTCCAAACTGATGCAACAGTACAACTAAATGAATTTTTATTAAGTGTTTATAATTAGTACTATGTCGACTCCGATATTGTGAACATCCACAGCTCAGTAAAAATTCAAATCTCAATCTTAATTTCAACCTAGCATACTTCTCTCAATCATATGCCTCATTTGTTACCACTCTCTACATAACTCTAGCACCTATATGAGGAGGTAGACCAAAAAGATCTCATTGTCAGCCAAGTGACAGCGTACCCTTCTCACTGCAATTCGTTTAGGTTATGGTACACCAATAGCAATAAAGTGATCCGATAAGTTGAGGTAGGAATGCTTATGCTACAGTTAGTGGGAACATTAAAAGCTATGAATAACAGATTCTAACATCTTCATTTTAGCACATCCCTTTCAGATCACCTGTAGAGAAATGGAGAATATACTGATCAACCACACCTTCAAACAAATGTATAAGTCTTAAATAATGCCCTCGTTTCTTTCATCTCCCCACCTTAGTCTTTAGCTGGGCATCCTGTCTACCCTGCTACCCATTTCAATACCCGGATGAATGTATCGTATCGCTTCATGTCAGATTACATCCCTCTGTAGCTTTATGATGTAAGGGCACCATTCGACCAATCACCCTGGGTGACTATTATACAGTAGGACGAGACATCAGCAATTACCAACTAGGTAACTATCTTTCATTATGACTGCAATGCAAGTAGGAGGTGTAATGGGAAAGAACTCTGAACCACTGAAAGCAGGGGCTCCTTTTGAAAGTGGGCTGGATTTAGAAGAACACAGAGTTTCTAAACAGCAGTCCATCTTGAGTATAAGAGTCCCATATACAGAGTGGAGGGAAACAGGTTAAATGAGCTTCCCTCTATGTGATAGCAAGTCAATCGCTCTCACTTTAGACAACTCGTTTCAGCCTGAAAGACGGTATTTAACTCGGAGGACATATTCCTAGTACAAGTATCTAAAGAAGGTTTTGTCAGCCTTGCAGACAGTCAAAGTCTTTGATAAACTACCATGATGCCCATGGCGTCTTCAGTATTGCTACTGTCTTGAAAAATTAAATGTATTCTGACGACCCCCCTCAACAGGTAACGAGAGCATTCAGGTGCTATGAACATCTTTTAATGACAAGTAAAAAGATAAAATGCGACTTTGACTTACCATATTAATTGATGAGGCAGGTAGTAGATTGATGGCTGAGTTTTTTCTTTTTTGTCTCAGCAACGCAGAGAACTTTCTTCTGCAACACTGCCTCTGCTGGCCATTCAGTATATTCTGCAGATGGAAAAGTCCACTGTTAGTCAGTTATTAGAACCTGAATATTTCCAAACTGATGCAACAGTACAACTAAATTCATTTTTATTAAGTGTTTATAATTAGTACTATGTCGACTCCGATATTGTGAACATCCACAGCTCAGTAAAAATTCAAATCTCAATCTTAATTTCAAACTAGCATACTTCTCTCAATCATATGCCTCATTTGTTACCACTCTCTACATAACTCTAGCACCTATATGAGGAGGTAGACCAAAAAGATCTCATTGTCAGCCAAGTGACAGCGTACCCTTCTCACTGCAATTCGTTTAGGTTATGGTACACCAATAGCAATTAAGTGATCCGATAAGTTGAGGTAGGAATGCTTATGCTACAGTTAGTGGGAACATTAAAAGCTATGAATAACAGATTCTAACATCTTCATTTTAGCACATCCCTTTCAGATCACCTGTAGAGAAATGGAGAATATACTGATCAACCACACCTTCAAACAAATGTATAAGTCTTAAATAATGCCCTCGTTTCTTTCATCTCCCCACCTTAGTCTTTAGCTGGGCATCCTGTCTACCCTGCTACCCATTTCAATACCCGGATGAATTTATCGTATCGCTTCATGTCAGATTACATCCCTCTGTAGCTTTATGATGTAAGGGCACCATTCGACCAATCACCCTGGGTGACTATTATACAGTAGGACGAGACATCAGCAATTACCAACTAGGTAACTATCTTTCATTATGACTGCAATGCAAGTAGGAGGTGTAATGGGAAAGAACTCTGAACCACTGAAAGCAGGGGCTCCTTTTGAAAGTGGGCTGGATTTAGAAGAACACAGAGTTTCTAAACAGCAGTCCATCTTGAGTATAAGAGTCCCATATACAGAGTGGAGGGAAACAGGTTAAATGAGCTTCCCTCTATGTGATAGTAAGTCAATCGCTCTCACTTTAGACAACTCGTTTCAGCCTGAAAGACGGTATTTAACTCGGAGGACATATTCCTAGTACAAATATCTAAAGAATGTTTTCTCAGCCTTGCAGACAGTCAAAGTCTTTGATAAACTACCATGATGCCCATGGCGTCTTCAGTATTGCTACTGTCTTGAAAAATTAAATGTATTCTGACGACCCCCCTCAACAGGTAACGAGAGCATTCAGGTGCTATGAACATCTTTTAATGACAAGTAAAAAGATAAAATGCGACTTTGACTTACCATATTAATTGATGAGGCAGGTAGTAGATTGATGGCTGAGTTTTTTCTTTTTTGTCTCAGCAACGCAGAGAACTTTCTTCTGCAACACTGCCTCTGCTGGCCATTCAGTATATTCTGCAGATGGAAAAGTCCACTGTTAGTCAGTTATTAGAACCTGAATATTTCCAAACTGATGCAACAGTACAACTAAATGAATTTTTATTAAGTGTTTATAATTAGTACTATGGCGACTGCGATATTGTGAACATCCACAGCTCAGTAAAAATTCAAATCTCAATTTTAATTTCAACCTAGCATACTTCTCTCAATCATATATGCCTCATTTGTTACCACTCTCTACAGAACTCTAGCACCTATATGAGGAGGTAGATCAAAAAGATCTCATTGTCAATCAAGTGACAGCATACCCTTCTCACTGCAATTCGTTTAGGCTATGGTACACCAATAGCAATTAAGTGATCCGATAAGTTGAGGGAGGAATGCTTATGATACAGTTAGTGGGAATAATAAAAGCTATGAATAACAGATTCTAACATCTTCATTTTAGCAAATCCCTTTCAGATCACCCATAGAGAACTCGAGAATATACTGATCAACCACAGCTACAAACAAATGCATAAGTCTTAAATAATGCCCTCGTTTCTTTCATCTCCCCACCGTAGTCTTTAGCTGGGCATCCTGTCCACCCTGCTACCCATTTCAATACCCGGATGAATGTATCGTATCGCTTCATGTCAGATTACATCCCTCTGTAGCTTTATGATGTAAGGGCACCATTCGACCAATCACCCTGGGTGACTATTATACAGTAGGACGAGACATCAGCAATTACCAACTAGGTAACTATCTTTCATTATGACTGCAATGCAAGTAGGAGGTGTAATGGGAAAGAACTCTGAACCACTGAAAGCAGGGGCTCCTTTTGAAAGTGGGCTGGATTTAGAAGAACACAGAGTTTCTAAACAGCAGTCCATCTTGAGTATAAGAGTCCCATATACAGAGTGGAGGGAAACAGGTTAAATGAGCTTCCCTCTATGTGATAGCAAGTCAATCGCTCTCACTTTAGACAACTCGTTTCAGCCTGAAAGACGGTATTTAGCTCGGAGGACATATTCCTAGTACAAGTATCTAAAGAATGTTTTGTCAGCCTTGCAGACAGTCAAAGTCTTTGATAAACTACCATGATGCCCATAGCGTCTTCAGTATTGCTACTGTCTTGAAAAATTAAATGTATTCTGACGACCCCCCTCAACAGGTAACGAGAGCATTCAGGTGCTATGAACATCTTTTAATGACAAGTAAAAAGATAAAATGCGACTTTGACTTACCATATTAATTGATGAGGCAGGTAGTAGATTGATGGATGAGTTTTTTCTTTTTTGTCTCAGCAACGCAGAGAACTTTCTTCTGCAACACTGCCTCTGCTGGCCATTCAGTATATTCTGCAGATGGAAAAGTCCACTGTTAGTCAGTTATTAGAACCTGAATATTTCCAAACTGATGCAACAGTACAACTAAATGAATTTTTATTAAGTGTTTATAATTAGTACTATGGCGATTGCGATATTGTGAACATCCACAGCTCAGTAAAAATTCAAATCTCAATTTTAATTTCAACCTAGCATACTTCTCTCAATCATATATGCCTCATTTGTTACCACTCTCTACAGAACTCTAGCACCTATATGAGGAGGTAGATCAAAAAGATCTCATTGTCAGTCAAGTGACAGCATACCCTTCTCACTGCAATTCGTTTAGGCTACGGTACACCAATAGCAATTAAGTGATCCGATAAGTTGAGGGAGGAATGCTTATGATACAGTTAGTGGGAATAATAGCTATGAATAACAGATTCTAACATCTTCATTTTAGCAAATCCCTTTCAGATCACCTATAGAGAACTCGAGAATATACTGATCAACCACAGCTACAAACAAATGCATAAGTCTTAAATAATGCCCTTGTTTCTTTCATCTCCCCACCGTAGTCTTTAGCTGGGCATCCTGTCTACCCTGCTACCCATTTCAATACCCGGATGAATGTATCGTATCGCTTCATGTCAGATGACATCCCTCTGTAGCTTTATGATGTAAGGGCACCATTCGACCAATCACCCTGGGTGACTATTATACAGTAGGACGAGACATCAGCAATTACCAACTAGGTAACTATCTTTCATTATGACTGCAATGCAAGTAGGAGGTGTAATGGGAAAGAACTCTGAACCACTGAAAGCAGGGGCTCCTTTTGAAAGTGGGCTGGATTTAGAAGAACACAGAGTTTCTAAACAGCAGTCCATCTTGAGTATAAGAGTCCCATATACAGAGTGGAGGGAAACAGGTTAAATGAGCTTCCCTCTATGTGATAGCAAGTCAATCGCTCTCACTTTAGACAACTCGTTTCAGCCTGAAAGACGGTATTTAACTCGGAGGACATATTCCTAGTACAAGTATCTAAAGAAGGTTTTGTCAGCCTTGCAGACAGTCAAAGTCTTTGATAAACTACCATGATGCCCATGGCGTCTTCAGTATTGCTACTGTCTTGAAAAATTAAATGTATTCTGACGACCCCCCTCAACAGGTAACGAGAGCATTCAGGTGCTATGAACATCTTTTAATGACAAGTAAAAAGATAAAATGCGACTTTGACTTACCATATTAATTGATGAGGCAGGTAGTAGATTGATGGCTGAGTTTTTTCTTTTTTGTCTCAGCAACGCAGAGAACTTTCTTCTGCAACACTGCCTCTGCTGGCCATTCAGTATATTCTGCAGATGGAAAAGTCCACTGTTAGTCAGTTATTAGAACCTGAATATTTCCAAACTGATGCAACAGTACAACTAAATTCATTTTTATTAAGTGTTTATAATTAGTACTATGTCGACTCCGATATTGTGAACATCCACAGCTCAGTAAAAATTCAAATCTCAATCTTAATTTCAAACTAGCATACTTCTCTCAATCATATGCCTCATTTGTTACCACTCTCTACATAACTCTAGCACCTATATGAGGAGGTAGACCAAAAAGATCTCATTGTCAGCCAAGTGACAGCGTACCCTTCTCACTGCAATTCGTTTAGGTTATGGTACACCAATAGCAATTAAGTGATCCGATAAGTTGAGGTAGGAATGCTTATGCTACAGTTAGTGGGAACATTAAAAGCTATGAATAACAGATTCTAACATCTTCATTTTAGCACATCCCTTTCAGATCACCTGTAGAGAAATGGAGAATATACTGATCAACCACACCTTTAAACAAATGTATAAGTCTTAAATAATGCCCTCGTTTCTTTCATCTCCCCACCTTAGTCTTTAGCTGGGCATCCTGTCTACCCTGCTACCCATTTCAATACCCGGATGAATTTATCGTATCGCTTCATGTCAGATTACATCCCTCTGTAGCTTTATGATGTAAGGGCACCATTCGACCAATCACCCTGGGTGACTATTATACAGTAGGACGAGACATCAGCAATTACCAACTAGGTAACTATCTTTCATTATGACTGCAATGCAAGTAGGAGGTGTAATGGGAAAGAACTCTGAACCACTGAAAGCAGGGGCTCCTTTTGAAAGTGGGCTGGATTTAGAAGAACACAGAGTTTCTAAACAGCAGTCCATCTTGAGTATAAGAGTCCCATATACAGAGTGGAGGGAAACAGGTTAAATGAGCTTCCCTCTATGTGATAGTAAGTCAATCGCTCTCACTTTAGACAACTCGTTTCAGCCTGAAAGACGGTATTTAACTCGGAGGACATATTCCTAGTACAAATATCTAAAGAATGTTTTCTCAGCCTTGCAGACAGTCAAAGTCTTTGATAAACTACCATGATGCCCATGGCGTCTTCAGTATTGCTACTGTCTTGAAAAATTAAATGTATTCTGACGACCCCCCTCAACAGGTAACGAGAGCATTCAGGTGCTATGAACATCTTTTAATGACAAGTAAAAAGATAAAATGCGACTTTGACTTACCATATTAATTGATGAGGCAGGTAGTAGATTGATGGCTGAGTTTTTTCTTTTTTGTCTCAGCAACGCAGAGAACTTTCTTCTGCAACACTGCCTCTGCTGGCCATTCAGTATATTCTGCAGATGGAAAAGTCCACTGTTAGTCAGTTATTAGAACCTGAATATTTCCAAACTGATGCAACAGTACAACTAAATTCATTTTTATTAAGTGTTTATAATTAGTACTATGTCGACTCCGATATTGTGAACATCCACAGCTCAGTAAAAATTCAAATCTCAATCTTAATTTCAAACTAGCATACTTCTCTCAATCATATGCCTCATTTGTTACCACTCTCTACATAACTCTAGCACCTATATGAGGAGGTAGACCAAAAAGATCTCATTGTCAGCCAAGTGACAGCGTACCCTTCTCACTGCAATTCGTTTAGGTTATGGTACACCAATAGCAATTAAGTGATCCGATAAGTTGAGGTAGGAATGCTTATGCTACAGTTAGTGGGAACATTAAAAGCTATGAATAACAGATTCTAACATCTTCATTTTAGCACATCCCTTTCAGATCACCTGTAGAGAAATGGAGAATATACTGATCAACCACACCTTCAAACAAATGTATAAGTCTTAAATAATGCCCTCGTTTCTTTCATCTCCCCACCTTAGTCTTTAGCTGGGCATCCTGTCTACCCTGCTACCCATTTCAATACCCGGATGAATTTATCGTATCGCTTCATGTCAGATTACATCCCTCTGTAGCTTTATGATGTAAGGGCACCATTCGACCAATCACCCTGGGTGACTATTATACAGTAGGACGAGACATCAGCAATTACCAACTAGGTAACTATCTTTCATTATGACTGCAATGCAAGTAGGAGGTGTAATGGGAAAGAACTCTGAACCACTGAAAGCAGGGGCTCCTTTTGAAAGTGGGCTGGATTTAGAAGAACACAGAGTTTCTAAACAGCAGTCCATCTTGAGTATAAGAGTCCCATATACAGAGTGGAGGGAAACAGGTTAAATGAGCTTCCCTCTATGTGATAGTAAGTCAATCGCTCTCACTTTAGACAACTCGTTTCAGCCTGAAAGACGGTATTTAACTCGGAGGACATATTCCTAGTACAAATATCTAAAGAATGTTTTCTCAGCCTTGCAGACAGTCAAAGTCTTTGATAAACTACCATGATGCCCATGGCGTCTTCAGTATTGCTACTGTCTTGAAAAATTAAATGTATTCTGACGACCCCCCTCAACAGGTAACGAGAGCATTCAGGTGCTATGAACATCTTTTAATGACAAGTAAAAAGATAAAATGCGACTTTGACTTACCATATTAATTGATGAGGCAGGTAGTAGATTGATGGCTGAGTTTTTTCTTTTTTGTCTCAGCAACGCAGAGAACTTTCTTCTGCAACACTGCCTCTGCTGGCCATTCAGTATATTCTGCAGATGGAAAAGTCCACTGTTAGTCAGTTATTAGAACCTGAATATTTCCAAACTGATGCAACAGTACAACTAAATGAATTTTTATTAAGTGTTTATAATTAGTACTATGGCGACTGCGATATTGTGAACATCCACAGCTCAGTAAAAATTCAAATCTCAATTTTAATTTCAACCTAGCATACTTCTCTCAATCATATATGCCTCATTTGTTACCACTCTCTACAGAACTCTAGCACCTATATGAGGAGGTAGATCAAAAAGATCTCATTGTCAATCAAGTGACAGCATACCCTTCTCACTGCAATTCGTTTAGGCTATGGTACACCAATAGCAATTAAGTGATCCGATAAGTTGAGGGAGGAATGCTTATGATACAGTTAGTGGGAATAATAAAAGCTATGAATAACAGATTCTAACATCTTCATTTTAGCAAATCCCTTTCAGATCACCCATAGAGAACTCGAGAATATACTGATCAACCACAGCTACAAACAAATGCATAAGTCTTAAATAATGCCCTCGTTTCTTTCATCTCCCCACCGTAGTCTTTAGCTGGGCATCCTGTCCACCCTGCTACCCATTTCAATACCCGGATGAATGTATCGTATCGCTTCATGTCAGATTACATCCCTCTGTAGCTTTATGATGTAAGGGCACCATTCGACCAATCACCCTGGGTGACTATTATACAGTAGGACGAGACATCAGCAATTACCAACTAGGTAACTATCTTTCATTATGACTGCAATGCAAGTAGGAGGTGTAATGGGAAAGAACTCTGAACCACTGAAAGCAGGGGCTCCTTTTGAAAGTGGGCTGGATTTAGAAGAACACAGAGTTTCTAAACAGCAGTCCATCTTGAGTATAAGAGTCCCATATACAGAGTGGAGGGAAACAGGTTAAATGAGCTTCCCTCTATGTGATAGCAAGTCAATCGCTCTCACTTTAGACAACTCGTTTCAGCCTGAAAGACGGTATTTAGCTCGGAGGACATATTCCTAGTACAAGTATCTAAAGAATGTTTTGTCAGCCTTGCAGACAGTCAAAGTCTTTGATAAACTACCATGATGCCCATAGCGTCTTCAGTATTGCTACTGTCTTGAAAAATTAAATGTATTCTGACGACCCCCCTCAACAGGTAACGAGAGCATTCAGGTGCTATGAACATCTTTTAATGACAAGTAAAAAGATAAAATGCGACTTTGACTTACCATATTAATTGATGAGGCAGGTAGTAGATTGATGGATGAGTTTTTTCTTTTTTGTCTCAGCAACGCAGAGAACTTTCTTCTGCAACACTGCCTCTGCTGGCCATTCAGTATATTCTGCAGATGGAAAAGTCCACTGTTAGTCAGTTATTAGAACCTGAATATTTCCAAACTGATGCAACAGTACAACTAAATGAATTTTTATTAAGTGTTTATAATTAGTACTATGGCGATTGCGATATTGTGAACATCCACAGCTCAGTAAAAATTCAAATCTCAATTTTAATTTCAACCTAGCATACTTCTCTCAATCATATATGCCTCATTTGTTACCACTCTCTACAGAACTCTAGCACCTATATGAGGAGGTAGATCAAAAAGATCTCATTGTCAGTCAAGTGACAGCATACCCTTCTCACTGCAATTCGTTTAGGCTACGGTACACCAATAGCAATTAAGTGATCCGATAAGTTGAGGGAGGAATGCTTATGATACAGTTAGTGGGAATAATAGCTATGAATAACAGATTCTAACATCTTCATTTTAGCAAATCCCTTTCAGATCACCTATAGAGAACTCGAGAATATACTGATCAACCACAGCTACAAACAAATGCATAAGTCTTAAATAATGCCCTTGTTTCTTTCATCTCCCCACCGTAGTCTTTAGCTGGGCATCCTGTCTACCCTGCTACCCATTTCAATACCCGGATGAATTTATCGTATCGCTTCATGTCAGATTACATCCCTCTGTAGCTTTATGATGTAAGGGCACCATTCGACCAATCACCCTGGGTGACTATTATACAGTAGGACGAGACATCAGCAATTACCAACTAGGTAACTATCTTTCATTATGACTGCAATGCAAGTAGGAGGTGTAATGGGAAAGAACTCTGAACCACTGAAAGCAGGGGCTCCTTTTGAAAGTGGGCTGGATTTAGAAGAACACAGAGTTTCTAAACAGCAGTCCATCTTGAGTATAAGAGTCCCATATACAGAGTGGAGGGAAACAGGTTAAATGAGCTTCCCTCTATGTGATAGCAAGTCAATCGCTCTCACTTTAGACAACTCGTTTCAGCCTGAAAGACGGTATTTAACTCGGAGGACATATTCCTAGTACAAGTATCTAAAGAAGGTTTTGTCAGCCTTGCAGACAGTCAAAGTCTTTGATAAACTACCATGATGCCCATGGCGTCTTCAGTATTGCTACTGTCTTGAAAAATTAAATGTATTCTGACGACCCCCCTCAACAGGTAACGAGAGCATTCAGGTGCTATGAACATCTTTTAATGACAAGTAAAAAGATAAAATGCGACTTTGACTTACCATATTAATTGATGAGGCAGGTAGTAGATTGATGGCTGAGTTTTTTCTTTTTTGTCTCAGCAACGCAGAGAACTTTCTTCTGCAACACTGCCTCTGCTGGCCATTCAGTATATTCTGCAGATGGAAAAGTCCACTGTTAGTCAGTTATTAGAACCTGAATATTTCCAAACTGATGCAACAGTACAACTAAATTCATTTTTATTAAGTGTTTATAATTAGTACTATGTCGACTCCGATATTGTGAACATCCACAGCTCAGTAAAAATTCAAATCTCAATCTTAATTTCAAACTAGCATACTTCTCTCAATCATATGCCTCATTTGTTACCACTCTCTACATAACTCTAGCACCTATATGAGGAGGTAGACCAAAAAGATCTCATTGTCAGCCAAGTGACAGCGTACCCTTCTCACTGCAATTCGTTTAGGTTATGGTACACCAATAGCAATTAAGTGATCCGATAAGTTGAGGTAGGAATGCTTATGCTACAGTTAGTGGGAACATTAAAAGCTATGAATAACAGATTCTAACATCTTCATTTTAGCACATCCCTTTCAGATCACCTGTAGAGAAATGGAGAATATACTGATCAACCACACCTTTAAACAAATGTATAAGTCTTAAATAATGCCCTCGTTTCTTTCATCTCCCCACCTTAGTCTTTAGCTGGGCATCCTGTCTACCCTGCTACCCATTTCAATACCCGGATGAATTTATCGTATCGCTTCATGTCAGATTACATCCCTCTGTAGCTTTATGATGTAAGGGCACCATTCGACCAATCACCCTGGGTGACTATTATACAGTAGGACGAGACATCAGCAATTACCAACTAGGTAACTATCTTTCATTATGACTGCAATGCAAGTAGGAGGTGTAATGGGAAAGAACTCTGAACCACTGAAAGCAGGGGCTCCTTTTGAAAGTGGGCTGGATTTAGAAGAACACAGAGTTTCTAAACAGCAGTCCATCTTGAGTATAAGAGTCCCATATACAGAGTGGAGGGAAACAGGTTAAATGAGCTTCCCTCTATGTGATAGTAAGTCAATCGCTCTCACTTTAGACAACTCGTTTCAGCCTGAAAGACGGTATTTAACTCGGAGGACATATTCCTAGTACAAATATCTAAAGAATGTTTTCTCAGCCTTGCAGACAGTCAAAGTCTTTGATAAACTACCATGATGCCCATGGCGTCTTCAGTATTGCTACTGTCTTGAAAAATTAAATGTATTCTGACGACCCCCCTCAACAGGTAACGAGAGCATTCAGGTGCTATGAACATCTTTTAATGACAAGTAAAAAGATAAAATGCGACTTTGACTTACCATATTAATTGATGAGGCAGGTAGTAGATTGATGGCTGAGTTTTTTCTTTTTTGTCTCAGCAACGCAGAGAACTTTCTTCTGCAACACTGCCTCTGCTGGCCAACCAGTATATTCTGCAGATGGAAAAGTCCACTGTTAGTCAGTTATTAGAACCTGAATATTTCCAAACTGATGCAACAGTACAACTAAATGAATTTTTATTAAGTGTTTATAATTAGTACTATGGCGACTGCGATATTGTGAACATCCACAGCTCAGTAAAAATTCAAATCTCAATTTTAATTTCAACCTAGCATACTTCTCTCAATCATATATGCCTCATTTGTTACCACTCTCTACAGAACTCTAGCACCTATATGAGGAGGTAGATCAAAAAGATCTCATTGTCAATCAAGTGACAGCATACCCTTCTCACTGCAATTCGTTTAGGCTATGGTACACCAATAGCAATTAAGTGATCCGATAAGTTGAGGGAGGAATGCTTATGATACAGTTAGTGGGAATAATAAAAGCTATGAATAACAGATTCTAACATCTTCATTTTAGCAAATCCCTTTCAGATCACCTATAGAGAACTCGAGAATATACTGATCAACCACAGCTACAAACAAATGCATAAGTCTTAAATAATGCCCTCGTTTCTTTCATCTCCCCACCGTAGTCTTTAGCTGGGCATCCTGTCCACCCTGCTACCCATTTCAATACCCGGATGAATGTATCGTATCGCTTCATGTCAGATTACATCCCTCTGTAGCTTTATGATGTAAGGGCACCATTCGACCAATCACCCTGGGTGACTATTATACAGTAGGACGAGACATCAGCAATTACCAACTAGGTAACTATCTTTCATTATGACTGCAATGCAAGTAGGAGGTGTAATGGGAAAGAACTCTGAACCACTGAAAGCAGGGGCTCCTTTTGAAAGTGGGCTGGATTTAGAAGAACACAGAGTTTCTAAACAGCAGTCCATCTTGAGTATAAGAGTCCCATATACAGAGTGGAGGGAAACAGGTTAAATGAGCTTCCCTCTATGTGATAGCAAGTCAATCGCTCTCACTTTAGACAACTCGTTTCAGCCTGAAAGACGGTATTTAACTCGGAGGACATATTCCTAGTACAAGTATCTAAAGAATGTTTTCTCAGCCTTGCAGACAGTCAAAGTCTTTGATAAACTACCATGATGCCCATGGCGTCTTCAGTATTGCTACTGTCTTGAAAAATTAAATGTATTCTGACGACCCCCCTCAACAGGTAACGAGAGCATTCAGGTGCTATGAACATCTTTTAATGACAAGTAAAAAGATAAAATGCGACTGACTTACCATATTAATTGATGAGGCAGGTAGTAGATTGATGGCTGAGTTTTTTCTTCTGTTTTTTTTTGTCTCAGCAACGCAGAGAAATTTCTTCTGCAACACTGCCTCTGCTGGCCATTCAGTATATTCTGCAGATGGAAAAGTCCACTGTAAGTCAGTTATTAGAACCTGAATATTTCCAAACTGATGCAACAGTACAACTAAATGAATTTTTATTAAGTGTTTATAATTAGTACTATGGCGACTGCGATATTGTGAACATCCACAGCTCAGTAAAAATTCAAATCTCAATTTTAATTTCAACCTAGCATACTTCTCTCAATCATATATGCCTCATTTGTTACCACTCTCTACAGAACTCTAGCACCTATATGAGGAGGTAGATCAAAAAGATCTCATTGTCAGTCAAGTGACAGCATACCCTTCTCACTGCAATTCGTTTAGGCTATGGTACACCAATAGCAATTAAGTGATCCGATAAGTTGAGGGAGGAATGCTTATGATACAGTTAGTGGGAATAATAAAAGCTATGAATAACAGATTCTAACATCTTCATTTTAGCAAATCCCTTTCAGATCACCTATAGAGAACTCGAGAATATACTGATCAACCACAGCTACAAACAAATGCATAAGTCTTAAATAATGCCCTCGTTTCTTTCATCTCCCCACCGTAGTCTTTAGCTGGGCATCCTGTCTACCCTGCTACCCATTTCAATACCCGGATGAATGTATCCTATCGCTTCATGTCAGATTACATCCCTCTGTAGCTTTATGATGTAAGGGCACCATTCGACCAATCACCCTGGGTGACTATTATACAGTAGGACGAGACATCAGCAATTACCAACTATGTAACTATCTTTCATTATGACTGCAATGCAAGTAGGAGGTGTAATGGGAAAGAACTCTGAACCACTGAAAACAGGGGCTCCTTTTGAAAGTGGGCTGGATTTAGAAGAACACAGAGTTTCTAAACAGCAGTCCATCTTGAGTATAAGAGTCCCATATACAGAGTGGAGGGAAACAGGTTAAATGAGCTTCCCTCTATGTGATAGCAAGTCAATCGCTCTCACTTTAGACAACTCGTTTCAGCCTGAAAGACGGTATTTAACTCGGAGGACATATTCCTAGTACAAGTATCTAAAGAAGGTTTTGTCAGCCTTGCAGACAGTCAAAGTCTTTGATAAACTACCATGATGCCCATGGCGTCTTCAGTATTGCTACTGTCTTGAAAAATTAAATGTATTCTGACGACCCCCCTCAACAGGTAACGAGAGCATTCAGGTGCTATGAACATCTTTTAATGACAAGTAAAAAGATAAAATGCGACTTTGACTTACCATATTAATTGATGAGGCAGGTAGTAGATTGATGGCTGAGTTTTTTCTTTTTTGTCTCAGCAACGCAGAGAACTTTCTTCTGCAACACTGCCTCTGCTGGCCATTCAGTATATTCTGCAGATGGAAAAGTCCACTGTTAGTCAGTTATTAGAACCTGAATATTTCCAAACTGATGCAACAGTACAACTAAATGAATTTTTATTAAGTGTTTATAATTAGTACTATGGCGACTGCGATATTGTGAACATCCACAGCTCAGTAAAAATTCAAATCTCAATTTTAATTTCAACCTAGCATACTTCTCTCAATCATATATGCCTCATTTGTTACCACTCTCTACAGAACTCTAGCACCTATATGAGGAGGTAGATCAAAAAGATCTCATTGTCAGTCAAGTGACAGCATACCCTTCTCACTGCAATTCGTTTAGGCTACGGTACACCAATAGCAATTAAGTGATCCGATAAGTTGAGGGAGGAATGCTTATGATACAGTTAGTGGGAATAATAAAAGCTATGAATAACAGATTCTAACATCTTCATTTTAGCAAATCCCTTTCAGATCACCTATAGAGAACTCGAGAATAAACTGATCAACCACAGCTACAAACAAATGCATAAGTCTTAAATAATGCCCTCGTTTCTTTCATCTCCCCACCGTAGTCTTTAGCTGGGCATCCTGTCTACCCTGCTACCCATTTCAATACCCGGATGAATGTATCCTATCGCTTCATGTCAGATTACATCCCTCTGTAGCTTTATGATGTAAGGGCACCATTCGACCAATCACCCTGGGTGACTATTATACAGTAGGACGAGACATCAGCAATTACCAACTAGGTAACTATCTTTCATTATGACTGCAATGCAAGTAGGAGGTGTAATGGGAAAGAACTCTGAACCACTGAAAGCAGGGGCTCCTTTTGAAAGTGGGCTGGATTTAGAAGAACACAGAGTTTCTAAACAGCAGTCCATCTTGAGTATAAGCGTCCCATATACAGAGTGGAGGGAAACAGGTTAAATGAGCTTCCCTCTATGTGATAGCAAGTCAATCGCTCTCACTTTAGACAACTCGTTTCAGCCTGAAAGACGGTATTTAACTCGGAGGACATATTCCTAGTACAAGTATCTAAAGAAGGTTTTGTCAGCCTTGCAGACAGTCAAAGTCTTTGATAAACTACCATGATGCCCATGGCGTCTTCAGTATTGCTACTGTCTTGTAAAATTAAATGTATTCTGACGACCCCCCTCAACAGGTAACGAGAGCATTCAGGTGTTATGAACATCTTTTAATGACAAGTAAAAAGATAAAATGCGACTTTGACTTACCATATTAATTGATGAGGCAGGTAGTAGATTGATGGCTGAGTTTTTTCTTCTGTTTTTTTTTGTCTCAGCAACGCAGAGAAATTTCTTCTGCAACACTGCCTCTGCTGGCCATTCAGTATATTCTGCAGATGGAAAAGTCCACTGTAAGTCAGTTATTAGAACCTGAATATTTCCAAACTGATGCAACAGTACAACTAAATGAATTTTTATTAAGTGTTTATAATTAGTACTATGGCGACTGCGAGATTGTGAACATCCACAGCTCAGTAAAAATTCAAATCTCAATTTTAATTTCAACCTAGCATACTTCTCTCAATCATATATGCCTCATTTGTTACCACTCTCTACAGAACTCTAGCACCTATATGAGGAGGTAGATCAAAAAGATCTCATTGTCAGTCAAGTGACAGCATACCCTTCTCACTGCAATTCGTTTAGGCTACGGTACACCAATAGCAATTAAGTGATCCGATAAGTTGAGGGAGGAATGCTTATGATACAGTTAGTGGGAATAATAAAAGCTATGAATAACAGATTCTAACATCTTCATTTTAGCAAATCCCTTTCAGATCACCTATAGAGAACTCGAGAATATACTGATCAACCACAGCTACAAACAAATGCATAAGTCTTAAATAATGCCCTCGTTTCTTTCATCTCCCCACCGTAGTCTTTAGCTGGGCATCCTGTCTACCCTGCTACCCATTTCAATACCCGGATGAATGTATCCTATCGCTTCATGTCAGATTACATCCCTCTGTAGCTTTATGATGTAAGGGCACCATTCGACCAATCACCCTGGGTGACTATTATACAGTAGGACGAGACATCAGCAATTACCAACTAGGTAACTATCTTTCATTATGACTGCAATGCACAAGTAGGAGGTGTAATGGGAAAGAACTCTGAACCACTGAAAGCAGGGGCTCCTTTTGAAAGTGGGCTGGATTTAGAAGAACACAGAGTTTCTAAACAGCAGTCCATCTTGAGTATAAGAGTCCCATATACAGAGTGGAGGGAAACAGGTTAAATGAGCTTCCCTCTATGTGATAGCAAGTCAATCGCTCTCACTTTAGACAACTCGTTTCAGCCTGAAAGACGGTATTTAACTCGGAGGACATATTCCTAGTACAAGTATCTAAAGAAGGTTTTGTCAGCCTTGCAGACAGTCAAAGTCTTTGATAAACTACCATGATGCCCATGGCGTCTTCAGTATTGCTACTGTCTTGAAAAATTAAATGTATTCTGACGACCCCCCTCAACAGGTAACGAGAGCATTCAGGTGCTATGAACATCTTTTAATGACAAGTAAAAAGATAAAATGCGACTTTGACTTACCATATTAATTGATGAGGCAGGTAGTAGATTGATGGCTGAGTTTTTTCACTTTTGTCTCAGCAACGCAGAGAACTTTCTTCTGCAACACTGCCTCTGCTGGCCATTCAGTATATTCTGCAGATGGAAAAGTCCACTGTTAGTCAGTTATTAGAACCTGAATATTTCCAAACTGATGCAACAGTACAACTAAATTAATTTTTATTAAGTGTTTATAATTAGTACTATGGCGACTCCGATATTGTGAACATCCACAGCTCAGTAAAAATTCAAATCTCAATTTTAATTTCAACCTAGCATACTTCTCTCAATCATATGCCTCATTTGTTACCACTCTCTACAGAACTCTAGCACCTATATGAGGAGGTAGCTCAAAAAGATCTCATTGTCAGTCAAGTGACAGCATACCCTTCTCCCTGCAATTCGTTTAGGCTATGGTACACCAATAGCAATTAAGTGATCCGATAAGTTGAGGGAGGAATGCTTATGATACAGTTAGTGGGAATAATAAAAGCTATGAATAACAGATTCTAACATCTTCATTTTAGCAAATCCCTTTCAGATCACCTATAGAGAACTCGAGAATATACTGATCAACCACAGCTACAAACAAATGCATAAGTCTTAAATAATGCCCTCGTTTCTTTCATCTCCCAACCGTAGTCTTTAGCTGGGCATCCTGTCTACCCTGCTACCTATTTCAATACCCGGATGAATGTATCCTATCGCTTCATGTCAGATTACATCCCTCTGTAGCTTTATGATGTAAGGGCACCATTCGACCAATCACCCTGGGTGACTATTATACAGTAGGACGAGACATCAGCAATTACCAACTAGGTAACTATCTTTTATTATGACTGCAATGCAAGTAGGAGGTGTAATGAGAAAGTACTCTGAACCATTGAAAGCAGTGGGCTCCTTTTGAAAGTGGGCTGGATTTAGAAGAACACAGTTTCTAAACAGCAGTCCATCTTGAGTATAAGAGTCCCACATACAGAGTGGAGGGAAACCGGTTAAATGAGCTTCTCTCTATGTGATAGCAAGTCAATCGCTCTCACTTTAGACAACTCGTTTCAGCCTGAAAGACGGTATTTAACTCGGAGGACATATTCCTAGTACAAGTATCTAAAGAAGGTTTTGTCAGCCTTGCAGACAGTCAAAGTCTTTGATAAACTACCATGATGCCCATGGCATCTTCAGTATTGCTACTGTCTTGAAAAATTAAATGTATTCTGACGACCCCCCTCAACAGGTAACGAGAGCATTCAGGTGCTATGAACATCTTTTAATGACAAGTAAAAAGATAAAATGCGACTTTGACTTACCATATTAATTGATGAGGCAGGTAGTAGATTGATGGCTGAGTTTTTTCTTTTTTGTCTCAGCAACGCAGAGAACTTTCTTCTGCAACACTGCCTCTGCTGGCCATTCAGTATATTCTGCAGATGGAAAAGTCCACTGTTAGTCAGTTATTAGAACCTGAATATTTCCAAACTGATGCAACAGTACAACTAAATGAATTTTTATTAAGTGTTTATAATTAGTACTATGGCGACTGCGATATTGTGAACATCCACAGCTCAGTAAAAATTCAAATCTGAATTTTAATTTCAACCTAGCATACTTCTCTCAATCATATATGCCTCATTTGTTACCACTCTCTACAGAACTCTAGCACCTATATGAGGAGGTAGATCAAAAAGATCTCATTGTCAGTCAAGTGACAGCATACCCTTCTCACTGCAATTCGTTTAGGCTACGGTACACCAATAGCAATTAAGTGATCCGATAAGTTGAGGGAGGAATGCTTATGATACAGTTAGTGGGAATAATAAAAGCTATGAATAACAGATTCTAACATCTTCATTTTAGCAAATCCCTTTCAGATCACCTATAGAGAACTCGAGAATATACTGATCAACCACAGCTACAAACAAATGCATAAGTCTTAAATAATGCCCTCGTTTCTTTCATCTCCCCACCGTAGTCTTTAGCTGGGCATCCTGTCTACCCTGCTACCCATTTCAATACCCGGATGAATGTATCCTATCGCTTCATGTCAGATTACATCCCTCTGTAGCTTTATGATGTAAGGGCACCATTCGACCAATCACCCTGGGTGACTATTATACAGTAGGACGAGACATCAGCAATTACCAACTAGGTAACTATCTTTCATTATGACTGCAATGCAAGTAGGAGGTGTAATGGGAAAGAACTCTGAACCACTGAAAGCAGGGGCTCCTTTTGAAAGTGGGCTGGATTTAGAAGAACACAGAGTTTCTAAACAGCAGTCCATCTTGAGTATAAGAGTCCCATATACAGAGTGGAGGGAAACAGGTTAAATGAGCTTCCCTCTATGTGATAGCAAGTCAATCGCTCTCACTTTAGACAACTCGTTTCAGCCTGAAAGACGGTATTTAACTCGGAGGACATATTCCTAGTACAAGTATCTAAAGAAGGTTTTGTCAGCCTTGCAGACAGTCAAAGTCTTTGATAAACTACCATGATGCCCATGGCGTCTTCAGTATTGCTACTGTCTTGAAAAATTAAATGTATTCTGACGACCCCCCTCAACAGGTAACGAGAGCATTCAGGTGCTATGAACATCTTTTAATGACAAGTAAAAAGATAAAATGCGACTTTGACTTACCATATTAATTGATGAGGCAGGTAGTAGATTGATGGCTGAGTTTTTTCTTTTTTGTCTCAGCAACGCAGAGAAATTTCTTCTGCAACACTGCCTCTGCTGGCCATTCAGTATATTCTGCAGATGGAAAAGTCCACTGTAAGTCAGTTATTAGAACCTGAATATTTCCAAACTGATGCAACAGTACAACTAAATGAATTTTTATTAAGTGTTTATAATTAGTACTATGGCGACTGCGAGATTGTGAACATCCACAGCTCAGTAAAAATTCAAATCTCAATTTTAATTTCAACCTAGCATACTTCTCTCAATCATATATGCCTCATTTGTTACCACTCTCTACAGAACTCTAGCACCTATATGAGGAGGTAGATCAAAAAGATCTCATTGTCAGTCAAGTGACAGCATACCCTTCTCACTGCAATTCGTTTAGGCTACGGTACACCAATAGCAATTAAGTGATCCGATAAGTTGAGGGAGGAATGCTTATGATACAGTTAGTGGGAATAATAAAAGCTATGAATAACAGATTCTAACATCTTCATTTTAGCAAATCCCTTTCAGATCACCTATAGAGAACTCGAGAATATACTGATCAACCACAGCTACAAACAAATGCATAAGTCTTAAATAATGCCCTCGTTTCTTTCATCTCCCCACCGTAGTCTTTAGCTGGGCATCCTGTCTACCCTGCTACCCATTTCAATACCCGGATGAATGTATCCTATCGCTTCATATCAGATTACATCCCTCTGTAGCTTTATGATGTAAGGGCACCATTCGACCAATCACCCTGGGTGACTATTATGCAGTAGGACGAGACATCAGCAATTACCAACTAGGTAACTATCTTTCATTATGACTGCAATGCACAAGTAGGAGGTGTAATGGGAAAGAACTCTGAACCACTGAAAGCAGGGGCTCCTTTTGAAAGTGGGCTGGATTTAGAAGAACACAGAGTTTCTAAACAGCAGTCCATCTTGAGTATAAGAGTCCCATATACAGAGTGGAGGGAAACAGGTTAAATGAGCTTCCCTCTATGTGATAGCAAGTCAATCGCTCTCACTTTAGACAACTCGTTTCAGCCTGAAAGACGGTATTTAACTCGGAGGACATATTCCTAGTACAAGTATCTAAAGAAGGTTTTGTCAGCCTTGCAGACAGTCAAAGTCTTTGATAAACTACCATGATGCCCATGGCGTCTTCAGTATTGCTACTGTCTTGAAAAATTAAATGTATTCTGACGACCCCCCTCAACAGGTAACGAGAGCATTCAGGTGCTATGAACATCTTTTAATGACAAGTAAAAAGATAAAATGCGACTTTGACTTACCATATTAATTGATGAGGCAGGTAGTAGATTGATGGCTGAGTTTTTTCTTTTTTGTCTCAGCAACGCAGAGAAATTTCTTCTGCAACACTGCCTCTGCTGGCCATTCAGTATATTCTGCAGATGGAAAAGTCCACTGTAAGTCAGTTATTAGAACCTGAATATTTCCAAACTGATGCAACAGTACAACTAAATGAATTTTTATTAAGTGTTTATAATTAGTACTATGGCGACTGCGAGATTGTGAACATCCACAGCTCAGTAAAAATTCAAATCTCAATTTTAATTTCAACCTAGCATACTTCTCTCAATCATATATGCCTCATTTGTTACCACTCTCTACAGAACTCTAGCACCTATATGAGGAGGTAGATCAAAAAGATCTCATTGTCAGTCAAGTGACAGCATACCCTTCTCACTGCAATTCGTTTAGGCTACGGTACACCAATAGCAATTAAGTGATCCGATAAGTTGAGGGAGGAATGCTTATGATACAGTTAGTGGGAATAATAAAAGCTATGAATAACAGATTCTAACATCTTCATTTTAGCAAATCCCTTTCAGATCACCTATAGAGAACTCGAGAATATACTGATCAACCACAGCTACAAACAAATGCATAAGTCTTAAATAATGCCCTCGTTTCTTTCATCTCCCCACCGTAGTCTTTAGCTGGGCATCCTGTCTACCCTGCTACCCATTTCAATACCCGGATGAATGTATCCTATCGCTTCATATCAGATTACATCCCTCTGTAGCTTTATGATGTAAGGGCACCATTCGACCAATCACCCTGGGTGACTATTATGCAGTAGGACGAGACATCAGCAATTACCAACTAGGTAACTATCTTTCATTATGACTGCAATGCACAAGTAGGAGGTGTAATGGGAAAGAACTCTGAACCACTGAAAGCAGGGGCTCCTTTTGAAAGTGGGCTGGATTTAGAAGAACACAGAGTTTCTAAACAGCAGTCCATCTTGAGTATAAGAGTCCCATATACAGAGTGGAGGGAAACAGGTTAAATGAGCTTCCCTCTATGTGATAGCAAGTCAATCGCTCTCACTTTAGACAACTCGTTTCAGCCTGAAAGACGGTATTTAACTCGGAGGACATATTCCTAGTACAAGTATCTAAAGAAGGTTTTGTCAGCCTTGCAGACAGTCAAAGTCTTTGATAAACTACCATGATGCCCATGGCGTCTTCAGTATTGCTACTGTCTTGAAAAATGAAATGTATTCTGACGACCCCCCTCAACAGGTAACGAGAGCATTCAGGTGCTATGAACATCTTTTAATGACAAGTAAAAAGATAAAATGCGACTTTGACTTACCATATTAATTGATGAGGCAGGTAGTAGATTGATGGCTGAGTTTTTTCTTTTTTGTCTCAGCAACGCAGAGAACTTTCTTCTGCAACACTGCCTCTGCTGGCCATTCAGTATATTCTGCAGATGGAAAAGTCCACTGTTAGTCAGTTATTAGAACCTGAATATTTCCAAACTGATGCAACAGTACAACTAAATGAATTTTTATTAAGTGTTTATAATTATTACTATGGCGACTGCGATATTGTGAACATCCACAGCTCAGTAAAAATTCAAATCTCAATTTTAATTTCTGTGGAAATTTAGCTTACAAACTGAACATTATCTGCGCCATCTTGCCTCTCCTCAGCGCCACGCACAGCGAATGCACGGCCGCCATTTTAGGCACCCCACTCTCTCCCCACTCATTGTCAATCGCCAGCGCGGTCCCCTTGGCGCTGCGAGCATCCCCCGCGCGCTGGCCACCCCCGCTCTCTCATACAGGCCATAAACCCTCTCTTTCTGCGCGACCCTGCTACGGAACCGCTTCCGACCGACAACCCATACATGGTCATGCCTCTCCTTTGATAACCCCCTTCCTCTGCTCCCCATTGTCTGAACTGGTCCCAGGCCATCACCTAGCCCTGCGGATGCAGTTTATTGCCCCTACTGTAAGGGAAACACCCCACATCAAAGGGATTACAGTAGATCAAAGCCCCTACTCCCTGAGACCCGACCGGTCACACACCCCCCAGGAATTGGCGGAATACCCTGCTGCGCAATAGCCATCTCCTACTGTGGGTGGGGTGGGAACTTCTACTGTATCTATGTGTGGGATCGGATCTGAACCAGGGCTTCAGGGGATATTCCCCCCGTACATCAAGGGAATCTCAAGAATGTACTATGTGTAATAAAGCAATAAACCAGTGTATAAGAGACCAGGTCTCAGAGATGCAGTTAGAGCACCTCGTGACGATACCTTGCTGTCTGATCTGATGTGTTCTGCTCCGACGGAATAAAACTTTGTTTCCTGCCTTCCAGTCTCCGGCGCCTGCCTCTTTTATTGGTAAATTATCGAGTGGTATGAGAGGCGATTACCGCCGGGCAAATACTTGAAAGGTTATCGACTGAAACTGCCGCTACCATTTAACAATTGGCGTCCCAAACGTGGGGCCCATCAGCGACACGTGGATCCAGTGGGAGAGGTCCCGACGACAGAGTGAACGACTGCAACGATCGGGAGAGCTCCTGCCCAATAGACCCTCGTCTGGCAGCCGATCATCCGAACTTCACTGGTTCCGAGCAGACCTCTCTCGAGTGATCTACGGTCCTGACTGGGAACCATCAGGAGTGCCGCGGCAAATACGGAGAGTAGAGGACGATCGGGCGCTGGAGGCGGAAGACGAGAAACTGTCCACGCGGTCCGGGTA
The DNA here is from genome assembly GCF_964204655.1 of Triturus cristatus. Taxonomy (NCBI): domain Eukaryota; kingdom Metazoa; phylum Chordata; class Amphibia; order Caudata; family Salamandridae; genus Triturus; species Triturus cristatus. The sequence goes on from NC_140588.1 coordinate 65,835,502, forward strand.
AGGTCGTGATACACGACAAATCGAGAAATAATTGATTGATTGTTTGATGCTTTGGAAATACTAGTATTGCTCATTGATTGTTCTTTTTGAGATATTCGCTGTCTACAAACGGGGAGGAGTAGAAATACTCTCTCTCTCTCTCCCTTTGCAGATAGTGAAGGGTAGGTAACGCAGACTTTTGTCCCCGTTGAAATCGTCGTGCCTATCTTTATCTCCCCATTGATTGATTGTCCGAACATTGATTGTTTTGAAGAATAGTGCTTTTTGAGATATTCTCTGTTTGCAAATAACGTAGAATAGGAATATTCTGTCTAGTCTTTGCAAATAGTGAAGGGTAGGTAACGCAGACTTTTGTCCCCGTTGAAACCCGTCGTGCCTATCTTTATCTCCCCATTGATTGATTGATTGATTGTCCGAACACTAGTTGTTCGATATTGGTTCTTTGGAGGTATTCTCTGCTTACAAATAACGAAGAATAGAGATATTCTGTCTAGTCTTTGCAAGCAGTGAAAAGATAGGTAGTGCTGACTTTTGTCCCCGTTGAAACCCGTCATGCCTATCTTCTCCCCACTGATTGGTAGTTGGTTCTGCCCGGACCGCTTATTAGAGGTGAACCACCCGGCTCCACTGGAAGGCACCCCTAATAAGGACATGTTCACTAAATATGGACTAGTCGCCGTAGCTTATAGCAAGCTGTGGCATAAATATACCAAGAAGGACCCCGAAAGTCAGTGGCCACTGATGGGATCCTTCGACGACCATAAGATAGAAGCGCTAGAAATAGCTCTGCGTAGCAACAAGACGACGCCTACTATGCTTGACAGTATCGGCATGTGGCGCAAAGAAGCGACGCAACGGAAAAAGAGGGAAGAAGTAAAAGCAGAAAAGGAATTACGAAAGGCAGCTCACCTTGCCGCTAGAAAGTTAGAAGAAGACATAAAAGAGAGAAGGGAAACTAAACTAAGACAGGAGCCCGAAACCTCAGGCCAGTACGCTGTTAGGACCCCTTCTTTGCTCTACCCTGAGTTGTCCTCCAAGCAGCGAACGAATGACGAGTTACTGCTAGGTCCCCCGATCATTTACATGCCCCCTCCGTATGCACCCTCCCAATCAATAGTGCAACACCCACAACCCCCGAACACGAGCGAAAGCAGTACAGGGGCCTCGGCCCTCACGGCCTCCGCGCCGGCTGAGCCTCTTGTGCCGAACCCAACGTCGACTACAACGCTAGACGACCATGAGATAGGAAAGAAAGAGTCCACCAGAATGAATCGATTAACTAAGGATGAACGAGCAGGAATTGACAAGATAGTAGGGACGCTGGTGGAACGAAAAGAAAGTGAGGAGTATATAACAGACGTGTATAACTCGTACGCCGACAGCCGCAGACGACACTTCGTCGTACGGCTCTGTTATCACGCCCTGAATGCATATGAGGATAGGTACCACGATAAAGGTCCCGAAGGCTTAGCGGCCCTATATAGGAAGGTAGACATTGGGGAAGAAAGAGAGGGCGATGTAGCGAACCTCTTCACTCGTACACTCGAGGTCTACCGACACCTTAAAGAACATGGACAGACCACCAAAACAGAAACCCCCATAGCAACTAAGCCCCAGGGAGGAAGGTCCGATGCCATGATGCCCATTAAAGAAGCTGCCCCCTACTGGGTCCCCCCACGGGGTCAGGGAACACACGACGACATCAACCACCAAGATGCGAAGGGAAGGGTTGTATATAACTGGGTCTACCAGCCGTGGGACCGGCAAGATATTTTGACCTTTAGAAAGACTCTACCCGACTTGAGAAAGAACCCGACTGCCTTCTACACTGAATTGGGTACAGCCTTAGGCTCAACGATAATGACGTTAGCAGATATCGACTTGTTCTTTGGGCTATGCCTGCCGGCTGATGTGTGGAAACAAATCCGGAAAGTTGACCACGCTGAGCCGTTCGGATATACCTGGGTACAACTCGATACCATAGATAAACAGCGAGAACCAGGACAGAAACCCCCGAAGGCCATCTTAGAGCTCCCAGACAAGATTGTACAAAAGCTGAAGACTCTCATCCCAGAAAGAAAGGTAGACTGGTCGATAGTGACGGCTTGCCGCCAGAAACCCCAGGAGGATGTGTCTGAATACTTCTCCCGATTCGAGACTGTGTTCTCCGATTACAGTGGCCAAGACATGACCACCGCAACCGGACATCACCTTTTTGTCCAGAATTACGTAAAGGGTCTGTCGCCAGAAGTTTCCCAGAAACTACAGACCAGCGAGAGTAGTTGGGCAGCCTCCAAACCCGCAGCAATTCTCCAGATGGCCCAATACTACGAAAACCAGAAGAACGAGAACGATAGGGCGTCAGAGAAGAAGAAAAAGGAATTAAAGGAGAGGGTGATGATAGCACAGTTGCAAGGGGTGACCATAGGAAGGGAACCCCCAAAAGAGAATTACCAACCAACCGCCCCTAGAAAGCTACCCCCTAGAGACCATACACCTACACCCTACAACGGACGGAGAGACTTAGATGGGAATCAATGTGCGTTCTGTAGAGGGTTCGGACACTGGAAATCCCAGTGCCCGGTCCTTCTGGAAATGAACAAGAATAGGGACCCCAGAGACACAGCATATGACCCCAGAAATAGAGGACAGGGACGAGGGCACACGAACAACACCATCAACGACAGGCCAGGCAGACCGAACACCTTTGATCGCCCCCGACAAAACCAGTATCAGCAGTCCGACTACGAGAGCACCCATGACTTCGCATAGGACCGCCAGGGGCAAGGGAGGGATCCAGTCGAACTCCGTGTTGACCAGCAAGGTCCTTACGTCACCGCTAAGGTCTTGGGCACAAAATCTCCATTCCTGGGAGATACTGGGGCGACACGTAGTGCGTTATCTAAACGACTGATTCCTAGGGCACCCTTGTCTGGCTCACACGTAACCTCAATAGGCTTTGACGGAACGCCCTCCACTAACCCCTTATCAGCACCAATCTCCTTTGACTTAGAAGATAACACCACTGACACGACCTTTCTGCTCTCCTCCAACACCCCCGATGCTATTATGGGGCTCGATTTGCTAAAACATTTTCGAGCCACCATCAGATGCTCCCCAGACGGAGTTCGAGTCATCCTACACGATAACCCAGATCTGTCCAGACCCTGTCACACACGGCGTATGCTCTCTATAACCGATGCTGATACGTCCCTACTCGACACATTACCTTCACATCTATGGGCTAAAACCGACTCAGATGTAGGGCGCATGGTGATCGACCCGGTACACATAACCGTCCGACCGGACGCAGTGCTCCCAAAGCTTCCACAGTATCGGATATCACCCGAAGGCGAGAAGGCATTGGTGGAAATCATCGAGTCCCCGGTCGAGGCAGGAGTGGTAGAAGAAGTAGTCAGTAATGTTTGCAACAGCCCTATCCTACCCATTGTAAAGAAGCAAGGCGAGGGGGATGAGAAAGCCTACCGTTTCATTGTTGACTTGCGAGAGGTTAACAAAGTAGTCATACCCCAGTACCCCGTAGTCTCAGACATCACCACCATCCTCACCCTAATTCCATCCACTGCCACCATCTTTACTGTTGTTGACCTCAAGAACGCATTCTTTTCCATCCCCATCCACCCAGACAGCCGCTACCTGTTCGGCTTCACTTTAAAAGCCCGTTCGTACAGATTCTGCAGGGCACCCCAAGGCTACACTGAGAGTCCCAGTATTTACAGCCAAGCCCTCAAGAGGCAACTGGATGCAGTCCAACTACCCGATGGAGTGGTGTTGATACAGTACGTCGATGACATTCTTTTGGCGGCCGACACCACTCCTCTTGCCGTCACAGCCACCATCCACCTCCTCCGCTTCCTTGCGGAGAACGGTCACAAGGTCTCCAGAAAGAAATTGCAATTCTGCCAGCCCCAGGTAACGTATCTAGGCCACCTACTATCCAAAGACGGGAGGAAACTTACCCCTGACCGAATTCAAACCATCCTAGAAACCCCTGTTCCCAAAACTCAGAAGCAAGTACGATCCCTAGTGGGCCTCACCTCCTTTTGTCGACAGTGGTTGCCAAACTTCAGTCTTACCATAAAGCCTCTGCTTTCCCTGCTGGCTAAGGATGTCCCCTTCCCCCTCCCCTGGACACCTGAATGTCAATCCTCCTTCAAAGAATTACGAGACGCCCTCTGCTCGGCCCCAGTCCTAGGAACCCCAGACTACACTAAACCTTTCTCCCTCTACACCCACGAAAGGGAGGGATGTGCGTTGTCTGTCCTAACTCAGTCCATAGGCCCTAAGCAACGCCCTTGTGCCTACTTCTCTGCCACTCTCGACCCCGTAGCCAGAGCTTTGCCCGCCTGTCTTCGAGCAGTAGCCGCCGCTGCTGTCTCTATCCGACAAAGTGAGGGGATCGTGCTCTCGAACCCCCTCACGGTATTGGTACCCCATGCTGTTGACACCCTCCTGAACCAAACCAAGACTCAACACCTGACTAGCGCACGACTGACCGGTTATGAACTGACTCTGCTTGCACCCCACATCACATTGAAACGATGCACCACTCTGAATCCAGCTACACTACTGCCTCTCCCTGACGCTGACCCCAATGCATCCCCTATACATGATTGCGTGACCCTCACCGACGAACAAACCAAGAGTAGGGTTGACCTCCGGGATACTGCCTTCCCGGACCCTGACGGAGAACTGTGGGTGGATGGCTCATGCATCAAGCTCCCCGATGGCACCACCTCAGCTGCCTATGCAGTCACCACAGCCCGAACAGTTGTTGAGACAGCCCGCATCACACAGCGATCCGCACAGGCGGCGGAACTAATTGCTCTTACACGAGCTTGCATCCTGGCAGCAGGGACAACCGCAAACATTTACACAGACAGTCAGTACGCCTTCGGGGTAGTTCACCACTTTGGGCTCTTATGGAAAGAGAGGGGATTCTTGACTTCTCATGGCACACCCATCCTGCATGGAGATCTAGTCTCTGCCCTGACCGAAGCAGTCCTCCTCCCCACACGGTTAGCTGTGATCAAATGCCAGGCACACAAGAAGGTGACAGACATTATAGGACAGGGAAATGCACTAGCTGACATTACTGCCCGAACCACAGCCGAGAATAGGTCCACGACCCGTATGTATGTGACCAGGTCACAAACTGAGAAATGGAAGGATGCTAGGGAAACAATTAGGGATATCCAACTAGCCAGCACACCACACGAGTTAACTGAATGGGCCCGGGTGGGATTGAAGGACGATGACGGTTGCTGGCGAACCAAAGACTTGAACAAATGGTTGTTACCAGATTCATACTTGATCCCCATGCTGACCATGGCACACTCCCCCGCACACATAGGGTCTGCCCCCATTATCGAACTCATCTCTAAAGTCTGGCACAACGACAAAATACCAGACTCAGCCAAACGTCTAGTCCAACAATGCCTAGTATGCCCCCAACACAACCCTGGGAAAGGAACTGCTGTACCCCGGGGAGGGTTTGGGGTCCGCAATCACCCCTTTGAAGTCCTACAAATGGACTATGTCCAGCTAGAAAGGTGCCAAGGTTTGAAGTATGTACTCGTCATTGTGTGTGCCTTCAGCAAGTGGGTGGAAGCCTACCCAACCCATGACAACACCGCTATGACTACCGCAAAGGTACTACTGAAGGAATTCTTCCCCCGATACGGCCTTTGTCGAATTTTGTGGAGCGACAATGGCCCCCACTTCGTAGCCGAAGTTATCCAACTCATCTTAAAAGAGTTGGGTGTAAAACAGAAGTTCCATGCGGTTTTCCATCCCCAATCTGCAGGCCTGGTTGAACGACACAATGCCACATTGAAGCTTAAGATAGCAAAAATAGTTGCCACAACAGGGCTAAGATGGCCAGACGCTCTCCCACTAGCATTGCTATCAATGCGTTCCACCCCCACCAAACACCACTTAACCCCCTACGAGGTCGTCTTCGGGCGGCCCATGAACCTTTGGACTGCACCAAAACCGACATCCATCCACGACGTCCCGGACGTCCTCATGTCTGATTATCTGTACAATCTAACTAAAACGTTGTCTATCATCCATCAGCAGGTGCTGCACGCCATTCCCGATGTTTCCAGGGGCCCCGGGCACGACATCCAACCAGGTGACTTCGTCTTAGTGCGTAACTTCCAGCGCACCAAGAGTCTGGAGCCCCGGTGGACGGGCCCCCTGCAAGTCCTGATCACCACCCGAACAGCTCTTCGAGTGGAGGGGAAACGCAATTGGCTGCATGCACACCACTGCAAGAAGGTATCACCGACCCTGACAACCACGGACAACGTCACCGCCCAAGAGGAACTTCTGAACAAAGACCGACCATCCCTGAGCCGCTGCCCGGATACAGAGACACTTGAATTGATTGAATATCCCGATCCCACTGTGCCATCCAAAGAAGGGTATAACTTGCGACGAAAGGAGAGAACTTCGGCTAAGCAGACCACAGGCTAAGTGGAAATCTCAGAGCGGTAGCCTAGTCACTTCAAAGGCCACCAGGAGAGAAACTAAGCAAAGTCTGTGGTTCTGCCCGCTACCGAGTCTCTCGAAGGTGATGGAAGCGCCCGACATGAAGGTGATGGAAGCAACCGGACGTCCGAAGATCCCCTACAAAAACCCAAAGACTGACCGAATGCACAGCTTTAAGACTATAACACTTTTTATTACCCTTCTCTTTTGCCTTCTCCTCATGGTCACCTTCTGGATCATGGAGGAGAACACACCCGCTCATAAGACATTGCTGACCACCGTTCAACCTACCACCACGAAGGAGCACCATCTGATCTCACTTTCACCCCAACTCCGAGAAAGGCGTAAGGAGTTCTGGAATAACTCTTTTGTGCAGTTGCTCCACCAACACAATCTTGCCACCAACGCCACTAACTGCTGGATCTGTGGATTGCTACCACATGCCACTGGGCACTCAATCCCTTTCATCCCTTCACCTTTTTCTGTCCATGGTTCCTGCCTCGCCTGGCTGATCCTTCTGCAGGAGAGCTACAAGGACAATGCCACTTCCGGCAGAACCATGTCACACTTCTACCATGGGTTCTGGATGAACAAAACTGGTAGAACTTCCGCCCTCTTCTGCCCTCTGAGATCGAACACTTCCTTTCACATGGACATCCCTGCCAAAGAACGAGTTGAAATGCAAGTGTTCAACAATCCAGCCAGACCCACCTTCTCTTACCTCCGAAAACGGACGGCCGCCACCCTAACAGTGGCCCTGTCCGTCATCAACATCACTGGATCTGTATGCCTCGAAGGCCTGGGGGCACAGCTGGTGGGCCACAGCTCCTGCCTCATCACCCGAACATTGGATTCAGTTGACCCACCCTCCTTTGTTGCCTCCCCGAATATGTACTTCGTCTGTGGTACTAAGGCCTACACCTGGCTCCCGAGAGGTTGGGGAGGCACTTGCTACATCGCCTTTGTCCTTCCTCCGACGTATGTGGCCCCAGCAAACCATCACCGACAGAAACGGGCCAAAGACATTGTGCAGGCCGACTCCACCGGAGCACAGTTCATGGACGCAGTCAAAGGCCTTGTTCCACTCTGGGGCCCAATGGCAAACAGCCGTGCCATCCGCCACTTAACCCAGGCAGTCGAAACGGCAATGAACATTACGGCTGGCGCCCTCGCCAACAACACCGCCGAGCTCCAGGCCGTCCGCTTAGTGGCCCTTCAGAACCGCCTCGTTCTAGATGTGGTTCTGGCTGATCGTGGAGGAGCATGCCGCATCATTGGGTCCAGCTGTTGTACCTACGTACCAGACAACTCACCCTCAGTCTACAAAGCAATTGAACACCTCCACAGACTGTCCACAGAGGTCCATCAAGAGCAAGAAGAATGGTCGCTGGGGAGTTGGTTTTGGGACGCTATTAAAAGTTGGGGATGGAGGCTGTTTTCATTTATCCTAATACCGATTGTGATACTATGTGGATGTTGCTTGGGGATTCAATGTCTGCCACCTTTATGTTCGCTTTTTATGAACTGCATCTGCCCTAAGACTTTGAACTTTGAAACAGAGCGGATGAAAGCCCTTTATGAGGTGGAGGTCCGTAGTATTATGGGGATAAATCCGAACTAGACAAGCTGGCGAGATATGTTAAAAGGGAGGACTGTGGAAATTTAGCTTACAAACTGAACATTATCTGCGCCATCTTGCCTCTCCTCAGCGCCACGCACAGCGAATGCACGGCCGCCATTTTAGGCACCCCACTCTCTCCCCACTCATTGTCAATCGCCAGCGCGGTCCCCTTGGCGCTGCGAGCATCCCCCGCGCGCTGGCCACCCCCGCTCTCTCATACAGGCCATAAACCCTCTCTTTCTGCGCGACCCTGCTACGGAACCACTTCCGACCGACAACCCATACATGGTCATGCCTCTCCTTTGATAACCCCCTTCCTCTGCGCCCCATTGTCTGAACTGGTCCCAGGCCATCACCTAGCCCTGCGGATGCAGTTTATTGCCCCTACTGTAAGGGAAACACCCCACATCAAAGGGATTACAGTAGATCAAAGCCCCTACTCCCTGAGACCCGACCGGTCACACACCCCCCAGGAATTGGCGGAATACCCTGCTGCGCAATAGCCATCTCCTACTGTGGGTGGGGTGGGAACTTCTACTGTATCTATGTGTGGGATCGGATCTGAACCAGGGCTTCAGGGGATATTCCCCCCGTACATCAAGGGAATCTCAAGAATGTACTATGTGTAATAAAGCAATAAACCAGTGTATAAGAGACCAGGTCTCAGAGATGCAGTTAGAGCACCTCGTGACGATACCTTGCTGTCTGATCTGATGTGTTCTGCTCCGACGGAATAAAACTTTGTTTCCTGCCTTCCAGTCTCCGGCGCCTGCCTCTTTTATTGGTAAATTATCGAGTGGTATGAGAGGCGATTACCGCCGGGCAAATACTTGAAAGGTTATCGACTGAAACTGCCGCTACCATTTAACAATTTCAACCTAGCATACTTCTCTCAATCATATATGCCTCATTTGTTACCACTCTCTACAGAACTCTAGCACCTATATGAGGAGGTAGATCAAAAAGATCTCATTGTCAGTCAAGTGACAGCATACCCTTCTCACTGCAATTCGTTTAGGCTACGGTACACCAATAGCAATTAAGTGATCCGATAAGTTGAGGGAGGAATGCTTATGATACAGTTAGTGGGAATAATAAAAGCTATGAATAACAGATTCTAACATCTTCATTTTAGCAAATCCCTTTCAGATCACCTATAGAGAACTCGAGAATATACTGATCAACCACAGCTACAAACAAATGCATAAGTCTTAAATAATGCCCTCGTTTCTTTCATCTCCCCACCGTAGTCTTTAGCTGGGCATCCTGTCTACCCTGCTACCCATTTCAATACCCGGATGAATGTATCCTATCGCTTCATGTCAGATTACATCCCTCTGTAGCTTTATGATGTAAGGGCACCATTCGACCAATCACCCTGGGTGACTATTATACAGTAGGACGAGACATCAGCAATTACCAACTAGGTAACTATCTTTCATTATGACTGCAATGCACAAGTAGGAGATGTAATGGGAAAGAACTCTGAACCACTGAAAGCAGGGGCTCCTTTTGAAAGTGGGCTGGATTTAGAAGAACACAGAGTTTCTAAACAGCAGTCCATCTTGAGTATAAGAGTCCCATATACAGAGTGGAGGGAAACAGGTTAAATGAGCTTCCCTCTATGTGATAGCAAGTCAATCGCTCTCACTTTAGACAACTTGTTTCAGCCTGAAAGACGGTATTTAACTCGGAGGACATATTCCTAGTACAAGTATCTAAAGAAGGTTTTGTCAGCCTTCCAGACAGTCAAAGTCTTTGATAAACTACCATGATGCCCATGGCGTCTTCAGTATTGCTACTGTCTTGAAAAATTAAATGTATTCTGACGACCCCCCCTCAACAGGTAACGAGAGCATTCAGGTGCTATGAACATCTTTTAATGACAAGTAAAAAGATAAAATGCGACTTTGACTTACCATATTAATTGATGAGGCAGGTAGTAGATTGATGGCTGAGTTTTTTCTTTTTTGTCTCAGCAACGCAGAGAACTTTCTTCTGCAACACTGCCTCTGCTGGCCATTCAGTATATTCTGCAGATGGAAAAGTCCACTGTTAGTCAGTTATTAGAACCTGAATATTTCCAAACTGATGCAACAGTACAACTAAATTCATTTTTATTAAGTGTTTATAATTAGTACTATGTCGACTCCGATATTGTGAACATCCACAGCTCAGTAAAAATTCAAATCTCAATCTTAAATTCAACCTAGCATACTTCTCTCAATCATATGCCTCATTTGTTACCACTCTCTACATAACTCTAGCACCTATATGAGGAGGTAGACCAAAAAGATCTCATTGTCAGCCAAGTGACAGCGTACCCTTCTCACTGCAATTCGTTTAGGTTATGGTACACCAATAGCAATTAAGTGATCCGATAAGTTGAGGTAGGAATGCTTATGCTACAGTTAGTGGGAACATTAAATGCTATGAATAACAGATTCTAACATCTTCATTTTAGCACATCCCTTTCAGATCATCTGTAGAGAAATGGAGAATATACTGATCAACCACACCTTCAAACAAATGTATAAGTCTTAAATAATGCCCTCGTTTCTTTCATCTCCCCACCTTAGTCTTTAGCTGGGCATCCTGTCTACCCTGCTACCCATTTCAATACCCGGATGAATGTATCCTATCGCTTCATGTCAGATGACATCCCTCTGTAGCTTTATGATGTAAGGGCACCATTCGACCAATCACCCTAGGTGACTATTATACAGTAGGACGAGACATCAGCAATTACCAACTAGGTAACTATCTTTTATTATGACTGCAATGCAAGTAGGAGGTGTAATGAGAAAGTACTCTGAACCATTGAAAGCAGTGGGCTCCTTTTGAAAGTGGGCTGGATTTAGAAGAACACAGTTTCTAAACAGCAGTCCATCTTGAGTATAAGAGTCCCACATGCAGAGTGGAGGGAAACAGGTTAAATGAGCTTCCCTCTATGTGATAGCAAGTCAATCGCTCTCACTTTAGACAACTCGTTTCAGCCTGAAAGACGGTATTTAACTCGGAGGACATATTCCTAGTACAAGTATCTAAAGAATGTTTTCTCAGCCTTGCAGACAGTCAAAGTCTTTGAGAAACTACCATGATGCCCATGGCGTCTTCAGTATTGCTATCGTCTTCAAAAATTAAATCTATTCTGAAGACACCCCTCAACATGTAACAAGAGCATTCAGGTGCTATGAACATCTTTTAATGACAAGTAAAAAGATAAAATGCGACTTTGACTTACCATATTAACTGATGAGGCAGGTAGTAGATTGATGGCTGAGTTTTTTCTTTTTTGTCTCAGCAACGCAGAGAACTTTCTTCTGCAACACTGCCTCTGCTGGCCATTCAGTATATTCTGCAGATGGAAAAGTCCACTGTTAGTCAGTTATTAGAACCTGAATATTTCCAAACTGATGCAACAGTACAACTAAATTAATTTTTATTAAGTGTTTATAATTAGTACTATGGCGACTGCGATATTGTGAACATCCACAGCTCAGTAAAAATTCAAATCTCAATTTTAATTTCAACCTAGCATACTTCTCTCAATCATATGCCTCATTTGTTACCACTCTCTACAGAACTCTAGCACCTATATGAGGAGGTAGCTCAAAAAGATCTCATTGTCAGTCAAGTGACAGCATACCCTTCTCACTGCAATTCGTTTAGGCTATGGTACACCAATAGCAATTAAGTGATCCGATAAGTTGAGGGAGGAATGCTTATGATACAGTTAGTGGGAATAATAAAAGCTATGAATAACAGATTCTAACATCTTCATTTTAGCAAATCCCTTTCAGATCACCTATAGAGAACTCGAGAATATACTGATCAACCGCAGCTACAAACAAATGCATAAGTCTTAAATAATGCCCTCGTTTCTTTCATCTCCCCACCGTAGTCTTTAGCTGGGCATCCTGTCTACCCTGCTACCTATTTCAATACCCGGATGAATGTATCCTATCGCTTCATGTCAGATTACATCCCTCTGTAGCTTTATGATGTAAGGGCACCATTCGACCAATCACCCTGGGTGACTATTATACAGTAGGACGAGACATCAGCAATTACCAACTAGGTAACTATCTTTCATTATGACTGCAATGCAAGTAGGAGGTGTAATGGGAAAGAACTCTGAACCACTGAAAGCAGGGGCTCCTTTTGAAAGTGGGCTGGATTTAGAAGAACACAGAGTTTCTAAACAGCAGTCCATCTTGAGTATAAGAGTCCCATATACAGAGTGGAGGGAAACAGTTTAAATGATCTTCCCTCTATGTGATAGCAAGTCAATCGCTCTCACTTTAGACAACTCGTTTCAGCCTGAAAGACGGTATTTAACTCGGAGGACATATTCCTAGTACAAGTATCTAAAGAAGGTTTTGTCAGCCTTGCAGACAGTCAAAGTCTTTGATAAACTACCATGATGCCCATGGCGTCTTCAGTATTGCTACTGTCTTGAAAAATTAAATGTATTCTGACGACCCCCCTCAACAGGTAACGAGAGCATTCAGGTGCTATGAACATCTTTTAATGACAAGTAAAAAGATAAAATGCGACTTTGACTTACCATATTAATTGATGAGGCAGGTAGTAGATTGATGGCTGAGTTTTTTATTTTTTGTCTCAGCAACGCAGAGAACTTTCTTCTGCAACACTGACTCTGCTGGCCATTCAGTATATTCTGCAGATGGAAAAGTCCACTGTTAGTCAGTTATTAGAACCTGAATATTTCCAAACTGATGCAACAGTACAACTAAATTCATTTTTATTAAGTGTTTATAATTAGTACTATGTCGACTCCGATATTGTGAACATCCACAGCTCAGTAAAAATTCAAATCTCAATCTTAAATTCAACCTAGCATACTTCTCTCAATCATATGCCTCATTTGTTACCACTCTCTACATAACTCTAGCACCTATATGAGGAGGTAGACCAAAAAGATCTCATTGTCAGCCAAATGACAGCGTACCCTTCTCACTGCAATTCATTTAGGTTATGGTACACCAATAGCAATTAAGTGATCCGATAAGTTGAGGTAGGAATGCTTATGCAACAGTTAGTGGGAACATTAAAAGCTATGAATAACAGATTCTAACATCTTCATTTTAGCACATCCCTTTCAGATCATCTGTAGAGAAATGGAGAATATACTGATCAACCACACCTTCAAACAAATGTATGAGTCTTAAATAATGCCCTCGTTTCTTTCATCTCCCCACCTTAGTCTTTAGCTGGGCATCCTGTCTACCCTGCTACCCATTTCAATACCCGGATGAATGTATCCTATCGCTTCATGTCAGATGACATCCCTCTGTAGCTTTATGATGTAAGGGCACCATTCGACCAATCACCCTAGGTGACTATTATACAGTAGGACGAGACATCAGCAATTACCAACTAGGTAACTATCTTTTATTATGACTGCAATGCAAGTAGGAGGTGTAATGAGAAAGTACTCTGAACCATTGAAAGCAGTGGGTTCCTTTTGAAAGTGGGCTGGATTTAGAAGAACACAGTTTCTAAACAGCAGTCCATCTTGAGTATAAGAGTCCCACATACAGAGTGGAGGGAAACAGGTTAAATGAGCTTCCCTCTATGTGATAGCAAGTCAATCGCTCTCACTTTAGACAACTCGTTTCAGCCTGAAAGACGGTATTTAACTCGGAGGACATATTCCTAGTACAAGTATCTAAAGAATGTTTTCTCAGCCTTGCAGACAGTCAAAGTCTTTGATAAACTACCATGATGCCCATGGCGTCTTCAGTATTGCTATCGTCTTCAAAAATTAAATCTATTCTGAAGACACCCCTCAACATGTAACAAGAGCATTCAGGTGCTATGAACATCTTTTAATGACAAGTAAAAAGATAAAATGCGACTTTGACTTACCATATTAACTGATGAGGCAGGTAGTAGATTGATGGCTGAGTTTTTTCTTTTTTGTCTCAGCAACGCAGAGAACTTTCTTCTGCAACACTGCCTCTGCTGGCCATTCAGTATATTCTGCAGATGGAAAAGTCCACTGTTAGTCAGTTATTAGAACCTGAATATTTCCAAACTGATGCAACAGTACAATTAAATTAATTTTTATTAAGTGTTTATAATTAGTACTATGGCGACTCCGATATTGTGAACATCCACAGCTCAGTAAAAATTCAAATCTCAATTTTAATTTCAACCTAGCATACTTCTCTCAATCATATGCCTCATTTGTTACCACTCTCTACAGAACTCTAGCACCTATATGAGGAGGTAGCTCAAAAAGATCTCATTGTCAGTCAAGTGACAGCATACTCTTCTCACTGCAATTCGTTTAGGCTATGGTACACCAATAGCAATTAAGTGATCCGATAAGTTGAGGGAGGAATGCTTATGATACAGTTAGTGGGAATAATAAAAGCTATGAATAACAGATTCTAACATCTTCATTTTAGCAAATCCCTTTCAGATCACCTATAGAGAACTCGAGAATATACTGATCAACCACAGCTACAAACAAATGCATAAGTCTTAAATAATGCCCTCGTTTCTTGCATCTCCCCACCGTAGTCTTTAGCTGGGCATCCTGTCTACCCTGCTACCTATTTCAATACCCGGATGAATGTATCCTATCGCTTCATGTCAGATTACATCCCTCTGTAGCTTTATGATGTAAGGGCACCATTCGACCAATCACCCTGGGTGACTATTATACAGTAGGACGAGACATCAGCAATTACCAACTAGGTAACTATCTTTCATTATGACTGCAATGCAAGTAGGAGGTGTAATGGGAAAAAACTCTGAACCACTGAAAGCAGGGGCTCCTTTTGAAAGTGGGCTGGATTTAGAAGAACACAGAGTTTCTAAACAGCAGTCCATCTTGAGTATTGTGGAAATATGGATTTTTCTGATCAGTTATGTCCCCTATCTTGGACCCCAACGGTTCTATGTGCATGTCACAAGTACATGTATGTTCCCTCCAGTTCCAGTTATGAAGACGCAAATACATGTGCGTCCACCGTCAACATGTCCTCTGTCAGATCCGCCATGAATAGGCCGGATATTCCATTCCTAAGTATGAAAGGCCACCGGCTTTGTATGGTTCACTTATGCCATTTTACAGTCCAGGCAAGTAGGCCCTGATTCTGTCATCAAACTCCTCTTGCCTTCTGCCTCTGAAAACTCGAGTCTGAGCCTGCATCTGTGACCATGAACTTTGTCTCATTCTCTGTGCGGCTCACGAAGCCTGACATCAGCCTATTCTCTGCCAAGAACTGTATTTCACCTTCGAATTATCTGCTTCACTCCTTAGCCGATGCATTCCTGTCTAGCAATTTAAGTAAACATTCTTCCAGCTACCGAGCAAAGGCTCGGCTTCTCTGTCCTCATGCAAGTAATTCATAGCCCCGTTACCATGGAATATTCCTACCCCCTCGCATTCAGTGTAGACACTTAGACGCTTGTACACGCACGCACAGTCAGTATAGAATAGATTCTGTCCGAGAGTCCTTCTTTTATGGATAACATAGTTCTTTAAACATAGGATGTTAGATATGATTTGGGATTAGGTTGACTTGACCCCCCAGACTTTTTGTCTCCACATGTAGAGCTAAATGTCAAGTCCCCTTCACCCCCTAGTTGCACGTCAATTACACGTCATGCTGCTGCGCGCGCATCTATGCCAAGTATTATCTTATAGATCCACCTATATGTGACATCATAACCAATTATGTTCCTTTTTACTCCTTATTACACCCATTTTCGGTTACGCATACGAATCGTCATTTTCCTTATCAATTGTTACGCCTACTGCATTCGCTTCATTGTAATGTATGTTCTATAAAAATCATTTCTTGTCAATAAAGTATGTACTTCACTTCCTGAACCCCCGTGGTGATGGAACTTGGAGCAACCGATTATAATCGACCATTGGAATAAAGCCCATTCCGAACCTCTAATACCACGGATTCTGCCTCTTATTTTACTGAGCTATTTTATTATGTATCAAATTAAGTCCCGGTAATGAATTTTATTTACCACATGAATGGCGCCCGAACAGGGACACTTTCTCATCTCACGCGCCGGCGGTGAGTTGCAGGCCCGGTCTCCTGCCACAGCTGGACGGACAATAACGCGTACCAGCAGGATTTCCTGTATCTCCCTCCGGTCAAGCGGGGGCGACTGAGGCTGCGATCAACACCCAGACGAGGCGGTGAGAAGTGCGAAGTATCCCGACCAGAGCCTAGCTGAGAGAGCAAGATCCGAGGTATACAGAGGCCCACCAGTTCGAAGTCGAGTCCAGTTTCCGACGAGTCGAGTCGAGTCCAGTCCGGTCCAAGTTCAGTTGCCGAGGCCTTCCGTTTCCGAAGCTACCCGGTGAGTACCATTACTGGGGAGGCATTTCTGACGTGCACATAGGTTGTGCCGGTCAAGACGGGTTTGGGTACACAAATCCGGTCTGCACTGTTTTAGCAGTGTATCTGTACTGTTTAGCAGTATATCTAGTATTCCGAAGTATCTAGTTATTGTCAAGAATTCTGCTTGGTGATTAGTTATGCAGACGATCATCATTGTTGGTCATTTTAAAAGGTTAAAGAAAAATGTTTAATGTTTAATGTTTAATGTGTTAAACGTCCTGCATATTGTGGTATGAATGGTTGTTCATTGTTGTACTTTTTGTACTAAGTGTGTTCAAGTTCAAGTATCAGATCAGTTGTCAATATGCCGCTCTTTTCGAAATTAAGACAGATCACTACTAGAAAAGGGGTACTCGAAGAAGCCGTCCCTATTCCTCCTAGGGACACTCCAGGGCACTTCATGTATCACAAACATGGCTTAGACGCTATATTATTCCTTGATTTATGGGTAGACTATACCAAGGAATTACCAGAAAGTCAGAGGTGGCCCGCAGCGGGGACCTGGGATGCAGAGTGCATCATGAAAGTCGAGGAAGAGTTATGGAAAAGGAAAGTCAGACAGTCACAGAAAGACGCCGTTGAGTTATGGCGTAAAGAATCTCATAGACGCACAGGAAAAGCACTCCGACAGGAAGAAAAGAATAAAGAGAGTTCAAATAAGGTTCGAGAAAATCTATTAATTGAGGAAGGTATCCGAGTGAAATCAGAACAAGTAGATAGACAAAGAAATGCCCTCATGAATGGTATGTATCCCCTTCTAGCCGAAGGATTACCTAAGGCTACTCCAGAGATACCGAAAGACTTGCCACCCCCATTATTCCCAATAAAGGTACATCCTAAGGGGCATCCTAGAACCGCAGAAGATGTTTTTCTTTCCTCATATTTAGATGACGCAGCTCCCGAGTATGCTAATTCCGCCCCACATAGACCGCATACCAGGGAGGTCCAACGCCAAGATCCAGCACCCGTATCCCTACAGCAACGGATCGAGTCACAAGTTCCGGCAAGCACATCTGTTTCTGCATCTGTCCCTACAGCTACTTCTATAGCTGTGTCCACACCTATTGTTGCTGTGTCACGTTCAACGAATCCTTTCACACCCAACACCCCAGATGGGGCTACGGGAGGTGCTACCAATATTTTTTCTACGCCACCCAGAATAAATAAACTTACTTTTCAAGAGTCAGCACATTCACGTACACCCAAACTCATAAATGCCCGTACGCTTAAGGAACTTCCTGTAGATTGTAGATATGACCCTGTGCCCGGTAAAGAGGACGAAATGACCCTGGCATCATTGCGTATCAGACGAGCCGCAGTGTATTTAGGGAAGTTACCAGGAATGACTGCGCATCTAGATAAAATATATCATTTTGTCCAAACAGGGCGAGATCCAGAATGTATTACCAGAGCTATGGAATACCAGAAAGTGGAGATACAGGGGGAACTGTTACGTTTTCTCATAAATTGTGTGATCAGAAATCAAGACCGACCGGGGGTAGACCCGGAAGCAATGCAAATTCTTACCAGATGGAGCCAGAATATATCAGAAGGTAGACATGATAAGAAAAATTGTATAATAGCCATGTGCCGAAAGATCCGTAAAGAAATAGAACGCCTACACGAAGAAAGATTAGAGGTAGACGAGTTCGAACAAAGCGAGGAGGAAGGGTCAGGACTGCCCGCGGGACAGTCGGACACCATAGCCTATGTAGGTAGAGGAAGATCTTGTAATAATAATAGATGTCTTACTGACTCGATACGTCCGATATGTCCAGATAATAACAGGAATTTCCAAATACCTATAATTAATATAAGGTCTAACGAGCATTCGTTCCAAGCCGCCGACAAACTACTCCGAGAACGAAGGGGTTATCATTTTCTCGATTCTATGGATGAACAAGATTTAGCCAGGGCAGCTGTCCATTGGGTGGACAGTCCCGGAAAATATAGTGATGATACAGGTAGCACGCACATTTTTGAATCTCACCCCAGATGAACAGAGGTTAGCTGGGATTTATATGATTCAACAACTCATTATACTATATCGGAGTCAGCATTCGGACCCTGGTCCCTTACCTGACATATTGACTGAATTGCTTATGAATAAATGGAGAGGTTCAGGTACTAAATTAATTAAAGAAATTCTAGAATCAAGAAAGCAGTATATTCTTTTTGTATGTTCAGAACGTGTCTCATTACCCGTCAAGGAAAGAACCACGTATTACATGGATAGACAGAATCCCTTACGAGAAGTGCACCCAATAAAAGGCGAGGACAACGAGTTTAAGCGCGTATTTGTATATACGCCCATATCGAAAATAGAATTGTTAGAAATGAAGAAAGTGGTACCCAGTCATGACAAAGATCCAGCGGGTTTTCACCGAGAAATTAAAGACATGTTACTCATGGGAGAGTATACCTATCCCGACATTATGACAATATTAAAGGTATTGATGCCTGCTGGTATTTATGAGAAACTCAAGGAAAAAGAGTGGGAGGTAGGAGACCAAAAGATAGAATGGTCAGTGTTAGAAGCGGAAGAAAAGGCCCGAACTGCAGGAGCAGGACTTGGGGATAAAACTAAAGCACTACCAGGTTTATTAGTACAGGTACTGCCACGTTTATTAACTACGAAAAAGGAAGATTGGGGTACAATTTCAGCCTGTAAGCAGAAGCAAGATGAAGACACTAGTGATTACTATGCCCGATTTGAAAAATGTTTTGGTATAAATAGTGGCCTAAAAGCAAGTAGCGAATCATACCCGCATCTGTTTGTAACAAAATTAGTAGAAAATGCCCTGCCCCAAGTAAAGAATAGAGTATTAAAATTCGAGAGTACCTGGCAAGGTAACACTCCATCACAAATGTTACAAATGTTACAGTACCATCACAATAGAATTAGAGAGGAACAAGAACATGAACACAGACGCATGAAAGACACGAAAATGAAAATGCTAGTTTCCCAGACAGTTCCAGCTGAAGGACATAAAAAGGGTATGACACATTCCGATTCAGCAGGACCTGTAAAAGGGACATGCAATTATTGTAAAAAGCCAGGTCATTACGTACACGATTGTCCAGTTTTAAAACATAACATCGCCATAGGTAAAACACAAGAAAGACCACGGCCACTCAGACAAGATCAGAATGAACAAGGAGCTCCGCAGCATGCACAGGCCATGCCAGCCGCACAACAGCCAATACAGTTTGTGCCAGCTGCACCACCGTTGCCTGTTGCTGCCACACAGACAACAACACGACAAATGTATCAGACCGCACAGTATGAATATCCTGAGTATCAGCGTTACGCATGAACTAGCCTAGAGAGGGAAGTTGACTTACCCCTTATCGAGATTCCTGTAGATCAAGAAGGACCTTATGTACATAGTGAATTATTAGGCCAAGATAGAAAATTTTTACTCGATACAGGGGCAAGTCGAACAACTATAAAACGTAGTGAAGTTCCAGGGGCACCCCTCTCAGGCTCTCAGAATATTTCCCTTGGTTTTTCAGGAAAACCTATTGTTAATGAAGTATCACAGCCACTTCCACTTACGATAGGACCTCTGACCCGAACTACAGATTTATTGCTTACTAAATCATGTCCAGAAAATCTGTTAGGAATAAAAACACTGAAAGCACTAGGAGCTATAATATGTTGTTCTCCGGAAGGAGTAAGGTTGTTTTTACGTGACTTTAAAGGTCACTATGTGTCTAGAGACATGGATCCCCGACTGCAGACTTTACCTACACATCTATGGGCACAAGGCCCTACTGATGTTGGTTGCATGAATATTACACCATATCGAGTCACATTAAAGGCAGGAGTGGTGCTACCACGAATGCGACAATACAAGTTACCACCAGATGCTGTAGTGGCTTTACTACAAATCATTGACGAGCTCATTGCCCAAGGAGTAGTTGTGGAAACAGACTCCAATGTATGTAATTCACCGATAATTCCGATTCTTAAACGAACAGATCCTAAGGCCCCGCCAGTCTATCGATTGGTTATTGATCTGCGCGAATTAAACAAATGCATTGTGCCACAATTTCCTGTGGTCCCAGATATCTCGTCATTACTGACAGCTATTGATTCCGAAGCAACATTCTTTACTGTAACTGATCTCAAGAATGCCTTTTTCAGCGTCCCAATAGATCCGGAAAGCCAATATTTGTTCGGATTTAGTTTAAATGGGCGTAGCTTTAAATTCTCACGCGCACCTCAAGGATTTACAGAAAGCCCCAGCATCTATAGCCAAGCACTGAAACGAGAACTAGACAGTATCCACATGCCAGTTAACACTGCTCTGCTTCAATATGTCGATGATCTGCTGATCACCGCGAGAAGCGAACCGGAATGTGAAAAAGCATCACTGACAGTTTTACAATTTCTAGCCGAAAAGGGGCACAAGGTGTCCCCTTCTAAGCTGCAATTCTGTGTCCAGCGAGTTATTTATCTTGGACACTCGCTGTCCAAGGAGGGAAGGCAGCTTACACCCGACCGCATTCAGTTAATAGCTAACATGCCAATACCCAAGACACAAAAGGAGGTGCGGGCTTTCATAGGCCTCACGTCATATTGCAGGCAGTGGATCCCTCAGTACGCATTTCTAGCAAAACCACTCATTCAGTTAACAACACAGGAGGCAGCTACATCGACTGTTCTCCCTTGGACTCAGGAACATACACTAGCTTTTGAAAGCCTAAAGAAAGCTTTATGTCAAGCACCTGTTTTAGCAACGCCATGTTACAGAAAACAGTTTACACTTTTTGTTACAGAACGCGAAGGTACTGCCTTGTCAGTACTCACACAGGAACAAGCAGGAGCACACAAACCATGTGCTTATTTTTCTAGTACATTAGATCCCGTAGCCCAGGCTTTGCCTGCATGCCTAAAATCAGTGGCAGCGACAGCTTTAGCAATCAGACAAAGCGATGCCATAGTGTTAGGACATCCATTGACAGTTCAAGTACCACACGCAGTAGAGGTTCTTGTAAATAGAACGCAAACACAACACTTGACTATAGCGCGACTTACAGGGTACGAACTTACATTGTTTCAGCCACATATAGAAATCAGACGTTGTAACACATTGAATCCTGCCACACTTTTACCTGTAAACGGAACAGACCCACTAGCCCATGACTGTATTGAAGTTATTACTATAACGACGAAACCTAGACAAGACTTAACCGATGTCCCATTGTCAGATCCAGACCTGACATTGTATGTAGATGGTTCATGCATGAGAACAAATACAGGAGAGTTAGTGGCTGCTTACGCAGTCACAACAGATACTGAAGTCATTGAAACTAATCGTATAAATACTTTGTCAGCTCAAGCCGCAGAGCTTATCGCTCTGACACAAGCCTGTATTCAAGCCACGAATAAAAAAGTCAACATATACACTGATTCACATTATGCATTCGGAGTTGTACATGACTTCGGCGTGCTGTGGCGAGAGAGAGGTTATTTAACTTCCCACGGTGCCCACATTCAGCACGGACCCCTCATTCATGCCTTATTAGATGCAATACATCTACCCACTGCAATATCAATTATGAAATGTAAGGCTCATACGAAGGTTACTGATATCATTTCCCAAGGCAATGACCTAGCCGACAGAACAGCTAAACAGACTGCTCAAACTCAAACCCCCGACATGACAAAGACAATAGTCCCGATACCGACACATTGTATGACAGTTAAAGATCCTACTCTTGACGTAATTGACATACAGACACATGCTACACCAGACGAAATAAAGAAATGGACTGAATTAGGAGGGATCCAAACGGACCAAGGATGGATGATGAAGGAAAAGTCTGTATGGTTCCTTCCTGATTCAATGGTCCAAGTTATAATTAACACTATACATAGTCCAGCACATCTAGGAGAAAAAGCTATGCTAGACAGCATTCAACACATTTGGTTCAATAAACATTTGCGAGCAGCAGCCAAACAAAAGGTCCGTACCTGTATGATCTGTTGTCAGTTTAACCCAGGAAAAAGCGCTCCCGTAGAACAGGGTGGATTTCATCCTCCTAATCACTCTTTTGAAGTACTCCAGATGGACTATATCCAGATGGAACGATGTCGAGGATTCAAATATGTTCTCGTAGTTGTCTGCGCTCTGTCCCGTTGGACAGAGGCATACCCGGTTTCAGATTACACTGCCCCGACTACTGCCAAACAGTTGGTTCGAGAATTCTTCCCACGATACGGTTTACCACGTGTTGTTCACTCAGATAACGGCCAGCCGTTCTCATCCGAATTAATGAAACATGTTTCACTTCTGTTAGGTTATCAGTGGAAATTCCACTGTGTCCGACACCCCGAGGCAGCAGGTCTCGTAGAAAGACATAACCAGATACTGAAAATCAGATTGTCCAAAATATGCAGAGAGAAAGGTGTCGACTGGGTAGTAGCGTTACCCGTTGCACTCTTTTACATGAGAATGGTAGCACACTCTCGAACAGGGCTATCCCCGTATGAGGTGATCTTCGGCAGACCACCAAATATGTGGGGGACGCCCATACCACGCAAAATAACTGATATTGACTGTAATATGCTGACAGATTACTTGGCTTCCTTGATGTCTGCACTACAATCTTGTCGTTCACAGGTAGCTGCAGCCTTTCCCGACAACACTGAGGTGAAACCCCATGACGTAGTTCCGGGGGACCTCGTCCTTGTGAGGAATTTCGACCGAAAGACTCAGCTGGAGCCCAGGTGGAAGTTACCCAAGTTGGTCCTGCTGACCACAAGAACAGCCGTGAAGATTGAAGGCAGAAAAGGCTGGATTCATTCAAGTCATATCAAGAAATTTCATGGACTACCAGCCGATGTGAATACCCCACCTCGTGTGACTTCACCCATTGACTCAAAACTTCCTTTTGTTGAACAGAGTAACTCTGAACACTATAAACTAAAGCTTAGGCCCAACCAGTCGAGCAATTTGATTGTTTAAGTCCTCTCCAAGGTGAAGCGGTTGAATTGTCTCTGACATGTATCCCTTGGACCTGAGTAGAGAAAACACCCGGAAAATGTTGAAACGACAGGCGTATTGTAAATCACTGCGTAGCCACTGCATAATGACATTATTAATCTTGTTTTTCTTGAGTCTTTTAATAATTACTGCAAGTATATTGTTGCACATATATTACCCTATTGCCAGAAACGTTTACAATGTTACTACTGAACATTCTTTTAGTGACTTACCTCCGCATGAATTGTCCTATAGACTTGCGCTGCGCAATAACACTTTCATTAGTATGTTACATCATTCCCATCAGACTAGTAATGCTACTAATTGTTGGGTGTGTGGCCGGCTCCCTCCCTATCAGAATTATGAAGGAGTCCTGCCTTTCTTTCCACACCCATTTACACATAATGGCTCCTGTGGAGCATGGTTTAGTTTAATCAATTCCATAGACTCAGACACAGCAGTTTACCAAGATCATTGGGTATGGGGAAACCTGAACCTAGTTTTACTCAAGGTCTGCTACCCTGACAAGGAGGGTCGCCCCAAAAGAACAGGAACGGATCTAGAAAATGAAGTATATGGATTAGGTAATTTTACACCTAATCTCATGATTCTGAATGTCGAATCCGAAGTTGAACTAATTTTGCCCACCATGTCAGTATTCCCAGTAAAGGGTGAATTATGTGTAAGAAAAAGTGGTTCCATACATATGGGCCATAGTAAATGCACTACTTTAGTAGAGTTCAGTGATCAAGGCAAATCTTCATTTAGAGCTTCTCGCCATTCCTACTTTGTATGTGGTCAGACTGCATATATGCGTTTACCTCTAGATTGGGATGGTACCTGCTACATTGCATTCCTTTTGCCACCTGTTTTCCTAGCTCCTCCTGATTATTACAGAAATATTCATTTAGTACACAATAGAGAGCGGAGAGATCTCCCCATTGTCGATTACACTGAGACGGCATGGGACAAGTATGTAGATTTTAATAAAGGCATCTTTCCCTATATAGGTACTGTTACTAATAGTAAGCTGATACGTAGATTAACTAGAACCCTTGAAGCAGTAGTGAATGAGACTATTTCCGCCTTAGGCAATTTAACAGAAGAGCAGTCTGCTATGCGGATTGTTGTGCTTCAAAATCGTCTTGTCCTTGACGTCATCCTAGCTGATAGGGGCGGAGCTTGTAGGGTCATCGGATCAAGCTGCTGCGTATTCATACCAGAAAATTCGCCATCTGTATATAAAGCCATAACCCGCCTTCATAAGATTGTGAGCCAGATACACCAGAACCCAGGCACTTGGACTTGGTCCAGTTGGTTTTGGAGTGTGATATCAGCCTGGGGATGGAGAGTTTTATCCTTCCTAGGTATTGGCCTTCTCATACTATTCAGTTGCTGTCTATGTCTACAATGTGGACCAGCGATCTGTGGTCTGTGTGCCACATCGTGTATTCCACCACCAAGATTTCATTCGTCACGGAAGAAGAAAGAAGAACAAATGATGTTATATGAACAGATCAATGGATTGATGAAGATTGATATCTCTTAACGGGCAAGTAGGGGACAAGGAGGGAATGTGGAAATATGGATTTTTCGGATCAGTTATGTCCCCTATCTTGGACCCCAACGGTTCTATGTGCATGTCACAAGTACATGTATGTTCCCTCCAGTTCCAGTTATGAAGACGCAAATACATGTGCGTCCACCGTCAACATGTCCTCTGTCAGATCCGCCATGAATAGGCCGGATATTCCATTCCTAAGTATGAAAGGCCACCGGCTTTGTATGGTTCACTTATGCCATTTTACAGTCCAGGCAAGTAGGCCCTGATTCTGTCATCAAACTCCTCTTGCCTTCTGCCTCTGAAAACTCGAGTCTGAGCCTGCATCTGTGACCATGAACTTTGTCTCATTCTCTGCGCGGCTCACGAAGCCTGACATCAGCCTATTCTCTGCCAAGAACTGTATTTCACCTTCGAATTATCTGCTTCACTCCTTAGCCGATGCATTCCTGTCTAGCAATTTAAGTAAACATTCTTCCAGCTACCGAGCAAAGGCTCGGCTTCTCTGTCCTCATGCAAGTAATTCATAGCCCCGTTACCATGGAATATTCCTACCCCCTCGCATTCAGTGTAGACACTTAGACGCTTGTACACGCACGCACAGTCAGTATAGAATAGATTCTGTCCGAGAGTCCTTCTTTTATGGATAACATAGTTCTTTAAACATAGGATGTTAGATATGATTTAGGATTAGGTTGACTTGACCCCCCAGACTTTTTGTCTCCACATGTAGAGCTAAATGTCAAGTCCCCTTCACCCCCTAGTTGCACGTCAATTACACGTCATGCTGCTGCGCGCGCATCTATGCCAAGTATTATCTTATAGATCCACCTATATGTGACATCATAACCAATTATGTTCCTTTTTACTCCTTATTACACCCATTTTCGGTTACGCATACGAATCGTCATTTTCCTTATCAATTGTTACGCCTACTGCATTCGCTTCATTGTAATGTATGTTCTATAAAAATCATTTCTTGTCAATAAAGTATGTACTTCACTTCCTGAACCCCCGTGGTGATGGAACTTGGAGCAACCGATTATAATCGACCATTGGAATAAAGCCCATTCCGAACCTCTAATACCACGGATTCTGCCTCTTATTTTACTGAGCTATTTTATTATGTATCAAATTAAGTCCCGGTAATGAATTTTATTTACCACAGTATAAGCGTCCCATATACAGAGTGGAGGGAAACAGGTTAAATGAGCTTCCCTCTATGTGATAGCAAGTCAATCGCTCTCACTTTAGACAACTTGTTTCAGCCTGAAAGACGGTATTTAACTCGGAGGACATATTCCTAGTACAAGTATCTAAAGAAGGTTTTGTCAGCCTTGCAGACAGTCAAAGTCTTTGATAAACTACCATGATGCCCATGGCGTCTTCAGTATTGCTACTGTCTTGAAAAATTAAATGTATTCTGACGACCCCCCTCAACAGGTAAAGAGAGCATTCAGGTGCTATGAACATCTTTTAATGACAAGTAAAAAGATAAAATGCGACTTTGACTTACCATATTAATTGATGAGGCAGGTAGTAGATTGATGGCTGAGTTTTTTCTTTTTTGTCTCAGCAACGCAGAGAACTTTCTTCTGCAACACTGCCTCTGCTGGCCATTCAGTATATTCTGCAGATGGAAAAGTCCACTGTTAGTCAGTTATTAGAACCTGAATATTTCCAAACTGATGCAACAGTACAACTAAATTCATTTTTATTAAGTGTTTATAATTAGTACTATGTCGACTCCGATATTGTGAACATCCACAGCTCAGTAAAAATTCAAATCTCCATCTTAATTTCAACCTAGCATACTTCTCTCAATCATATGCCTCATTTGTTACCACTCTCTACATAACTCTAGCACCTATATGAGGAGGTAGACCAAAAAGATCTCATTGTCAGCCAAGTGACAGCGTACCCTTCTCACTGCAATTCGTTTAGGTTATGGTACACCAATAGCAATTAAGTGATCCGATAAGTTGAGGTAGGAATGCTTATGCTACAGTTAGTGGGAACATTAAAAGCTATGAATAACAGATTCTAACATCTTCATTTTAGCACATCCCTTTCAGATCACCTGTAGAGAAATGGAGAATATACTGATCAACCACACCTTCAAACAAATGTATAAGTCTTAAATAATGCCCTCGTTTCTTTCATCTCCCCACCTTAGTCTTTAGCTGGGCATCCTGTCTACCCTGCTACCCATTTCAATACCCGGATGAATGTATCGTATCGCTTCATGTCAGATGACATCCCTCTGTAGCTTTATGATGTAAGGGCACCATTCGACCAATCACCCTAGGTGACTACTATACAGTAGGACGAGACATCAGCAATTACCAACTAGGTAACTATCTTTTATTATGACTGCAATGCAAGTAGGAGGTGTAATGAGAAAGTACTCTGAACCATTGAAAGCAGTGGGCTCCTTTTGAAAGTGGGCTGGATTTAGAAGAACACAGTTTCTAAACAGCAGTCCATCTTGAGTATAAGAGTCCCATATACAGAGTGGAGGGAAACAAGTTAAATGAGCTTCCCTCTATGTGATAGCAAGTAAATCGCTCTCACTTTAGACAACTCGTTTCAGCCTGAAAGACGGTTTTTAACTCGGAGGACATATTCCTAGTACAAGTATCTAAAGAATGTTTTCTCAGCCTTGCAGACAGTCAAAGTCTTTGATAAACTACCATGATGCCCATGGCGTCTTCAGTATTGCTATCGTCTTCAAAAATTAAATCTATTCTGAAGACACCCCTCAACATGTAACAAGAGCATTCAGGTGCTATGAACATCTTTTAATGACAAGTAAAAAGATAAAATGCGACTTTGACTTACCATATTAACTGATGAGGCAGGTAGTAGATTGATGGCTGAGTTTTTTCTTTTTTGTCTCAGCAACGCATAGAACTTTCTTCTGCAACACTGCCTCTGCTGGCCATTCAGTATATTCTGCAGATGGAAAAGTCCACTGTTAGTCAGTTATTAGAACCTGAATATTTCCAAACTGATGCAACAGTACAACTAAATTAATTTTTATTAAGTGTTTATAATTAGTACTATGGCGACTGCGATATTGTGAACATCCACAGCTCAGTAAAAATTCAAATCTCAATTTTAATTTCAACCTAGCATACTTCTCTCAATCATATGCCTCATTTGTTACCACTCTCTACAGAACTCTAGCACCTATATGAGGAAGTAGCTCAAAAAGATCTCATTGTCAGTCAAGTGACAGCATACCCTTCTCACTGCAATTCGTTTAGGCTATGGTACACCAATAGCAATTAAGTGATCCGATAAGTTGAGGGAGGAATGCTTATGATACAGTTAGTGGGAATAAAAGCTATGAATAACAGATTCTAACATCTTCATTTTAGCAAATCCCTTTCAGATCACCTATAGAGAACTCGAGAATATACTGATGAACCACAGCTACAAACAAATGCATAAGTCTTAAATAATGCCCTCGTTTCTTTCATCTCCCCACCGTAGTCTTTAGCTGGGCATCCTGTCTACCCTGCTACCCATTTCAATACCCGGATGAATGTATCCTATCGCTTCATGTCAGATGACATCCCTCTGTAGCTTTATGATGTAAGGGCACCATTCGACCAATCACCCTAGGTGACTATTATAAAGTAGGACGAGACATCAGCAATTACCAACTAGGTAACTATCTTTTATTATGACTGCAATGCAAGTAGGAGGTGTAATGAGAAAGTACTCTGAACCATTGAAAGCAGTGGGCTCCTTTTGAAAGTGGGCTGGATTTAGAAGAACACAGTTTCTAAACAGCAGTCCATCTTGAGTATAAGAGTCCCACATGCAGAGTGGAGGGAAACAGGTTAAATGAGCTTCCCTCTATGTGATAGCAAGTCAATCGCTCTCACTTTAGACAACTCGTTTCAGCCTGAAAGACGGTATTTAACTCGGAGGACATATTCCTAGTACAAGTATCTAAAGAATGTTTTCTCAGCCTTGCAGACAGTCAAAGTCTTTGATAAACTACCATGATGCCCATGGCGTCTTCAGTATTGCTATCGTCTTCAAAAATTAAATCTATTCTGAAGACACCCCTCAACATGTAACAAGAGCATTCAGGTGCTATGAACATCTTTTAATGACAAGTAAAAAGATAAAATGCGACTTTGACTTACCATATTAACTGATGAGGCAGGTAGTAGATTGATGGCTGAGTTTTTTCTTTTTTGTCTCAGCAACGCAGAGAACTTTCTTCTGCAACACTGCCTCTGCTGGCCATTCAGTATATTCTGCAGATGGAAAAGTCCACTGTTAGTCAGTTATTAGAACCTGAATATTTCCAAACTGATGCAACAGTACAACTAAATTAATTTTTATTAAGTGTTTATAATTAGTACTATGGCGACTGCGATATTGTGAACATCCACAGCTCAGTAAAAATTCAAATCTCAATTTTAATTTCAACCTAGCATACTTCTCTCAATCATATGCCTCATTTGTTACCACTCTCTACAGAACTCTAGCACCTATATGAGGAGGTAGCTCAAAAAGATCTCATTGTCAGTCAAGTGACAGCATACCCTTCTCACTGCAATTCGTTTAGGCTATGGTACACCAATAGCAATTAAGTGATCCGATAAGTTGAGGGAGGAATGCTTATGATACAGTTAGTGGGAATAATAAAAGCTATGAATAACAGATTCTAACATCTTCATTTTAGCAAATCCCTTTCAGATCACCTATAGAGAACTCGAGAATATACTGATCAACCGCAGCTACAAACAAATGCATAAGTCTTAAATAATGCCCTCGTTTCTTTCATCTCCCCACCGTAGTCTTTAGCTGGGCATCCTGTCTACCCTGCTACCTATTTCAATACCCGGATGAATGTATCCTATCGCTTCATGTCAGATTACATCCCTCTGTAGCTTTATGATGTAAGGGCACCATTCGACCAATCACCCTGGGTGACAATTATACAGTAGGACGAGACATCAGCAATTACCAACCAGGTAACTATCTTTCATTATGACTGCAATGCAAGTAGGAGGTGTAATGGGAAAGAACTCTGAACCACTGAAAGCAGGGGCTCCTTTTGAAAGTGGGCTGGATTTAGAAGAACACAGAGTTTCTAAACAGCAGTCCATCTTGAGTATAAGAGTCCCATATACAGAGTGGAGGGAAACAGGTTAAATGATCTTCCCTCTATGTGATAGCAAGTCAATCGCTCTCACTTTAGACAACTCGTTTCAGCCTGAAAGACGGTATTTAACTCGGAGGACATATTCCTAGTACAAGTATCTAAAGAATGTTTTCTCAGCCTTGCAGACAGTCAAAGTCTTTGATAAACTACCATGATGCCCATGGCGTCTTCAGTATTGCTATCGTCTTCAAAAATTAAATCTATTCTGAAGACACCCCTCAACATGTAACAAGAGCATTCAGGTGCTATGAACATCTTTTAATGACAAGTAAAAAGATAAAATGCGACTTTGACTTACCATATTAATTGATGAGGCAGGTAGTAGATTGATGGCTGAGTTTTTTATTTTTTGTCTCAGCAACGCAGAGAACTTTCTTCTGCAACACTGACTCTGCTGGCCATTCAGTATATTCTGCAGATGGAAAAGTCCACTGTTAGTCAGTTATTAGAACCTGAATATTTCCAAACTGATGCAACAGTACAACTAAATTCATTTTTATTAAGTGTTTATAATTAGTACTATGTCGACTCCGATATTGTGAACATCCACAGCTCAGTAAAAATTCAAATCTCAATCTTAAATTCAACCTAGCATACTTCTCTCAATCATATGCCTCATTTGTTACCACTCTCTACATAACTCTAGCACCTATATGAGGAGGTAGACCAAAAAGATCTCATTGTCAGCCAAATGACGGCGTACCCTTCTCACTGCAATTCATTTAGGTTATGGTACACCAATAGCAATTAAGTGATCCGATAAGTTGAGGTAGGAATGCTTATGCAACAGTTAGTGGGAACATTAAAAGCTATGAATAACAGATTCTAACATCTTCATTTTAGCACATCCCTTTCAGATCATCTGTAGAGAAATGGAGAATATACTGATCAACCACACCTTCAAACAAATGTATAAGTCTTAAATAATGCCCTCGTTTCTTTCATCTCCCCACCTTAGTCTTTAGCTGGGCATCCTGTCTACCCTGCTACCCATTTCAATACCCGGATGAATGTATCCTATCGCTTCATGTCAGATGACATCCCTCTGTAGCTTTATGATGTAAGGGCACCATTCGACCAATCACCCTAGGTGACTATTATACAGTAGGACGAGACATCAGCAATTACCAACTAGGTAACTATCTTTTATTATGACTGCAATGCAAGTAGGAGGTGTAATGAGAAAGTACTCTGAACCATTGAAAGCAGTGGGTTCCTTTTGAAAGTGGGCTGGATTTAGAAGAACACAGTTTCTAAACAGCAGTCCATCTTGAGTATAAGAGTCCCACATACAGAGTGGAGGGAAACAGGTTAAATGAGCTTCCCTCTATGTGATAGCAAGTCAATCGCTCTCACTTTAGACAACTCGTTTCAGCCTGAAAACCGGTATTTAACTCGGAGGACATATTCCTAGTACAAGTATCTAAAGAATGTTTTCTCAGCCTTGCAGACAGTCAAAGTCTTTGATAAACTACCATGATGCCCATGGCGTCTTCAGTATTGCTATCGTCTTCAAAAATTAAATCTATTCTGAAGACACCCCTCAACATGTAACAAGAGCATTCAGGTGCTATGAACATCTTTTAATGACAAGTAAAAATATAAAATGCGACTTTGACTTACCATATTAACTGATGAGGCAGGTAGTAGATTGATGGCTGAGTTTTTTCTTTTTTGTCTCAGCAACGCAGAGAACTTTCTTCTGCAACACTGCCTCTGCTGGCCATTCAGTATATTCTGGAGATGGAAAAGTCCACTGTTAGTCAGTTATTAGAACCTGAATATTTCCAAACTGATGCAACAGTACAATTAAATTAATTTTTATTAAGTGTTTATAATTAGTACTATGGCGACTCCGATATTGTGAACATCCACAGCTCAGTAAAAATTCAAATCTCAATTTTAATTTCAACCTAGCATACTTCTCTCAATCATATGCCTCATTTGTTACCACTCTCTACAGAACTCTAGCACCTATATGAGGAGGTAGCTCAAAAAGATCTCATTGTCAGTCAAGTGACAGCATACTCTTCTCACTGCAATTCGTTTAGGCTATGGTACACCAATAGCAATTAAGTGATCCGATAAGTTGAGGGAGGAATGCTTATGATACAGTTAGTGGGAATAATAAAAGCTATGAATAACAGATTCTAACATCTTCATTTTAGCAAATCCCTTTTAGATCACCTATAGAGAACTCGAGAATATACTGATCAACCACAGCTACAAACAAATGCATAAGTCTTAAATAATGCCCTCGTTTCTTTCATCTCCCCACCGTAGTCTTTAGCTGGGCATCCTGTCTACCCTGCTACCTATTTCAATACCCGGATGAATGTATCCTATCGCTTCATGTCAGATTACATCCCTCTGTAGCTTTATGATGTAAGGGCACCATTCGACCAATCACCCTGGGTGACTATTATACAGTAGGACGAGACATCAGCAATTACCAACTAGGTAACTATCTTTCATTATGACTGCAATGCAAGTAGGAGGTGTAATGGGAAAAAACTCTGAACCACTGAAAGCAGGGGCTCCTTTTGAAAGTGGGCTGGATTTAGAAGAACACAGAGTTTCTAAACAGCAGTCCATCTTGAGTATAAGAGTCCCATATACAGAGTGGAGGGAAACAGGTTAAATGATCTTCCCTCTATGTGATAGCAAGTCAATCGCTCTCACTTTAGACAACTCGTTTCAGCCTGAAAGACGGTATTTAACTCGGAGGACATATTCCTAGTACAAGTATCTAAAGAATGTTTTCTCAGCCTTGCAGACAGTCAAAGTCTTTGATAAACTACCATGATGCCCATGGCGTCTTCAGTATTGCTATCGTCTTCAAAAATTAAATCTATTCTGAAGACACCCCTCAACATGTAACAAGAGCATTCAGGTGCTATGAACATCTTTTAATGACAAGTAAAAAGATAAAATGCGACTTTGACTTACCATATTAACTGATGAGGCAGGTAGTAGATTGATGGCTGAGTATTTTCTTCTGTTTTTTTTTGTCTCAGCAACGCAGAGAAATTTCTTCTGCAACACTGCCTCGGCTGGCCATTCAGTATATTCTGCAGATGGAAAAGTCCACTGTAAGTCAGTTATTAGAACCTGAATATTTCCAAACTGATGCAACAGTACAACTAAATGAATTTTTATTAAGTGTTTATAATTAGTACTATGGCGACTGCGAGATTGTGAACATCCACAGCTCAGTAAAAATTCAAATCTCAATTTTAATTTCAACCTAGCATACTTCTCTCAATCATATATGCCTCATTTGTTACCACTCTCTACAGAACTCTAGCACCTATATGAGGAGGTAGATCAAAAAGATCTCATTGTCAGTCAAGTGACAGCATACCCTTCTCACTGCAATTTGTTTAGGCTACGGTACACCAATAGCAATTAAGTGATCCGATAAGTTGAGGGAGGAATGCTTATGATACAGTTAGTGGGAATAATAAAAGCTATGAATAACAGATTCTAACATCTTCATTTTAGCAAATCCCTTTCAGATCACCTATAGAGAACTCGAGAATATACTGATCAACCACAGCTACAAACAAATGCATAAGTCTTAAATAATGCCCTCGTTTCTTTCATCTCCCCACCGTAGTCTTTAGCTGGGCATCCTGTCTACCCTGCTACCCATTTCAATACCCGGATGAATGTATCCTATCGCTTCATGTCAGATTACATCCCTCTGTAGCTTTATGATGTAAGGGCACCATTCGACCAATCACCCTGGGTGACTATTATACAGTAGGACGAGACATCAGCAATTACCAACTAGGTAACTATCTTTCATTATGACTGCAATGCACAAGTAGGAGGTGTAATGGGAAAGAACTCTGAACCACTGAAAGCAGGGGCTCCTTTTGAAAGTGGGCTGGATTTAGAAGAACACAGAGTTTCTAAACAGCAGTCCATCTTGAGTATAAGAGTCCCATATACAGAGTGGAGGGAAACAGGTTAAATGAGCTTCCCTCTATGTGATAGCAAGTCAATCGCTCTCACTTTAGACAACTCGTTTCAGCCTGAAAGACGGTATTTAACTCGGAGGACATATTCCTAGTACAAGTATCTAAAGAAGGTTTTGTAAGCCTTCCAGACAGTCAAAGTCTTTGATAAACTACCATGATGCCCATGGCGTCTTCAGTATTGCTATCGTCTTCAAAAATTAAATCTATTCTGAAGACACCCCTCAACATGTAACAAGAGCATTCAGGTGCTATGAACATCTTTTAATGACAAGTAAAAAGATAAAATGCGACTTTGACTTACCATATTAATTGATGAGGCAGGTAGTAGATTGATGGCTGAGTTTTTTCTTTTTTGTCTCAGCAACGCAGAGAACTTTCTTCTGCAACACTGCCTCTACTGGCCATTCAGTATATTCTGCAGATGGAAAAGTCCACTGTTAGTCAGTTATTAGAACCTGAATATTTCCAAACTGATGCAACAGTACAACTAAATTCATTTTTATTAAGTGTTTATAATTAGTACTATGTCGACTCCGATATTGTGAACATCCACAGCTCAGTAAAAATTCAAATCTCAATCTTAATTTCAACCTAGCATACTTCTCTCAATCATATGCCTCATTTGTTACCACTCTCTACATAACTCTAGCACCTATATGAGGAGGTAGACCAAAAAGATCTCATTGTCAGCCAAGTGACAGCGTACCCTTCTCACTGCAATTCGTTTAGGTTATGGTACACTAATATCAATTAAGTGATCCGATAAGTTGAGGTAGGAATGCTTATGCTACAGTTAGTGGGAACATTAAAAGCTATGAATAACAGATTCTAACATCTTCATTTTAGCACATCCCTTTCAGATCACCTGTAGAGAAATGGAGAATATACTGATCAACCACACCTTCAAACAAATGTATAAGTCTTAAATAATGCCCTCGTTTCTTTCATCTCCCCACCTTAGTCTTTAGCTGGGCATCCTGTCTACCCTGCTACCCATTTCAATACCCGGATGAATGTATCGTATCGCTTCATGTCAGATGACATCCCTCTGTAGCTTTATGATGTAAGGGCACCATTCGACCAATCACCCTAGGTGACTATTATACAGTAGGACGAGACATCAGCAATTACCAACTAGGTAACTATCTTTTATTATGACTGCAATGCAAGTAGGAGGTGTAATGAGAAA
Organism: Triturus cristatus; assembly: GCF_964204655.1. Classification (NCBI taxonomy): domain Eukaryota; kingdom Metazoa; phylum Chordata; class Amphibia; order Caudata; family Salamandridae; genus Triturus; species Triturus cristatus. Next base: position 65,870,966 of record NC_140588.1, read on the forward strand.
GTACTCTGAACCATTGAAAGCAGTGGGCTCCTTTTGAAAGTGGGCTGGATTTAAAAGAACACAGTTTCTAAACAGCAGTCCATCTTGAGTATAAGAGTCCCACATACAGAGTGGAGGGAAACAGGTTAAATGAGCTTCCCTCTATTTGATAGCAAGTAAATCGCTCTCACTTTAGACAACTCGTTTCAGCCTGAAAGACGGTATTTAACGCGGAGGACATATTCCTAGTACAAGTATCTAAAGAATGTTTTCTCAGCCTTGCAGACAGTCAAAGTCTTTGATAAACTACCATGATGCCCATGGCGTCTTCAGTATTGCTATTGTCTTCAAAAATTAAATCTATTCTGAAGACACCCCTCAACATGTAACAAGAGCATTCAGGTGCTATGAACATCTTTTAATGACAAGTAAAAAGATAAAATGCGACTTTGACTTACCATATTAACTGATGAGGCAGGTAGTAGATTGATGGCTGAGTTTTTTCTTTTTTGTCTCAGCAACGCAGAGAACTTTCTTCTGCAACACTGCCTCTGCTGGCCATTCAGTATATTCTGCAGATGGAAAAGTCCACTGTTAGTCAGTTATTAGAACCTGAATATTTCCAAACTGATGCAACAGTACAATTAAATTAATTTTTATTAAGTGTTTATAATTAGTACTATGGCGACTCCGATATTGTGAACATCCACAGCTCAGTAAAAATTCAAATCTCAATTTTAATTTCAACCTAGCATACTTCTCTCAATCATATGCCTCATTTGTTACCACTCTCTACAGAACTCTAGCACCTATATGAGGAGGTAGCTCAAAAAGATCTCATTGTCAGTCAAGTGACAGCATACTCTTCTCACTGCAATTCGTTTAGGCTATGGTACACCAATAGCAATTAAGTGATCCGATAAGTTGAGGGAGGAATGCTTATGATACAGTTAGTGGGAATAATAAAAGCTATGAATAACAGATTCTAACATCTTCATTTTAGCAAATCCCTTTCAGATCACCTATAGAGAACTCGAGAATATACTGATCAACCACAGCTACAAACAAATGCATAAGTCTTAAATAATGCCCTCGTTTCTTTCATCTCCCCACCGTAGTCTTTAGCTGGGCATCCTGTCTACCCTGCTACCTATTTCAATACCCGGATGAATGTATCCTATCGCTTCATGTCAGATTACATCCCTCTGTAGCTTTATGATGTAAGGGCACCATTCGACCAATCACCCTGGGTGACTATTATACAGTAGGACGAGACATCAGCAATTACCAACTAGGTAACTATCTTTCATTATGACTGCAATGCAAGTAGGAGGTGTAATGGGAAAAAACTCTGAACCACTGAAAGCAGGGGCTCCTTTTGAAAGTGGGCTGGATTTAGAAGAACACAGAGTTTCTAAACAGCAGTCCATCTTGAGTATAAGAGTCCCATATACAGAGTGGAGGGAAACAGGTTAAATGATCTTCCCTCTATTTGATAGCAAGTCAATCGCTCTCACTTTAGACAACTCGTTTCAGCCTGAAAGACGGTATTTAACTCGGAGGACATATTCCTAGTACAAGTATCTAAAGAATGTTTTCTCAGCCTTGCAGACAGTCAAAGTCTTTGATAAACTACCATGATGCCCATGGCGTCTTCAGTATTGCTATCGTCTTCAAAAATTAAATCTATTCTGAAGACACCCCTCAACATGTAACAAGAGCATTCAGGTGCTATGAACATCTTTTAATGACAAGTAAAAAGATAAAATGCGACTTTGACTTACCATATTAACTGATGAGGCAGGTAGTAGATTGATGGCTGAGTATTTTCTTCTGTTTTTTTTTTGTCTCAGCAACGCAGAGAAATTTCTTCTGCAACACTGCCTCGGCTGGCCATTCAGTATATTCTGCAGATGGAAAAGTCCACTGTAAGTCAGTTATTAGAACCTGAATATTTCCAAACTGATGCAACAGTACAACTAAATGAATTTTTATTAAGTGTTTATAATTAGTACTATGGCGACTGCGAGATTGTGAACATCCACAGCTCAGTAAAAATTCAAATCTCAATTTTAATTTCAACCTAGCATACTTCTCTCAATCATATATGCCTCATTTGTTACCACTCTCTACAGAACTCTAGCACCTATATGAGGAGGTAGATCAAAAAGATCTCATTGTCAGTCAAGTGACAGCATACCCTTCTCACTGCAATTAGTTTAGGCTACGGTACACCAATAGCAATTAAGTGATCCGATAAGTTGAGGGAGGAATGCTTATGATACAGTTAGTGGGAATAATAAAAGCTATGAATAACAGATTCTAACATCTTCATTTTAGCAAATCCCTTTCAGATCACCTATAGAGAACTCGAGAATATACTGATCAACAACAGCTACAAACAAATGCATAAGTCTTAAATAATGCCCTCGTTTCTTTCATCTCCCCACCGTAGTCTTGAGCTGGGCATCCTGTCTACCCTGCTACCCATTTCAATACCCGGATGAATGTATCCTATCGCTTCATGTCAGATTACATCCCTCTGTAGCTTTATGATGTAAGGGCACCATTCGACCAATCTCCCTGGGTGACTATTATACAGTAGGACGAGACATCAGCAATTACCAACTAGGTAACTATCTTTCATTATGACTGCAATGCACAAGTAGGAGGTGTAATGGGAAAGAACTCTGAACCACTGAAAGCAGGGGCTCCTTTTGAAAGTGGGCTGGATTTAGAAGAACACAGAGTTTCTAAACAGCAGTCCATCTTGAGTATAAGAGTCCCATATACAGAGTGGAGGGAAACAGGTTAAATGAGCTTCCCTCTATGTGATAGCAAGTCAATCGCTCTCACTTTAGACAACTCGTTTCAGCCTGAAAGACGGTATTTAACTCGGAGGACATATTCCTAGTACAAGTATCTAAAGAAGGTTTTGTAAGCCTTCCAGACAGTCAAAGTCTTTGATAAACTACCATGATGCCCATGGCGTCTTCAGTATTGCTACTGTCTTGAAAAATTAAATGTATTCTGACGACCCCCCTCAACAGGTAACGAGAGCATTCAGGTGCTATGAACATCTTTTAATGACAAGTAAAAAGATAAAATGCGACTTTGACTTACCATATTAATTGATGAGGCAGGTAGTAGATTGATGGCTGAGTTTTTTCTTTTTTGTCTCAGCAACGCAGAGAACTTTCTTCTGCAACACTGCCTCTGCTGGCCATTCAGTATATTCTGCAGATGGAAAAGTCCACTGTTAGTCAGTTATTAGAACCTGAATATTTCCAAACTGATGCAACAGTACAATTAAATTAATTTTTATTAAGTGTTTATAATTAGTACTATGGCGACTCCGATATTGTGAACATCCACAGCTCAGTAAAAATTCAAATCTCAATTTTAATTTCAACCTAGCATACTTCTCTCAATCATATGCCTCATTTGTTACCACTCTCTACAGAACTCTAGCACCTATATGAGGAGGTAGCTCAAAAAGATCTCATTGTCAGTCAAGTGACAGCATACTCTTCTCACTGCAATTCGTTTAGGCTATGGTACACCAATAGCAATTAAGTGATCCGATAAGTTGAGGGAGGAATGCTTATGATACAGTTAGTGGGAATAATAAAAGCTATGAATAACAGATTCTAACATCTTCATTTTAGCAAATCCCTTTCAGATCACCTATAGAGAACTCGAGAATATACTGATCAACCACAGCTACAAACAAATGCATAAGTCTTAAATAATGCCCTCGTTTCTTTCATCTCCCCACCGTAGTCTTTAGCTGGGCATCCTGTCTACCCTGCTACCTATTTCAATACCCGGATGAATGTATCCTATCGCTTCATGTCAGATTACATCCCTCTGTAGCTTTATGATGTAAGGGCACCATTCGACCAATCACCCTGGGTGACTATTATACAGTAGGACGAGACATCAGCAATTACCAACTAGGTAACTATCTATCATTATGACTGCAATGCAAGTAGGAGGTGTAATGGGAAAAAACTCTGAACCACTGAAAGCAGGGGCTCCTTTTGAAAGTGGGCTGGATTTAGAAGAACACAGAGTTTCTAAACAGCAGTCCATCTTGAGTATAAGAGTCCCATATACAGAGTGGAGGGAAACAGGTTAAATGATCTTCCCTCTATTTGATAGCAAGTCAATCGCTCTCACTTTAGACAACTCGTTTCAGCCTGAAAGACGGTATTTAACTCGGAGGACATATTCCTAGTACAAGTATCTAAAGAATGTTTTCTCAGCCTTGCAGACAGTCAAAGTCTTTGATAAACTACCATGATGCCCATGGCGTCTTCAGTATTGCTATCGTCTTCAAAAATTAAATCTATTCTGAAGACACCCCTCAACATGTAACAAGAGCATTCAGGTGCTATGAACATCTTTTAATGACAAGTAAAAAGATAAAATGCGACTTTGACTTACCATATTAACTGATGAGGCAGGTAGTAGATTGATGGCTGAGTATTTTCTTCTGTTTTTTTTTTGTCTCAGCAACGCAGAGAAATTTCTTCTGCAACACTGCCTCGGCTGGCCATTCAGTATATTCTGCAGATGGAAAAGTCCACTGTAAGTCAGTTATTAGAACCTGAATATTTCCAAACTGATGCAACAGTACAACTAAATGAATTTTTATTAAGTGTTTATAATTAGTACTATGGCGACTGCGAGATTGTGAACATCCACAGCTCAGTAAAAATTCAAATCTCAATTTTAATTTCAACCTAGCATACTTCTCTCAATCATATATGCCTCATTTGTTACCACTCTCTACAGAACTCTAGCACCTATATGAGGAGGTAGATCAAAAAGATCTCATTGTCAGTCAAGTGACAGCATACCCTTCTCACTGCAATTCGTTTAGGCTACGGTACACCAATAGCAATTAAGTGATCCGATAAGTTGAGGGAGGAATGCTTATGATACAGTTAGTGGGAATAATAAAAGCTATGAATAACAGATTCTAACATCTTCATTTTAGCAAATCCCTTTCAGATCACCTATAGAGAACTCGAGAATATACTGATCAACCACAGCTACAAACAAATGCATAAGTCTTAAATAATGCCCTCGTTTCTTTCATCTCCCCACCGTAGTCTTGAGCTGGGCATCCTGTCTACCCTGCTACCCATTTCAATACCCGGATGAATGTATCCTATCGCTTCATGTCAGATTACATCCCTCTGTAGCTTTATGATGTAAGGGCACCATTCGACCAATCACCCTGGGTGACTATTATACAGTAGGACGAGACATCAGCAATTACCAACTAGGTAACTATCTTTCATTATGACTGCAATGCACAAGTAGGAGGTGTAATGGGAAAGAACTCTGAACCACTGAAAGCAGGGGCTCCTTTTGAAAGTGGGCTGGATTTAGAAGAACACAGAGTTTCTAAACAGCAGTCCATCTTGAGTATAAGAGTCCCATATACAGAGTGGAGGGAAACAGGTTAAATGAGCTTCCCTCTATGTGATAGCAAGTCAATCGCTCTCACTTTAGACAACTCGTTTCAGCCTGAAAGACGGTATTTAACTCCGAGGACATATTCCTAGTACAAGTATCTAAAGAAGGTTTTGTAAGCCTTCCAGACAGTCAAAGTCTTTGATAAACTACCATGATGCCCATGGCGTCTTCAGTATTGCTACTGTCTTGAAAAATTAAATGTATTCTGACGACCCCCCTCAACAGGTAACGAGAGCATTCAGGTGCTATGAACATCTTTTAATGACAAGTAAAAAGATAAAATGCGACTTTGACTTACCATATTAATTGATGAGGCAGGTAGTAGATTGATGGCTGAGTTTTTTCTTTTTTGTCTCAGCAACGCAGAGAACTTTCTTCTGCAACACTGCCTCTGCTGGCCATTCAGTATATTCTGCAGATGGAAAAGTCCACTGTTAGTCAGTTATTAGAACCTGAATATTTCCAAACTGATGCAACAGTACAACTAAATTCATTTTTATTAAGTGTTTATAATTAGTACTATGTCGACTCCGATATTGTGAACATCCACAGCTCAGTAAAAACTTCAAATCTCAATCTTAATTTCAACCTAGCATACTTCTCTCAATCATATGCCTCATTTGTTACCACTCTCTACATAACTCTAGCACCTATATGAGGAGGTAGACCAAAAAGATCTCATTGTCAGCCAAGTGACAGCGTACCCTTCTCACTGCAATTCGTTTAGGTTATGGTACACCAATATCAATTAAGTGATCCGATAAGTTGAGGTAGGAATGCTTATGCTACAGTTAGTGGGAACATTAAAAACTATGAATAACAGATTCTAACATCTTCATTTTAGCACATCCCTTTCAGATCACCTGTAGAGAAATGGAGAATATACTGATCAACCACACCTTCAAACAAATGTATAAGTCTTAAATAATGCCCTCGTTTCTTTCATCTCCCCACCTTAGTCTTTAACTGGGCATCCTGTCTACCCTGCTACCCATTTCAATACCCGGATGAATGTATCGTATCGCTTCATGTCAGATGACATCCCTCTGTAGCTTTATGATGTAAGGGCACCATTCGACCAATCACCCTAGGTGACTATTATACAGTAGGACGAGACATCAGCAATTACCAACTAGGTAACTATCTTTTATTATGACTGCAATGCAAGTAGGAGGTGTAATGAGAAAGTACTCTGAACCATTGAAAGCAGTGGGCTCCTTTTGAAAGTGGGCTGGATTTAGAAGAACACAGTTTCTAAACAGCAGTCCATCTTGAGTATAAGAGTCCCACATACAGAGTGGAGGGAAACAGGTTAAATGAGCTTCCCTCTATTTGATAGCAAGTAAATCGCTCTCACTTTAGACAACTCGTTTCAGCCTGAAAGACGGTATTTAACGCGGAGGACATATTCCTAGTACAAGTATCTAAAGAATGTTTTCTCAGCCTTGCAGACAGTCAAAGTCTTTGATAAACTACCATGATGCCCATGGCGTCTTCAGTATTGCTATCGTCTTCAAAAATTAAATCTATTCTGAAGACACCCCTCAACATGTAACAAGAGCATTCAGGTGCTATGAACATCTTTTAATGACAAGTAAAAAGATAAAATGCGACTTCGACTTACCATATTAACTGATGAGGCAGGTAGTAGATTGATGGCTGAGTTTTTTCTTTTTTGTCTCAGCAACGCAGAGAACTTTCTTCTGCAACACTGCCTCTGCTGGCCATTCAGTATATTCTGCAGATGGAAAAGTCCACTGTTAGTCAGTTATTAGAACCTGAATATTTCCAAACTGATGCAACAGTACAACTAAATTAATTTTTATTAAGTGTTTATAATTAGTACTATGGCGACTGCGATATTGTGAACATCCACAGCTCAGTAAAAATTCAAATCTCAATTTTAATTTCAACCTAGCATACTTCTCTCAATCATATGCCTCATTTGTTACCACTCTCTACAGAACTCTAGCACCTATATGAGGAGGTAGATCAAAAAGATCTCATTGTCAGTCAAGTGACAGCATACCCTTCTCACTGCAATTCGTTTAGGCTATGGTACACCAATAGCAATTAAGTGATCCGATAAGTTGAGGGAGGAATGCTTATGATACAGTTAGTGGGAATAATAAAAGCTATGAATAACAGATTCTAACATCTTCATTTTAGCAAATCCCTTTCAGATCACCTATAGTGAACTCGAGAATATACTGATCAACCACAGCTACAAACAAATGCATAAGTCTTAAATAATGCCCTCGTTTCTTTCATCTCCCCACCGTAGTCTTTAGCTGGGCATCCTGTCTACCCTGCTACCCATTTCAATACCCGGATGAATGTATCCTATCGCTTCATGTCAGATTACATCCCTGTGTAGCTTTATGATGTAAGGGCACCATTCGACCAATCACCCTGGGTGACTATTATACAGTAGGACGAGACATCAGCAATTACCAACTAGGTAACTATCTTTCATTATGACTGCAATGCAAGTAGGAGGTGTAATGGGAAAGAACTCTGAACCACTGAAAGCAGGGGCTCCTTTTGAAAGTGGGCTGGATTTAGAAGAACACAGAGTTTCTAAACAGCAGTCCATCTTGAGTATAAGAGTCCCATATACAGAGTGGAGGGAAACAGGTTAAATGATCTTCCCTCTATGTGATAGCAAGTAAATCGCTCTCACTTTAGACAACTCGTTTCAGCCTGAAAGACGGTATTTAACTCGGAGGACATATTCCTAGTACAAGTATCTAAAGAAGGTTTTGTCAGTCTTGCAGACAGTCAAAGTCTTTGATAAACTACCATGATACCCATGGCGTCTTCAGTATTGCTACTGTCTTGAAAAATTAAATGTATTCTGACGACCCCCCTCAACAGGTAACGAGAGCATTCAGGTGCTATGAACATCTTTTAATGACAAGTAAAAAGATAAAATGCGACTTTGACTTACCATATTAATTGATGAGGCAGGTAGTAGATTGATGGCTGAGTTTTTTCTTTTTTGTCTCAGCAACGCAGAGAACTTTCTTCTGCAACACTGCCTCTGCTGGCCATTCAGTATATTCTGCAGATGGAAAAGTCCACTGTTAGTCAGTTATTAGAACCTGAATATTTCCAAACTGATGCAACAGTACAACTAAATTAATTTTTATTAAGTGTTTATAATTAGTACTATGGCGACTGCGATATTGTGAACATCCACAGCTCAGTAAAAATTCAAATCTCAATTTTAATTTCAACCTAGCATACTTCTCTCAATCATATGCCTCATTTGTTACCACTCTCTACAGAACTCTAGCACCTATATGAGGAGGTAGATCAAAAAGATCTCATTGTCAGCCAAGTGACAGCGTACCCTTCTCACTGCAATTCGTTTAGGTTATGGTACACCAATAGCAATTAAGTGATCCGATAAGTTGAGGGAGGAATGCTTATGCTAGAGTTAGTGGGAATAATAAAAGCTATGAATAACAGATTCTAACATCTTCATTTTAGCAAATCCCTTTCAGATCACCTATTGAGAACTCGAGAATATACTGATCAACCACAGCTACAAACAAATGCATAAGTCTTAAATAATTCCCTCGTTTCTTTCATCTCCCCACCCTAGTCTTTAGCTGGGCATCCTGTCTACCCTGCTACCCATTTCAATACCCGGATGAATGTATCCTATCGCTTCATATCAGATGACATCCCTCTGTAGCTTTATGATGTAAGGGCACCATTCGACCAATCACCCTGGGTGACTATTATACAGTAGGACGAGACATCAGCAATTACCAACTAGGTAACTATCTTTCATTATGACTGCAATGCAAGTAGGAGGTGTAATGGGAAAGAACTCTGAACCATTGAAAGCAGGGGCTCCTTTTGAAAGTGGGCTGGATTTAGAAGAACACAGAGTTTCTAAACAGCAGTCCATCTTGAGTATAAGAGTCCCACATACAGAGTGGTGCGAAACAGGTTAAATGAGCTTCCCTCTATGTGATAGCAAGTCAATCACTCTCACTTTAGACAACTCGTTTCAGCCTGAAAGACGGTATTTAACTCGGAGGACATATTCCTAGTACAAGTATCTAAAGAATGTTTTCTCAGCCTTGCAGACAGTCAAAGTCTTTGATAAACTACCATGATGCCCATGGCATCTTCAGTATTGCTACTGTCTTGAAAAATTAAATCTATTCTGACGACCCCCCTCAACATGTAACAAGAGCATTCAGGTGCTATGAACATCTTTTAATGACAAGTAAAAAGATAAAATGCGACTTTGACTTACCATATTAATTGATGAGGCAGGTAGTAGATTGATGGCTGAGTTTTTTCTTTTTTGTCTCAGCAACGCAGAGAACTTTCTTCTGCAACACTGCCTCTGCTGGCCATTCAGTATATTCTGCAGATGGAAAAGTCCACTGTTAGTCAGTTATTAGAACCTGAATATTTCCAAACTGATGCAACAGTACAACTAAATTCATTTTTATTAAGTGTTTATAATTAGTACTATGTCGACTCCGATATTGTGAACATCCACAGCTCAGTAAAAACTTCAAATCTCAATCTTAATTTCAACCTAGCATACTTCTCTCAATCATATGCCTCATTTGTTACCACTCTCTACATAACTCTAGCACCTATATGAGGAGGTAGACCAAAAAGATCTCATTGTCAGCCAAGTGACAGCGTACCCTTCTCACTGCAATTCGTTTAGGTTATGGTACACCAATATCAATTAAGTGATCCGATAAGTTGAGGTAGGAATGCTTATGCTACAGTTAGTGGGAACATTAAAAACTATGAATAACAGATTCTAACATCTTCATTTTAGCAAATCCCTTTCAGATCACCTGTAGAGAAATGGAGAATATACTGATCAACCACACCTTCAAACAAATGTATAAGTCTTAAATAATGCCCTCGTTTCTTTCATCTCCCCACCTTAGTCTTTAACTGGGCATCCTGTCTACCCTGCTACCCATTTCAATACCCGGATGAATGTATCGTATCGCTTCATGTCAGATGACATCCCTCTGTAGCTTTATGATGTAAGGGCACCATTCGACCAATCACCCTAGGTGACTATTATACAGTAGGACGAGACATCAGCAATTACCAACTAGGTAACTATCTTTTATTATGACTGCAATGCAAGTAGGAGGTGTAATGAGAAAGTACTCTGAACCATTGAAAGCAGTGGGCTCCTTTTGAAAGTGGGCTGGATTTAGAAGAACACAGTTTCTAAACAGCAGTCCATCTTGAGTATAAGAGTCCCACATACAGAGTGGAGGGAAACAGGTTAAATGAGCTTCCCTCTATTTGATAGCAAGTAAATCGCTCTCACTTTAGACAACTCGTTTCAGCCTGAAAGACGGTATTTAACGCGGAGGACATATTCCTAGTACAAGTATCTAAAGAATGTTTTCTCAGCCTTGCAGACAGTCAAAGTCTTTGATAAACTACCATGATGCCCATGGCGTCTTCAGTATTGCTATCGTCTTCAAAAATTAAATCTATTCTGAAGACACCCCTCAACATGTAACAAGAGCATTCAGGTGCTATGAACATCTTTTAATGACAAGTAAAAAGATAAAATGCGACTTCGACTTACCATATTAACTGATGAGGCAGGTAGTAGATTGATGGCTGAGTTTTTTCTTTTTTGTCTCAGCAACGCAGAGAACTTTCTTCTGCAACACTGCCTCTGCTGGCCATTCAGTATATTCTGCAGATGGAAAAGTCCACTGTTAGTCAGTTATTAGAACCTGAATATTTCCAAACTGATGCAACAGTACAACTAAATTAATTTTTATTAAGTGTTTATAATTAGTACTATGGCGACTGCGATATTGTGAACATCCACAGCTCAGTAAAAATTCAAATCTCAATTTTAATTTCAACCTAGCATACTTCTCTCAATCATATGCCTCATTTGTTACCACTCTCTACAGAACTCTAGCACCTATATGAGGAGGTAGATCAAAAAGATCTCATTGTCAGTCAAGTGACAGCATACCCTTCTCACTGCAATTCGTTTAGGCTATGGTACACCAATAGCAATTAAGTGATCCGATAAGTTGAGGGAGGAATGCTTATGATACAGTTAGTGGGAATAATAAAAGCTATGAATAACAGATTCTAACATCTTCATTTTAGCAAATCCCTTTCAGATCACCTATAGTGAACTCGAGAATATACTGATCAACCACAGCTACAAACAAATGCATAAGTCTTAAATAATGCCCTCGTTTCTTTCATCTCCCCACCGTAGTCTTTAGCTGGGCATCCTGTCTACCCTGCTACCCATTTCAATACCCGGATGAATGTATCCTATCGCTTCATGTCAGATTACATCCCTGTGTAGCTTTATGATGTAAGGGCACCATTCGACCAATCACCCTGGGTGACTATTATACAGTAGGACGAGACATCAGCAATTACCAACTAGGTAACTATCTTTCATTATGACTGCAATGCAAGTAGGAGGTGTAATGGGAAAGAACTCTGAACCACTGAAAGCAGGGGCTCCTTTTGAAAGTGGGCTGGATTTAGAAGAACACAGAGTTTCTAAACAGCAGTCCATCTTGAGTATAAGAGTCCCATATACAGAGTGGAGGGAAACAGGTTAAATGATCTTCCCTCTATGTGATAGCAAGTAAATCGCTCTCACTTTAGACAACTCGTTTCAGCCTGAAAGACGGTATTTAACTCGGAGGACATATTCCTAGTACAAGTATCTAAAGAAGGTTTTGTCAGTCTTGCAGACAGTCAAAGTCTTTGATAAACTACCATGATACCCATGGCGTCTTCAGTATTGCTACTGTCTTGAAAAATTAAATGTATTCTGACGACCCCCCTCAACAGGTAACGAGAGCATTCAGGTGCTATGAACATCTTTTAATGACAAGTAAAAAGATAAAATGCGACTTTGACTTACCATATTAACTGATGAGGCAGGTAGTAGATTGAGGGCTGAGTTTTTTCTTTTTTGTCTCAGCAACGCAGAGAACTTTCTTCTGCAACACTGCCTCTGCTGGCCATTCAGTATATTCTGCAGATGGAAAAGTCCACTGTTAGTCAGTTATTAGAACCTGAATATTTCCAAACTGATGCAACAGTACAACTAAATTAATTTTTATTAAGTGTTTATAATTAGTAATATGGCGACTCCGATATTGTGAACATCCACAGCTCAGTAAAAATTCAAATCTCAATTTTAATTTCAACCTAGCATACTTCTCTCAATCATATGCCTCATTTGTTACCACTCTCTACAGAACTCTAGCACCTATATGAGGAGGTAGATCAAAAAGATCTCATTGTCAGTCAAGTGACAGCATACCCTTCTCACTGCAATTCGTTTAGGCTATGGTACACCAATAGCAATTAAGTGATCCGATAAGTTGAGGGAGTAATGCTTATGATACAGTTAGTGGGAATAATAAAAGGTATGAATAACAGATTCTAACATCTTCATTTTAGCAAATCCCTTTCAGATCACCTATAGAGAACTCGAGAATATACTGATCAACCACAGCTACAAACAAATGCATAAATCTTAAATAATGCCCTCGTTTCTTTCATCTCCCCACCGTAGTCCTTAGCTGGGCATCCTGTCTACCCTGCTACCCATTTCAATACCCGGATGAATGTATCCTATCGCTTCATGTCAGATTACATCCCTGTGTAGCTTTATGATGTAAGGGCACCATTCGACCAATCACCCTGGGTGACTATTATACAGTAGGACGAGACATCAGCAATTACCAACTAGGTAACTATCTTTCATTATGACTGCAATGCAAGTAGGAGGTGTAATGGGAAAGAACTCTGAACCACTGAAAGCAGGGGCTCCTTTTGAAAGTGGGCTGGATTTAGAAGAACACAGAGTTTCTAAACAGCAGTCCATCTTGAGTATAAGAGTCCCACATACAGAGTGGAGGGAAACAGGTTAAATGAGCTTCCCTCTATGTGATAGCAAGTCAATCACTCTCACTTTAGACAACTCGTTTCAGCCTGAAAGACGGTATTTAACTCGGAGGACATATTCCTAGTACAAGTATCTAAAGAATGTTTTCTCAGCCTTGCAGACAGTCAAAGTCTTTGATAAACTAACATGATGCCCATGGCGTCTTCAGTATTGCTACTGTCTTGAAAAATTAAATCTATTCTGACGACCCCCTCAACATGTAACAAGAGCATTCAGGTGCTATGAACATCTTTTAATGACAAGTAAAAAGATAAAATGCGACTTTGACTTACCATATTAACTGATGAGGCAGGTAGTAGATTGATGGCTGAGTTTTTTCTTCTTTTTTTTTTGTCTCAGCAACGCAGAGAACTTTCTTCTGCAACACTGCCTCTGCTGGCCATTCAGTATATTCTGCAGATGGAAAAGTCCACTGTTAGTCAGTTATTAGAACCTGAATATTTCCAAACTGATGCAACAGTACAACTAAATTAATTTTTATTAAGTGTTTATAATTAGTACTATGGCGACTGCGATATTGTGAACATCCACAGCTCAGTAAAAATTCAAATCTCAATTTTAATTTCAACCTAGTGAGGAAATATGAATTTTTATGATCAATTATGTCCCCTATCTTAGACCCCAACGGCTCCATGTACATAGTACAAGTACATGTATGTTCCCTCCACTTCAAGCTATGGAGACTCAAATACATATGCGTCCAACGTTAACATGTCCTCTTTCAGATCCGCCATGAATGGGTCGAATATTCCGTTCCTAAGTATGCCTTGCCACCGTCTTTATATGGTATACTTTTCACGTTTTTCAGCTCTGGCAAGGTAGGCCCTGAATTCTGCCATCGAGCTTTTCCTGCCTTCTGCCTCTGAATGCTCCAGCCTGGACCTGTATCTGTATCCATGACCTTTGTCTTACTTCCTGCGCGGTTAACGGTGCCTGGCCCGGCCTGTTGCCTGCCAAAGACTTTATTCAGCCTTCAAGTTATCTGCTCCGCTCCTCGAGAAATGCATTCCTGTCTAGTAGTTTAGGTAAACATCCCTCCAGCTACAGAGCAAAGGGCCCGGCCTTACTGTTTCCGTGCAAGTAATTCATGGCTTCTGTTGCCATGGTAGGCCCATGCCCCCTCGCATCTCCTGTAGACACGTAGACGCTTATACAGACTTCTGTCTCCTCATGTATGGCTAAATGTCAAGTCCCCTTCACCCTCCAGTTACACGTCAATCACACGTCATGCTACTGTGCGCGCATCTCTGCCAAGTATTTCTGCTGATTTTGCAGGATTCTCTTATGGATCCACCCACTTGTGTCATCATCATAATGACGTTTCTAGTACATGCCCTCATGCACGCCTATTGTAACGCCTTTTCATTACGTATGTGTATTCTTATCTCTCTTCTCAGCTGTCACGCCTTCTGCATAGGTCTTCACTGTAATGCATTTACTATATATATGATAACCTGTCAATAAAGTATTGCTCTATCCCTTCCCGAACCTTCGTGGTGACGGAATACGATTGCCTGGTTCGAACCAATTCCTTTGTAAGGAATAAACCCATTTTAAAACCTCAAATACCACGGATTCTGCCTCTTATTTTTACTGAGTTATTCTTATTGAATTTTACCGCATAAATTAAGTCTAGGTAATTAAATTTACCACATAATTGGCGCCCGAATAGGGACACCTCTCACACCTCACGCGCCGGAGGTGCGTTGCAGACCCGGTCTCCTGCCACAGCCGGACGGACAACTACGCGTACCCGCAGGATTTCCTGTATCTCCCTCAGGCCAACGGGGGTGACTGAGGCTGCGATCAACACCCAGACGAGGCGGTGAGGAGTGCAGGATCCCGACCAGAGCCTAGCTGAGAGAGCAAGATCCGAGGTATACAGAGGCCCACCAGATTCCGAAGTTCCGAAGTATCTAAGTCACGAGTCGAGTCCAGTCCAGTTTGGTCTAGTCCAGTCCAGACTTCCGAGGCCTTCTGTTCCGTTCCGTGCTTCCTGGTGAGTACCGTTGCTGGGGACGCATCTAGACGTGCACATTGGTTTGTGCCGGTCAAGACGGGTTTGGGTACACAGACCTGGTCTGCACTGTTTCAGCAGTGTATCTGTGCTGTTTAGCAGTACATCTAGTATTATGCAGTTAACTAGTTTTATTCTAATTATTATTGTTCGTTCTAAAATGTTTTAATATGTTTTAAATGTCGTGGTATGAGTGATTGTTCGATCTTCATTACTGTGTTTATTGTATTAAGTGTGTTCAAGTCCGAGTAAGAATCAAGTAGCAAGGTTTAAGATGCCGTTATTTTCAAAATTAAGACAGATAAAAACTAGAAAAGGGATACTCGAAGAAGCCGTTCCCATTCCACCTAGGGACACTCCAGGGTACTTTATGTACCATAAACATGGCCTAGATGCCGTATTATATCTCGAATTGTGGGTAGACTACACCAAGGATTTAGCAGAGAATCAGAGATGGCCCGTTGCTGGGACATGGGATGCAGATTGCATCATGAGAGTAGAAGAAGCATTATGGAAAAAGAAAGCCAGACAGTCACAGAAAGATGCCATTGAATTATGGCGTAAAGAATCGCATAGACGCACAGAGAAAGCGCTCAGAAAAGAAGAGAAAAGTAGGGAGGATTCAGACAAAGCCCGAGAAAATGTATTAATTGAGGAAGGTATCCGAGCAAAAGCCGAACAAGTAGACAGACAACGAAACACTCTTATGAATGGTATGTATCCTCTTCTGGCCGAGGGTTTACCTAAGGCCACCCTGGAAGTACCGAAAGATCTGCCACCTCCATTGCTTCCGACTAAAGTGCACCCCAAGACTGCAAAGGACATTTTCCTTTCTTCCTATTTAGATGATGTAGCCCCCGAATATGTTAACCCTCCGCCGCCACGCACACCACCTGCAAATGGCGCTAGACCCCGAGAAAATCTGTCCCCACTCCCGCAGCAACATACTCCTCCGTCCGTTCAAAACCTTCCGCCCGTTCCTTCACTTCTCCCTGCATCTATTCTTCCTACCTTACACCCAACGAATCCTTTTGGACCTAGCACCTCAGGAGGTGCGACAAGAAGTTTTCATACGCCGCCATCAGTGCGTCGATTGACTTATAGGGATCTAGCACACCAACGTACACCTCAAACAGCGAATTATGACATATTTAAAGAGCCTCTTACAGATTGTAGATATGATCCAGTACCAGGAAAAGACGACAGAATGATGCTATCATCAGTACGTCTACGACGAGTTGCGAACTATTTAATGATACTACCAGGAATGATTGAACATCTAGACAAAATATATCACTTTGTCCAAACAGGGCAAGGTCCTGAAAGTATTGGCGAAGCCATGGCATACCAGAAAGTGGACACGCAGAAACTGTTGTTACGCTTCTTTATAAACTGCCTGATAAGACACAGAGATAGGCCAGATGTAGACGCGGAAGAAATGAGAGCCCTTAACAAATGGGGCCAGAATATAGCAGACGGAAAACATGATAAACAGAATAGTATAGAAAGTATGTACCGAAGGATCAGGAAAAAAGTAGAACAAATATGTGAAAAAGAACAGCCTGAAAGAGAAACAGATGCAGATAAAACTGAGTCCTCAGGCGAGGAGGAACAGCTAGAAATGACAACAGGACAATTACAATTACTAGCTAGAGAAATGATAGCTTATGTAGGAAAAGGAAGATCCTTCAATAATTCAATACGTCCGATACGTCCAGAAAGTAAGAGAATTTTTCAAGCAGCTATGTCAAACCCAAAGACCCCTGAACATTTGTTTCAGGCTACTGATAAAATACTTCAAGAACGAATGGGGTACCATGTACTCGATTCTATGGATGAACAAGAATTAGCCAGGTCAGCAGTACAATGGGCTGACAGTTCTGATAAATATAGTGATGACGCGCTAGGACATACGTTTTTGAATCTTTCACCAGACGAACAGCGTTTAGCTGGTATATACATGATACAACATCTCCTTATATTATATAAAGGCCAACACTCCGATCCTGGTCCCCTACCTGATATACTGATAGAACTACTCATGAATAAATGGAGAGGTCTAGGTACCGATCTAATTAAAGTAATTCTAGAATATCGACACAGATATAGTGCCTTTCTGTGTCCAGAACATGATCCAGCTCCCTCCATGGGAAGAAAGACGTATTACATAGACAGACAGAATCCCTTACGCGAAGTACACCCAGTTAGAAATGATGATAATACTTTTAGACGCGTGTTCGTGTACACGCCTATAACTAAAATAGAACTATTGGAAATGAAAAAATTAGTGCCCAGCCATGACAGAGATCCAGCAGGTTTTCACCGTGAAATAAAAGACATGTTACTCATGGGTGATTATACCTATCCTGACATTATGAAAATATTGAAAGTATTATTGCCTGCCGGTATTTACGAGAAACTCAAAGAAAAAGAGTGGGAGGTGGGAGAACAAAAGATTGATTGGACAGCATTAGAAAATGAAGAAAATGCCCGAACTGCAGGCGTAGGGCTTGGAGAAAAAACTAAAGCATTACCAGGATTATTAGTACAAGTATTGCCACGTTTATTGACTACGAAAAAGGAAGACTGGGGAGCAATCTCAGCTTGCAAACAGAAACCGGATGAAGACACTAGTGACTTTTATTCCCGATTTGAAAAAATGTTTTGGTATTAATAGCGGCCTGAAAGCAAGTAGCGATTCATATCCACATCTTTTTGTAACGAAACTAGTCGAGAATTCCTTGCCTCAGGTTAAGAACAGAGTATTGAAAGTAGAGAGCTCTTGGCAAGCTAATACCCCGTCACAAATGTTACAAATGTTACAGTACCACCAGAATAGAATTAGAGAAGAACAAGAACACGAACAAAGACGTATGAAAGACACGAAAATGAAAATGCTCGTCGCCCAGTCAGTTCCAGCTGACAGTCATAAAAAGGGAGCGACACAGTCCAGTAATTCAGCGGTTCCTGTTAAAGGGACATGCAACTATTGTAAACAGCCAGGTCATTATATAAACGATTGTGCAGTTCTGAAATATAATATCTCTACGGGTAAAACGAAGGAGAGACCACGTCCACCTAGACAGGATCAGATCCAACAACAAGTTCCCAAAGTTCCTCAGAATGTACAGCCTATGCAAGCTGCACAACAGACCGTAGCGGTACCACAGTCACAGCCTATTGCCGCAACACAAAACACGACACAACAGATGTACCAGTATGCACAAAATGACTATCCCGACTATCAGCGATACACATGAAACAGCCTAGAGAGGGAAGTTGGCTTACCCCTTATTGAGGTTCCCGTAGATCAAGAGGGTCCTTATGTACATAGTCAAGTATTAGGGAAAGACAGAAAGTTCTTAATTGATACAGGGGCAAGCAGAACAACTATAAGTCACGACGAGGTTCCAGGGGCACCCCTCTCAGGCTCACAGAATATTTCCCTTGGATTTTCAGGAAAGCCTATTGTTAATGAAGTATCGCAACCTCTGCCTCTTGCAGTCGGTCCATTGACACGGACTACAGATCTATTGCTTACAAAATCATGCCCAGAAAACTTGTTAGGTATAAAGACACTGAAAGCTCTAGGAGCTGTAATATGTTGTTCCCCGGAGGGGGTACGACTATTTTTGCGCGACTTTAAAGGTCACTATGTATTTAAAGACATGGATCACAGGTTACAGAATGTCCCTGCACATTTATGGGCACAAGGCCCTACTGATGTAGGTTGTATGCACATTACACCATATCGAGTCACACTCAAAGCAGGAGTGGTATTACCACGAATTCGACAATACAAGTTACCTCCAGATGCTGTAGTGGCTTTGCTGCAAAT
The DNA here is from genome assembly GCF_964204655.1 of Triturus cristatus. Classification (NCBI taxonomy): domain Eukaryota; kingdom Metazoa; phylum Chordata; class Amphibia; order Caudata; family Salamandridae; genus Triturus; species Triturus cristatus. The sequence goes on from NC_140588.1 coordinate 65,890,271, forward strand.
AATTGACGAGCTCATTGCACAAGGAGTGGTTGTGGAAACCGACTCCAATGTATGTAATTCTCCTATAATTCCGGTTCTTAAAAGGACTGATCCAAAAGCACCCCCAGTTTATCGATTGATTATTGATCTGCGCGAATTGAATAAATGCATTGTACCTCAATATCCCGTGGTTCCAGATATCTCTTCATTATTGACAGCTATTGATTCAGAAGCAACGTTCTTTACTGTAATTGACCTCAAGAACGCCTTCTTTAGCGTCCCAATCGATCCGGAAAGCCAATATTTGTTTGGATTTAGTTTAAATGGACGAAGCTTTAAATTTGCACGCGCACCTCAAGGATTTACAGAAAGCCCCAGCATCTATAGCCAAGCACTGAAAAGACAACTTGACAGTATGCACATGCCTGTTAACACTGCACTGCTTCAGTATGTCGATGATCTGCTGATCACCGCCCGAAGCGAACCCGAATGTGAAAAAGCATCACTGACGGTTTTACATTTTCTGGCCGACAAGGGGCACAAGGTGTCCCCTTCGAAGCTGCAATTCTGTGTTCAGCAAGTTGTGTACCTTGGGCACTTGCTGTCCAAGGGGGGAAGACAGCTCACACCTGATCGCATCCAGTTAATTGTAAACATGCCACCACCCAAGACACAAAAGGAGGTGCGGGCCTTCATAGGTCTCACTTCGTACTGTAGACAATGGATTCCCCAATATGCATTTTTAGTAAAGCCACTCATTCAGTTGACAACCCAGGAGGCAGCGACTTCGACTGTCCTCCCTTGGACTCAGGCACATACACAAGCTTTTGAAGACTTAAAGAAAGCCTTATGTCAAGCACCTGTTTTAGCGACACCATGTTACAGTAAGCCTTTTACACTCTTCGTTACAGAACGCGAAGGTACTGCCTTGTCAGTACTCACTCAGGAACAAGCAGGTTCACACAAGCCGTGTGCTTACTTTTCTAGCACATTAGATCCAGTAGCTCAGGCTCTGCCTACATGCCTGAAATCAGTCGCAGCGACAGCTTTAGCGATCAGACAAAGCGATTCCATAGTATTAGGACATCAATTGACAGTGCAAGTTCCACACTCCGTGGAAGTTCTTTTAAACAGAACTCAGACTCAGCACTTGACTATAGCACGACTGACAGGTTACGAATTAACATTGTTTCAGCCACACATAGAAATCAGACGCTGTAGTACATTAAATCCTGCCACACTTTTGCCATTAAGTGGAACAGACCCATTGGCACATGATTGTATTGAAGTCATTACTATTACGACGAAACCCAGACAAGACTTGACAGATGTTCCATTACCAGATCCAGACCTGACACTTTATATGGATGGTTCATGCATGAGAACAAGTACAGGAGAATTAGTGGCCGCTTACGCAGTCACGACAGACACCGAAGTTATTGAAACGAATTGTATTGACACATTGTCAGCTCAAGCAGCAGAGCTCATCGCTCTGACACAAGCCTGTATTCAAGCCAAAAATAAGAGAGTTAACATATACACAGATTCACGTTATGCATTCGGAGTTGTACACGACTTTGGAGTCCTTTGGCGAGAGAGAGGTTACTTGACTTCTCACGGTGCCAACATTCAACACGGTCCCCTCATTCAAGCTCTGTTAGATGCAATACATCTGCCTACTTCGATATCTATCATGAAGTGCAAGGCCCATACAAAAGTCACCGATATCATTTCCCAGGGTAACGACCTAGCAGACCGAACAGCTAAGCAAACAGCACAGAATAGGACTCATGCAACTGACTTGACAAAGACAATAGTTCCGACACCGACACACTGCATGACAGTTAGGGATCCCGCCCTTGATGTAATTGACATACAGACACATGCTACGCCAGAGGAAATCAAGAAATGGACTGAACTAGGAGGGATCCAAACAGATCAGGGATGGATGACGAAGGGAAAATCTACATGGTTTCTCCCCGACTCCATGGTTCAAGTTATCATTAACACAATACATAGTCCAGCACATCTAGGAGAGAAAGCTATGTTAGACAGTATTCAAAACATTTGGTTTAATAAACACTTACGAGCTGCAGCCAAACAGAAAGTCCGTACTTGCATGATTTGTTGTCAGTTCAACCCAGGTAAAGGCGTTCCTGTAGAGCAAGGTGGATTTCAACCTCCTGATCACCCTTTTGAAGTCCTCCAGATGGATTATATCCAGATGGAACGATGTCGAGGATTCAAATATGTCCTCGTAGTTGTATGCGCTCTTTCGCGTTGGACAGAAGCATATCCAGTCTCAGATTACACTGCCCCGACCACTGCCAAGCAGCTGGTTCGTGAATTCTTCCCACGGTATGGTTTGCCCCGTATCGTGTACTCAGATAATGGCCAACCGTTCTCATCCGAGCTAATGAAACACATTTCACTCCTGTTAGGCTATCAATGGAAATTCCACTGTGTCCGGCATCCCGAGGCAGCAGGTCTCGTGGAACGTCATAACCAGACTCTGAAAATTCGACTTTCTAAAATCTGTAGAGAGAAAGGCGTCGACTGGATAGTAGCCTTACCAGTTGCACTATTTTACATGAGAATGATAGCACATTCTCGAACAGGGCTATCCCCGTACGAGGTGGTCTTCGGTAGGCCACCAAATATGTGGGGGACGCCTATACCTCGTAAAATCACTGATGTTGATTGTAATATGCTGACAGATTACCTTGCTTCCTTGATGTCTGCACTACAATCTTGCCGTTCACAGGTAGCTGCAGCCTTTCCCGACAACACCGAGGTGAAGCCCCATGAAGTGGTTCCCGGAGATTTTGTTTTTATATGAAATTTCGACAGGAGGAGCCCGCTGGAGCCTCGCTGGCAAACGCCGAAATTAGTACTTCTGACCACGAGGACAGCAGTGAAGGTCGAGGGTCGCAAGGGTTGGCTACACTCGAGCCATATCAAGAAATTTCATGGACTACCTTCTGATTTGAACTCTCAGCCCTGCCCCCCTCCACAGACTGATTCAAAACTCCCCCTGGTCGAGAACACTGCTGCCCAAAACTATAAACTGAAACTAAGGTCTAGCAAGTCAGACAATTTGATTGTTTAAGTCCTCTCCTAGGTGAATCGGTTAAATTAGTCTCTGACATGTATCCTCTAGACCGAAATCGAGAGAGAGATAGACAGAAACAGCTCAAGAAACGTGCATATTGTAAATTACTTCATAGTCACTGTATAGTGACATTGTTTTTTTTTTTTTTTTTTGTTTTTTTTTTTAAAACCTTTATTGACAGTTCAATAAGAACAAGTATGGGCCTACAACCCCCCAGGGCCGGCCGCTAAGCAATCAGAGCAATAACGACAAGTATAAACACAGGCAGCACTTCGGGGAGCAATATCGTACTGTTAATACTGTGAACAGCGTAAGTAGGGCACCAGGAGAAAGAGGTTTTCATTTTATGATGAAACAAGGCAGAAGGATCAGGTGACAAGCAATTTTGAAAACAACGATCACGGATATGCAGAGCAATGAACGTTAGCGATTTACAGCAATCTATTCGGTCAATGGCGCAAACACAAGAACATCAGGATGGGGAAAAACATAGTATACCGTTGCGCCCGCAGTCCCCCGCCAGAACTCCCCAAGAACACCCCGGAAGTTGTGAACACATGGAACGGCAACGAGGCATAGCAAAAGGAGGTGTATCACGCTGATCCCAGAAAAAGAAAAACAAAAAGAATCAGAGAAGAAAAAAGGAGGCCATGGAAAAAGGATGAAAAAATACAGAATCCCCTCCCCCCACCCCCCACCCTGCACCTCTGCAAATGAGTACGGCCCCCCCCCCCCAGCAGTGTGCCTGTCGCCCTGGAACCAGACCCGAAATATAGGAGAATAGGGAAAAAGAAGTAGGAAAGGACCCCCACCAGACGGGGGGGGTAGAGAAAGTATTTATGAACTGGAGGAGGGCCTTCATAACAGACCCCCGGCTTCTCCATCCCGCACGGTAAGGTTCCCCTAAGGTGAACAAGGAACAGCACAAAAACAATCTTCTCAAACCACGATGGGGAGCATTATGCACCTATTGTGCCAGTGGCCATGTCAGGAGAGCACACCACCCCAAGCCCGCCCGTCCACCAGGCGACCACCCCCGAGGGGCCAGTCTCATCCCTGGCCACTCTTTGGAATTCTGCCCATGCCAACCCCTCGACCCAGCACCATACCCAATGTTCCTAGGCAGAGGAATGTCCAACAATGACAGAGAAGCGACGCACACAAGTGGGGTGGAAGTCTCTGAGCATCAACACGGTCCGCCGCGTGAGGAAACAGGCTTCCCAGTGCTGCCCTAGGATCTGCACTGCACGCAAGGTTCAGGAAGGCAGAAGCAGCCGAAGCAGACATTAGTTGCTGGAGTTGTCTCTGGGTCGCAGGAGGGCATGTACAGGATGAGGCCGCCACATCCCACTCAGGTCCAACGCCTCCGGGACAGATCAGGCCCTCAAAAGGTCGAACACACTGTAGCATACTGGCCGGGGCGTCCAGTCGTGTACTAACCTCAGGGGTGGCCGCCACAGCGTCCTCCTGCGCGCAGTGTGGGTAGACTCTGTGTTCGTGCGGACAGGCGGGCCGCCACGGCCCCAACTCCGACGCCACACCATCGAGCTTACTCCCCAAGATCACGAAACCATGAACCAAGGAGGAGTGAAGAGTACCAAGAGCCTCCAGGAGGTCGCCGTACCCCAGCTCAGCTCTCTGTGATCTCGCCGCCACACTCCCAAAAATCGTACGCTCACAGGCCCGCTGCGGCCCAGCGGACAGGATGGTAGGCTTCATCGACCCAAGATGGCCGCCAAGTATGCCCGACCCTCACCGGGGCCGGGACCCCGGGACAAGCGTCGCGATGTCCACGTCGCGGGTGACCGGGTTCCGGGGGCAGGCAAAAAGCTATCCGTGGTCGCGGGCAACAGTCGTCCCCACCACGGACCAGCTCCCGTAGAAATCCGGGGGCGGTCCGCAATGATCGGGGCAGGATACGGACGGCGGCCGGGCAGCTCACCAGCAAGGCAGGGGCAGTCACCGGAGGATCTAAGATTTACACCCCGGTCATGCACTCGGTCAGCGACACTGGGCAGTAGAAGTGACCGCGCCGAAATGTAGGCCGAGTTTGGCACCGCTCCGGTGGGCCGACTCCACCCCGTCACCACCAGCCGCTGTTGTCGCACTGCCACCCGGCCACGGCGTCCACTCGATGTCCCGGCTCCAGGGCCGCACAGGCCGCAAAGTTCCGATGCAGTTTTCTCCGGCGATAGCACGGCTAGAAACCTCGGAGTCACACAGTCGGGAGCCCCTCTCCTTCAGAAACACGACCACGTAGCACAGGTTGAGGATCTCAGGCAGGATATCCGTGCGGGATGCGGAGGTTCACGGAGCCGGGAGTCTACGCTGCCGTCCCGGTCGCCATCTTGGCTCCTCCCCCTATAGTGACATTGTTGATTATGTTTTTTCTAAATCTTCTGATTATTGCTGCAAGTATACTGTTGCACATATACTATCCTATTTTCAAGCGTGCACATTCTGCTTACAATGTTACTGCCGAACATACTTTTAGCGAGTTACCTTCACATGAGTTGCCCTATAGACTTGCGCTGCGCAACAACACATTCATTAGTATGTTACATCACTCCTATCAGGCCAGCAATGCTACTAATTGTTGGATATGTGGCCGACTCCCTCCCTATCAGAAATACAAGGGAGTACTGCCTCTCTTTCCGTATCCATTCACACACAATGGTTCCTGTGGTGCATGGTTTAGTTTGATTAATTCTTTAGATTCAAATACTGTAGTTTACCAGAGCAACTGGGTATGGGGAAACTTGAACTTAGTTTTGCTTAAAGCCTGTTACCCTAACAAGGAGGGACTTCCCAAAAGGACAGGAACTGACCTAGAAAATGAAGTATATGGATTAGGTAACTTTACACTTAACCTCATGATTCTGAATGTAGAATCCGAAGCTGCATCAGTCTTGCCTGCTATGTCCGTATTACCAGTCAAAGGTGAATTATGTGTAAGAAAGAATGGTTCAGTACATCTGGGTCATAGTAAATGTACTACTGTGATCGAATTCAGTGATAAAGGCAAGTCTACATTTAGAGCTTCCCGTCATTCCTACTTCATTTGTGGTCATACCGCATATATACGCTTACCTCTAGATTGGGATGGTACCTGTTACATTGCATTCCTTCTGCCACCTGTTTTCCTAGCCCCTCCTGATTATCATAGAAACACCCATCTAGTACACAATAGACCCCAGAGAGATCTCCCGATTGTCGACTACACTGAAACAGCATGGGAACAATACACAGACTTCAATAAAGGTCTCTTTCCCTACATAGGTGTTGTCTCTAATAGTAAACTGATACGCAGATTAACCAGAACCCTTGAAGCAGTAGTGAATGAAACTACCTCTGCCCTAGGCAACTTAACAGAGGAGCAGTCTGCGATGCGGATTGTTGTTCTCCAAAATCGTCTTGTCCTTGACGTCATCCTGGCCGATAGGGGCGGAGCCTGTAGAGTCATCGGATCAAGTTGTTGTGTTTTCATTCCAGAAAACGCGCCATCCGTATATAAAGCCATAACTCGTCTTCATAAGATTGCAAGCCAGATACATCAGAATCCAGGCACCTGGACATGGTCCGGTTGGTTCTGGAGCGTGTTGTCAGCCTGGGGATGGAAAGTTCTATCCTTCCTAGGTATTGGCCTTCTCATAGTATTCAGATGCTGCCTGTGTCTACAATGTGGACCAGCGATTTGCGGCCTGTGTGCCACATCATGTATTCCACGTTCAAGTTCTCATTCAAAATCCCGGAAGAAGAAAGAAGAGCAAATGATGTTACATGAACAGATTGATGGATTCCTGAGGATCGATATCTCATGAAGGGTCCGTAGGGGACAAGGAGGGAATGAGGAAATATGAATTTTTATGATCAATTATGTCCCCTATCTTAGACCCCAACGGCTCCATGTACATGGTACAAGTACATGTATGTTCCCTCCACTTCAAGCTATGGAGACGCAAATACATATGCGTCCAACGTTAACATGTCCTCTTTCAGATCCGCCATGAATGGGTCGAATATTCCGTTCCTAAGTATGCCTTGCCACCGTCTTTATATGGTATACTTTTCACGTTTTTCAGCTCTGGCAAGGTAGGCCCTGAATTCTGCCATCGAGCTTTTCCTGCCTTCTGCCTCTGAATGCTCCAGCCTGGACCTGTATCTGTATCCATGACCTTTGTCTTACTTCCTGCGCGGTTAACGGTGCCTGGCCCGGCCTGTTGCCTGCCAAAGACTGTATTCAGCCTTCAAGTTATCTGCTCCGCTCCTCGAGAAATGCATTCCTGTCTAGTAGTTTAGGTAAACATCCCTCCAGCTACAGAGCAAAGGGCCCGGCCTTACTGTCTCCGTGCAAGTAATTCATGGCTTCTGTTGCCATGGTAGGCCCATGCCCCCTCGCATCTCCTGTAGACACGTAGACGCTTATACACGCACTAGCAGTCAGTAAAGGATAGCCTCTGCCTGAGAGACCTTTCCTTCCAGATAATACAGTTCCTTAAACACAAGATATTAGATACGATTTGGGATTAGGTTGTTCTGACATCCCAGACTTCTGTCTCCTCATGTAGGGCTAAATGTCAAGTCCCCTTCACCCTCCAGTTACACGTCAATCACACGTCATGCTACTGTGCGCGCATCTCTGCCAAGTATTTCTGCTGATTTTGCAGGATTCTCTTATGGATCCACCCACTTGTGTCATCATCATAATGACGTTTATAGTACATGCCCTCATGCACGCCTATTGTAACGCCTTTTCATTACGTATGTGTATTCTTATCTCTCTTCTCAGCTGTCACGCCTTCTGCATATGTCCTCACTGTAATGCATTTACTATATATATGATAACCTGTCAATAAAGTATTGCTCTATCCCTTCCCGAACCTTCGTGGTGACGGAATACGATTGCCTGGTTCGAACCAATTCCTTTGTAAGGAATAAACCCATTTTAAAACCTCAAATACCACGGATTCTGCCTCTTATTTTTACTGAGTTATTCTTATTGAATTTTACCGCATAAATTAAGTCTAGGTAATTAAATTTACCACACTAGCATACTTCTCTCAATCATATGCCTCATTTGTTAACACTCTCTACAGAACTCTAGCACCTATATGAGGAGGTAGATCAAAAAGATCTCATTGTCAGCCAAGTGACAGCGTACCCTTCTCACTGCAATTCGTTTAGGTTATGGTACACCAATAGCAATTAAGTGATCCGATAAGTTGAGGGAGGAATGCTTATGCTAGAGTTAGTGGGAATAATAAAAGCTATGAATAACAGATTCTAACATCTTCATTTTAGCAAATCCCTTTCAGATCACCTATTGAGAACTCGAGAATATACTGATCAACCACAGCTACAAACAAATGCATAAGTCTTAAATAATTCCCTCGTTTCTTTCATCTCCCCACCCTAGTCTTTAGCTGGGCATCCTGTCTACCCTGCTACCCATTTCAATACCCGGATGAATGTATCCTATCGCTTCATATCAGATGACATCCCTCTGTAGCTTCATGATGTAAGGGCACCATTCGACCAATCACCCTGGGTGACTATTATACAGTAGGACGAGACATCAGCAATTACCAACTAGGTAACTATCTTTCATTGTGACTGCAATGCAAGTAGGAGGGGTAATGGGAAAGAACTCTGAACCATTGAAAGCAGGGGCTCCTTTTGAAAGTGGGCTGGATTTAGAAGAACACAGAGTTTCTAAACAGCAGTCCATCTTGAGTATAAGAGTCCCACATACAGAGTGGAGGGAAACAGGTTAAATGAGCTTCCCTCTATGTGATAGCAAGTCAATCACTCTCACTTTAGACAACTCGTTTCAGCCTGAAAGACGGTATTTAACTCGGAGGACATATTCCTAGTACAAGTATCTAAAGAATGTTTTCCCAGCCTTGCAGACAGTCAAAGTCTTTGATAAACTACCATGATGCCCATGGCGTCTTCAGTATTGCTATCGTCTTCAAAAATTAAATCTATTCTGAAGGCCCCCCTCAACATGTAACAAGAGCATTCAGGTGCTATGAACATCTTTTAATGACAAGTAAAAAGATAAAATGCGACTTTGACTTACCATATTAACTGGTGAGGCAGGTAGTAGATTGATGGCTGAGTTTTTTCTTCTTTTTTTTTGTCTCAGCAACGCAGAGAAATTTCTTCTACAACACTGCCTCTGCTGGCCATTCAGTATATTCTGCAGATGGAAAAGTCCACTGTTAGTCAGTTATTAGAACCTGAATATTTCCAAACTGATGCAACAGTACAACTAAATGAATTTTTATTAAGTGTTTATAATTAGTACTATGGCGACTGTGATATTGTGAACATCCACAGCTCAGTAAAAATTCAAATCTCAATTTTAATTTCAACCTAGCATACTTCTCTCAATCATATATGCCTCATTTGTTACCACTCTCTACAGAACTCTAGCACCTATATGAGGAGGTAGATCAAAAAGATCTCATTGTCAGTCAAGTGACAGCATACCCTTCTCACTGCAATTCGTTTAGGCTACGGTACACCAATAGCAATTAAGTGATCCGATAAGTTGAGGGAGGAATGCTTATGATACAGTTAGTGGGAATAATAAAAGCTATGAATAACAGATTCTAACATCTTCATTTTAGCAAATCCCTTTCAGATCACCTATAGAGAACTCGAGAATATACTGATCAACCACAGCTACAAACAAATGCATAAGTCTTAAATAATGCCCTCGTTTCTTTCATCTCCCCACCGTAGTCTTTAGCTGGGCATCCTGTCTACCCTGCTACCCATTTCAATACCCGGATGAATGTATCCTATCGCTTCATGTCAGATTACATCCCTTTGTAGCTTTATGATGTAAGGGCACCATTCGACCAATCACCCTGGGTGACTATTATACAGTAGGACGAGACATCAGCAATTACCAACTAGGTAACTATCTTTCATTATGACTGCAATGCAAGTAGGAGGTGTAATGGGAAAGAACTCTGAACCACTGAAAGCAGGGGCTCCTTTTGAAAGTGGGCTGGATTTAGAAGAACACAGAGTTTCTAAACAGCAGTCCATCTTGAGTATAAGAGTCCCATATACAGAGTGGAGGGAAACAGGTTAAATGAGCTTCCCTCTATGTGATAGCAAGTCAATCGCTCTCACTTTAGACAACTCGTTTCAGCCTGAAAGACGGTATTTAACTCGGAGGACATATTCCTAGTACAAGTATCTAAAGAAGGTTTTGTCAGCCTTGCAGACAGTCAAAGTCTTTGATAAACTACCATGATGCCCATGGCGTCTTCAGTATTGCTACTGTCTTGAAAAATTAAATGTATTCTGACGACCCCCCTCAACAGGTAACGAGAGCATTCAGGTGCTATGAACATCTTTTAATGACAAGTAAAAAGATAAAATGCGACTTTGACTTACCATATTAATTGATGAGGCAGGTAGTAGATTGATGGCTGAGTTTTTTCTTTTTTGTCTCAGCAACGCAGAGAACTTTCTTCTGCAACACTGCCTCTGCTGGCCATTCAGTATATTCTGCAGATGGAAAAGTCCACTGTTAGTCAGTTATTAGAACCTGAATATTTCCAAACTGATGCAACAGTACAACTAAATTCATTTTTATTAAGTGTTTATAATTAGTACTATGTCGACTCCGATATTGTGAACATCCACAGCTCAGTAAAAATTCAAATCTCAATCTTAATTTTAACCTAGCATACTTCTCTCAATCATATGCCTCATTTGTTACCACTCTCTACATAACTCTAGCACCTATATGAGGAGGTAGACCAAAAAGATCTCATTGTCAGCCAAGTGACAGCGTACCCTTCTCACTGCAATTCGTTTAGGTTATGGTACACCAATAGCAATTAAGTGATCCGATAAGTTGAGGTAGGAATGCTTATGCTAGAGTTAGTGGGAACATTAAAAGCTATGAATAACAGATTCTAACATCTTCATTTTAGCACATCCCTTTCAGATCACCTGTAGAGAAATTGAGAATATACTGATCAACCACACCTTCAAACAAATGTATAAGTCTTAAATAATGCCCTCGTTTCTTTCATCTCCCCACCTTAGTCTTTAGCTGGGCATCCTGTCTACCCTGCTACCCATTTCAATACCCGGATGAATGTATCGTATCGCTTCATGTCAGATGACATCCCTCTGTAGCTTTATGATGTAAGGGCACCATTCGACCAATCACCCTAGGTGACTATTATACAGTAGGACGAGACATCAGCAATTACCAACTAGGTAACTATCTTTTATTATGACTGCAATGCAAGTAGGAGGTGTAATGAGAAAGTACTCTGAACCATTGAAAGCAGTGGGCTCCTTTTGAAAGTGGGCTGGATTTAGAAGAACACAGTTTCTAAACAGCAGTCCATCTTGAGTATAAGAGTCCCACATACAGAGTGGAGGGAAACAGGTTAAATGAGCTTCCCTCTATGTGATAGCAAGTCAATCGCTCTCACTTTAGACAACTCGTTTCAGCCTGAAAGACGGTATTTAACTCGGAGGACATATTCCTAGTACAAGTATCTAAAGAATGTTTTCTCAGCCTTGCAGACAGTCAAAGTCTTTGATAAACTACCATGATGCCCATGGCGTCTTCAGTATTGCTATCGTCTTCAAAAATTAAATCTATTCTGAAGACACCCCTCAACATGTAACAAGAGCATTCAGGTGCTATGAACATCTTTTAATGACAAGTAAAAAGATAAAATGCGACTTTGACTTACCATATTAATTGATGAGGCAGGTAGTAGATTGATGGCTGAGTTTTTTCTTTTTTGTCTCAGCAACGCAGAGAACTTTCTTCTGCAACACTGCCTCTACTGGCCATTCAGTATATTCTGCAGATGGAAAAGTCCACTGTTAGTCAGTTATTAGAACCTGAATATTTCCAAACTGATGCAACAGTACAACTAAATTCATTTTTATTAAGTGTTTATAATTAGTACTATGTCGACTCCGATATTGTGAACATCCACAGCTCAGTAAAAATTCAAATCTCAATCTTAATTTCAACCTAGCATACTTCTCTCAATCATATGCCTCATTTGTTACCACTCTCTACATAACTCTAGCACCTATATGAGGAGGTAGACCAAAAAGATCTCATTGTCAGCCAAGTGACAGCGTACCCTTCTCACTGCAATTCGTTTAGGTTATGGTACACCAATAGCAATTAAGTGATCCGATAAGTTGAGGGAGGAATGCTTATGATACAGTTAGTGGGAATAATAAAAGCTATGAATAACAGATTCTAACATCTTCATTTTAGCAAATCCCTTTCAGATCACCTATAGAGAACTCGAGAATATACTGATCAACCACAGCTACAAACAAATGCATAAGTCTTAAATAATGCCCTTGTTTCTTTCATCTCCCCACCGTAGTCTTTAGCTGGGCATCCTGTCTACCCTGCTACCCATTTCAATACCCGGATGAATGTATCCTATCGCTTCATGTCAGATTACATCCCTCTGTAGCTTTATGATGTAAGGGCACCATTCGACCAATCACCCTGGGTGACTATTATACAGTAGGACGAGACATCAGCAATTACCAACTAGGTAACTATCTTTCATTGTGACTGCAATGCAAGTAGGAGGGGTAATGGGAAAGAACTCTGAACCATTGAAAGCAGGGGCTCCTTTTGAAAGTGGGCTGGATTTAGAAGAACACAGAGTTTCTAAACAGCAGTCCATCTTGAGTATAAGAGTCCCACATACAGAGTGGTGGGAAACAGGTTAAATGAGCTTCCCTCTATGTGATAGCAAGTCAATCACTCTCACTTTAGACAACTCGTTTCAGCCTGAAAGACGGTATTTAACTCGGAGGACATATTCCTAGTACAAGTATCTAAAGAAGGTTTTGTCAGCCTTGCAGACAGTCAAAGTCTTTGATAAACTACCATGATGCCCATAGCGTCTTCAGTATTGCTACCGTCTTCAAAAATTAAATCTATTCTGAAGACCCCCCTCAACAGGTAACGAGAGCATTCAGGTGCTATGAACATCTTTTAATGACAAGTAAAAAGATAAAATGCGACTTTGACTTACCATATTAATTGATGAGGCAGGTAGTAGATTGATGGCTGAGTTTTTTCTTTTTTGTCTCAGCAACGCAGAGAACTTTCTTCTGCAACACTGCCTCTGCTGGCCATTCAGTATATTCTGCAGATGGAAAAGTCCACTGTTAGTCAGTTATTAGAACCTGAATATTTCCAAACTGATGCAACAGTACAACTAAATTAATTTTTATTAAGTGTTTATAATTAGTACTATGGCGAATGCGATATTGTGAACATCCACAGCTCAGTAAAAATTCAAATCTCAATTTTAATTTTCAACCTAGCATACTTCTCTCAATCATATGCCTCATTTGTTACCACTCTCTACAGAACTCTAGCACCTATATGAGGAGGTAGATCAAAAAGATCTCATTGTCAGCCAAGTGACAGCGTACCCTTCTCACTGCAATTCGTTTAGGTTATGGTACACCAATAGCAATTAAGTGATCCGATAAGTTGAGGGAGGAATGCTTATGCTAGAGTTAGTGGGAATAATAAAAGCTATGAATAACAGATTCTAACATCTTCATTTTAGCAAATCCCTTTCAGATCACCTATTGAGAACTCGAGAATATACTGATCAACCACAGCTACAAACAAATGCATAAGTCTTAAATAATTCCCTCGTTTCTTTCATCTCCCCACCGTAGTCTTTAGCTGGGCATCCTGTCTACCCTGCTACCCATTTCAATACCCGGATGAATGTATCCTATCGCTTCATGTCAGATGACATCCCTCTGTAGCTTTATGATGTAAGGGCACCATTCGACCAATCACCCTGGGTGACTATTATACAGTAGGACGAGACATCACCAATTACCAACTAGGTAACTATCTTTCATTATGACTGCAATGCAAGTAGGAGGTGTAATGGGAAAGAACTCTTAACCATTGAAAGCAGGGGCTACTTTTGAAAGTGGGCTGGATTTAGAAGAACACAGAGTTTATAAACAGCAGTCCATCTTGAGTATAAGAGTCCCACATACAGAGTGGAGGGAAACAGGTTAAATGAGCTTCCCTCTATGTGATAGCAAGTCAATCACTCTCACTTTAGACAACTCGTTTCAGCCTGAAAGACGGTATTTAACTCGGAGGACATATTCCTAGTACAAGTATCTAAAGAATGTTTTCTCAGCCTTGCAGACAGTCAAAGTCTTTGATAAACTACCATGATGCCCATGGCGTCTTCAGTATTGCTATCGTCTTCAAAAATTAAATCTATTCTGAAGACACCCCTCAACATGTAACAAGAGCATTCAGGTGCTATGAACATCTTTTAATGACAAGTAAAAAGATAAAATGCGACTTTGACTTACCATATTAATTGATGAGGCAGGTAGTAGATTGATGGCTGAGTTTTTTCTTTTTTGTCTCAGCAACGCAGAGAACTTTCTTCTGCAACACTGCCTCTACTGGCCATTCAGTATATTCTGCAGATGGAAAAGTCCACTGTTAGTCAGTTATTAGAACCTGAATATTTCCAAACTGATGCAACAGTACAACTAAATTCATTTTTATTAAGTGTTTATAATTAGTACTATGTCGACTCCGATATTGTGAACATCCACAGCTCAGTAAAAATTCAAATCTCAATCTTAATTTCAACCTAGCATACTTCTCTCAATCATATGCCTCATTTGTTACCACTCTCTACATAACTCTAGCACCTATATGAGGAGGTAGACCAAAAAGATCTCATTGTCAGCCAAGTGACAGCGTACCCTTCTCACTGCAATTCGTTTAGGTTATGGTACACCAATAGCAATTAAGTGATCCGATAAGTTGAGGGAGGAATGCTTATGATACAGTTAGTGGGAATAATAAAAGCTATGAATAACAGATTCTAACATCTTCATTTTAGCAAATCCCTTTCAGATCACCTATAGAGAACTCGAGAATATACTGATCAACCACAGCTACAAACAAATGCATAAGTCTTAAATAATGCCCTTGTTTCTTTCATCTCCCCACCGTAGTCTTTAGCTGGGCATCCTGTCTACCCTGCTACCCATTTCAATACCCGGATGAATGTATCCTATCGCTTCATGTCAGATTACATCCCTCTGTAGCTTTATGATGTAAGGGCACCATTCGACCAATCACCCTGGGTGACTATTATACAGTAGGACGAGACATCAGCAATTACCAACTAGGTAACTATCTTTCATTGTGACTGCAATGCAAGTAGGAGGGGTAATGGGAAAGAACTCTGAACCATTGAAAGCAGGGGCTCCTTTTGAAAGTGGGCTGGATTTAGAAGAACACAGAGTTTCTAAACAGCAGTCCATCTTGAGTATAAGAGTCCCACATACAGAGTGGAGGGAAACAGGTTAAATGAGCTTCCCTCTATGTGATAGCAAGTCAATCGCTCTCACTTTAGACAACTCGTTTCAGCCTGAAAGACGGTATTTAACTCGGAGGACATATTCCTAGTACAAGTATCTAAAGAATGTTTTCTCAGCCTTGCAGACAGTCAAAGTCTTTGATAAACTACCATGATGCCCATGGCGTCTTCAGTATTGCTATCGTCTTCAAAAATTAAATCTATTCTGAAGACACCCCTCAACATGTAACAAGAGCATTCAGGTGCTATGAACATCTTTTAATGACAAGTAAAAAGATAAAATGCGACTTTGACTTACCATATTAATTGATGAGGCAGGTAGTAGATTGATGGCTGAGTTTTTTCTTTTTTGTCTCAGCAACGCAGAGAACTTTCTTCTGCAACACTGCCTCTACTGGCCATTCAGTATATTCTGCAGATGGAAAAGTCCACTGTTAGTCAGTTATTAGAACCTGAATATTTCCAAACTGATGCAACAGTACAACTAAATTCATTTTTATTAAGTGTTTATAATTAGTACTATGTCGACTCCGATATTGTGAACATCCACAGCTCAGTAAAAATTCAAATCTCAATCTTAATTTCAACCTAGCATACTTCTCTCAATCATATGCCTCATTTGTTACCACTCTCTACATAACTCTAGCACCTATATGAGGAGGTAGACCAAAAAGATCTCATTGTCAGCCAAGTGACAGCGTACCCTTCTCACTGCAATTCGTTTAGGTTATGGTACACCAATAGCAATTAAGTGATCCGATAAGTTGAGGGAGGAATGCTTATGATACAGTTAGTGGGAATAATAAAAGCTATGAATAACAGATTCTAACATCTTCATTTTAGCAAATCCCTTTCAGATCACCTATAGAGAACTCGAGAATATACTGATCAACCACAGCTACAAACAAATGCATAAGTCTTAAATAATGCCCTTGTTTCTTTCATCTCCCCACCGTAGTCTTTAGCTGGGCATCCTGTCTACCCTGCTACCCATTTCAATACCTGGATGAATGTATCCTATCGCTTCATGTCAGATTACATCCCTCTGTAGCTTTATGATGTAAGGGCACCATTCGACCAATCACCCTGGGTGACTATTATACAGTAGGACGAGACATCAGCAATTACCAACTAGGTAACTATCTTTCATTGTGACTGCAATGCAAGTAGGAGGGGTAATGGGAAAGAACTCTGAACCATTGAAAGCAGGGGCTCCTTTTGAAAGTGGGCTGGATTTAGAAGAACACAGAGTTTCTAAACAGCAGTCCATCTTGAGTATAAGAGTCCCACATACAGAGTGGTGGGAAACAGGTTAAATGAGCTTCCCTCTATGTGATAGCAAGTCAATCACTCTCACTTTAGACAACTCGTTTCAGCCTGAAAGACGGTATTTAACTCGGAGGACATATTCCTAGTACAAGTATCTAAAGAAGGTTTTGTCAGCCTTGCAGACAGTCAAAGTCTTTGATAAACTACCATGATGCCCATAGCGTCTTCAGTATTGCTACCGTCTTCAAAAATTAAATCTATTCTGAAGACCCCCCTCAACAGGTAACGAGAGCATTCAGGTGCTATGAACATCTTTTAATGACAAGTAAAAAGATAAAATGCGACTTTGACTTACCATATTAATTGATGAGGCAGGTAGTAGATTGATGGCTGAGTTTTTTCTTTTTTGTCTCAGCAACGCAGAGAACTTTCTTCTGCAACACTGCCTCTGCTGGCCATTCAGTATATTCTGCAGATGGAAAAGTCCACTGTTAGTCAGTTATTAGAACCTGAATATTTCCAAACTGATGCAACAGTACAACTAAATTAATTTTTATTAAGTGTTTATAATTAGTACTATGGCGACTGCGATATTGTGAACATCCACAGCTCAGTAAAAATTCAAATCTCAATTTTAATTTTCAACCTAGCATACTTCTCTCAATCATATGCCTCATTTGTTACCACTCTCTACAGAACTCTAGCACCTATATGAGGAGGTAGATCAAAAAGATCTCATTGTCAGCCAAGTGACAGCATACCCTTCTCACTGCAATTCGTTTAGGTTATGGTACACCAATAGCAATTAAGTGATCCGATAAGTTGAGGGAGGAATGCTTATGCTAGAGTTAGTGGGAATAATAAAAGCTATGAATAACAGATTCTAACATCTTCATTTTAGCAAATCCCTTTCAGATCACCTATTGAGAACTCGAGAATATACTGATCAACCACAGCTACAAACAAATGCATAAGTCTTAAATAATTCCCTCGTTTCTTTCATCTCCCCACCGTAGTCTTTAGCTGGGCATCCTGTCTACCCTGCTACCCATTTCAATACCCGGATGAATGTATCCTATCGCTTCATGTCAGATGACATCCCTCTGTAGCTTTATGATGTAAGGGCACCATTCGACCAATCACCCTGGGTGACTATTATACAGTAGGACGAGACATCACCAATTACCAACTAGGTAACTATCTTTCATTATGACTGCAATGCAAGTAGGAGGTGTAATGGGAAAGAACTCTTAACCATTGAAAGCAGGGGCTACTTTTGAAAGTGGGCTGGATTTAGAAGAACACAGAGTTTATAAACAGCAGTCCATCTTGAGTATAAGAGTCCCACATACAGAGTGGAGGGAAACAGGTTAAATGAGCTTCCCTCTATGTGATAGCAAGTCAATCACTCTCACTTTAGACAACTCGTTTCAGCCTGAAAGACGGTATTTAACTCGGAGGACATATTCCTAGTACAAGTATCTAAAGAATGTTTTCTCAGCCTTGCAGACAGTCAAAGTCTTTGATAAACTACCATGATGCCCATGGCGTCTTCAGTATTGCTATCGTCTTCAAAAATTAAATCTATTCTGAAGACACCCCTCAACATGTAACAAGAGCATTCAGGTGCTATGAACATCTTTTAATGACAAGTAAAAAGATAAAATGCGACTTTGACTTACCATATTAATTGATGAGGCAGGTAGTAGATTGATGGCTGAGTTTTTTCTTTTTTGTCTCAGCAACGCAGAGAACTTTCTTCTGCAACACTGCCTCTGCTGGCCATTCAGTATATTCTGCAGATGGAAAAGTCCACTGTTAGTCAGTTATTAGAACCTGAATATTTCCAAACTGATGCAACAGTACAACTAAATTCATTTTTATTAAGTGTTTATAATTAGTACTATGGCGACTGCGATATTGTGAACATCCACAGCTCAGTAAAAATTCAAATCTCAATTTTAATTTTCAACCTAGCATACTTCTCTCAATCATATGCCTCATTTGTTACCACTCTCTACAGAACTCTAGCACCTATATGAGGAGGTAGATCAAAAAGATCTCATTGTCAGCCAAGTGACAGCGTACCCTTCTCACTGCAATTCGTTTAGGTTATGGTACACCAAAAGCAATTAAGTGATCCGATAAGTTGAGGGAGGAATGCTTATGCTAGAGTTAGTGGGAATAATAAAAGCTATGAATAACAGATTCTAACATCTTCATTTTAGCAAATCCCTTTCAGATCACCTATAGAGAACTCGAGAATATACTGATCAACCACAGCTACAAACAAATGCATAAGTCTTAAATAATGCCCTTGTTTCTTTCATCTCCCCACCGTAGTCTTTAGCTGGGCATCCTGTCTACCCTGCTACCCATTTCAATACCTGGATGAATGTATCCTATCGCTTCATGTCAGATTACATCCCTCTGTAGCTTTATGATGTAAGGGCACCATTCGACCAATCACCCTGGGTGACTATTATACAGTAGGACGAGACATCAGCAATTACCAACTAGGTAACTATCTTTCATTGTGACTGCAATGCAAGTAGGAGGGGTAATGGGAAAGAACTCTGAACCATTGAAAGCAGGGGCTCCTTTTGAAAGTGGGCTGGATTTAGAAGAACACAGAGTTTCTAAACAGCAGTCCATCTTGAGTATAAGAGTCCCACATACAGAGTGGTGGGAAACAGGTTAAATGAGCTTCCCTCTATGTGATAGCAAGTCAATCACTCTCACTTTAGACAACTCGTTTCAGCCTGAAAGACGGTATTTAACTCGGAGGACATATTCCTAGTACAAGTATCTAAAGAAGGTTTTGTCAGCCTTGCAGACAGTCAAAGTCTTTGATAAACTACCATGATGCCCATAGCGTCTTCAGTATTGCTACCGTCTTCAAAAATTAAATCTATTCTGAAGACCCCCCTCAACAGGTAACGAGAGCATTCAGGTGCTATGAACATCTTTTAATGACAAGTAAAAAGATAAAATGCGACTTTGACTTACCATATTAATTGATGAGGCAGGTAGTAGATTGATGGCTGAGTTTTTTCTTTTTTGTCTCAGCAACGCAGAGAACTTTCTTCTGCAACACTGCCTCTGCTGGCCATTCAGTATATTCTGCAGATGGAAAAGTCCACTGTTAGTCAGTTATTAGAACCTGAATATTTCCAAACTGATGCAACAGTACAACTAAATTAATTTTTATTAAGTGTTTATAATTAGTACTATGGCGACTGCGATATTGTGAACATCCACAGCTCAGTAAAAATTCAAATCTCAATTTTAATTTTCAACCTAGCATACTTCTCTCAATCATATGCCTCATTTGTTACCACTCTCTACAGAACTCTAGCACCTATATGAGGAGGTAGATCAAAAAGATCTCATTGTCAGCCAAGTGACAGCATACCCTTCTCACTGCAATTCGTTTAGGTTATGGTACACCAATAGCAATTAAGTGATCCGATAAGTTGAGGGAGGAATGCTTATGCTAGAGTTAGTGGGAATAATAAAAGCTATGAATAACAGATTCTAACATCTTCATTTTAGCAAATCCCTTTCAGATCACCTATTGAGAACTCGAGAATATACTGATCAACCACAGCTACAAACAAATGCATAAGTCTTAAATAATTCCCTCGTTTCTTTCATCTCCCCACCGTAGTCTTTAGCTGGGCATCCTGTCTACCCTGCTACCCATTTCAATACCCGGATGAATGTATCCTATCGCTTCATGTCAGATGACATCCCTCTGTAGCTTTATGATGTAAGGGCACCATTCGACCAATCACCCTGGGTGACTATTATACAGTAGGACGAGACATCACCAATTACCAACTAGGTAACTATCTTTCATTATGACTGCAATGCAAGTAGGAGGTGTAATGGGAAAGAACTCTTAACCATTGAAAGCAGGGGCTACTTTTGAAAGTGGGCTGGATTTAGAAGAACACAGAGTTTATAAACAGCAGTCCATCTTGAGTATAAGAGTCCCACATACAGAGTGGAGGGAAACAGGTTAAATGAGCTTCCCTCTATGTGATAGCAAGTCAATCACTCTCACTTTAGACAACTCGTTTCAGCCTGAAAGACGGTATTTAACTCGGAGGACATATTCCTAGTACAAGTATCTAAAGAATGTTTTCTCAGCCTTGCAGACAGTCAAAGTCTTTGATAAACTACCATGATGCCCATGGCGTCTTCAGTATTGCTATCGTCTTCAAAAATTAAATCTATTCTGAAGACCCCCCTCAACATGTAACAAGAGCATTCAGGTGCTATGAACATCTTTTAATGACAAGTAAAAAGATAAAATGCGACTTTGACTTACCATATTAATTGATGAGGCAGGTAGTAGATTGATGGCTGAGTTTTTTCTTTTTTGTCTCAGCAACACAGAGAACTTTCTTCTGCAACACTGCCTCTGCTGGCCATTCAGTATATTCTGCAGATGGAAAAGTCCACTGTTAGTCAGTTATTAGAACCTGAATATTTCCAAACTGATGCAACAGTACAACTAAATGAATTTTTATTAAGTGTTTATAATTAGTACTATGGCGACTGTGATATTGTGAACATCCACAGCTCAGTAAAAATTCAAATCTCAATTTTAATTTCAACCTAGCATACTTCTCTCAATCATATATGCCTCATTTGTTACCACTCTCTACAGAACTCTAGCACCTATATGAGGAGGTAGATCAAAAAGATCTCATTGTCAGTCAAGTGACAGCATACCCTTCTCACTGCAATTCGTTTAGGCTACGGTACACCAATAGCAATTAAGTGATCCGATAAGTTGAGGGAGGAATGCTTATGATACAGTTAGTGGGAATAATAAAAGCTATGAATAACAGATTCTAACATCTTCATTTTAGCAAATCCCTTTCAGATCACCTATAGAGAACTCGAGAATATACTGATCAACCACAGCTACAAACAAATGTATAAGTCTTAAATAATGCCCTCGTTTCTTTCATCTCCCCACCTTAGTCTTTAGCTGGGCATCCTGTCTACCCTGCTACCCATTTCAATACCCGGATGAATGTATCGTATCGCTTCATGTCAGATGACATCCCTCTGTAGCTTTATGATGTAAGGGCACCATTCGACCAATCACCCTAGGTGACTATTATACAGTAGGACGAGACATCAGCAATTACCAACTAGGTAACTATCTTTTATTATGACTGCAATGCAAGTAGGAGGTGTAATGAGAAAGTACTCTGAACCATTGAAAGCAGTGGGCTCCTTTTGAAAGTGGGCTGGATTTAGAAGAACACAGTTTCTAAACAGCAGTCCATCTTGAGTATAAGAGTCCCACATACAGAGTGGAGGGAAACAGGTTAAATGAGCTTCCCTCTATGTGATAGCAAGTCAATCGCTCTCACTTTAGACAACTCGTTTCAGCCTGAAAGACGGTATTTAACTCGGAGGACATATTCCTAGTACAAGTATCTAAAGAATGTTTTCTCAGCCTTGCAGACAGTCAAAGTCTTTGATAAACTACCATGATGCCCATGGCGTCTTCAGTATTGCTATCGTCTTCAAAAATTAAATCTATTCTGAAGACACCCCTCAACATGTAACAAGAGCATTCAGGTGCTATGAACATCTTTTAATGACAAGTAAAAAGATAAAATGCGACTTTGACTTACCATATTAATTGATGAGGCAGGTAGTAGATTGATGGCTGAGTTTTTTCTTTTTTGTCTCAGCAACGCAGAGAACTTTCTTCTGCAACACTGCCTCTGCTGGCCATTCAGTATATTCTGCAGATGGAAAAGTCCACTGTTAGTCAGTTATTAGAACCTGAATATTTCCAAACTGATGCAACAGTACAACTAAATTCATTTTTATTAAGTGTTTATAATTAGTACTATGGCGACTGCGATATTGTGAACATCCACAGCTCAGTAAAAATTCAAATCTCAATTTTAATTTTCAACCTAGCATACTTCTCTCAATCATATGCCTCATTTGTTACCACTCTCTACAGAACTCTAGCACCTATATGAGGAGGTAGATCAAAAAGATCTCATTGTCAGCCAAGTGACAGCGTACCCTTCTCACTGCAATTCGTTTAGGTTATGGTACACCAAAAGCAATTAAGTGATCCGATAAGTTGAGGGAGGAATGCTTATGCTAGAGTTAGTGGGAATAATAAAAGCTATGAATAACAGATTCTAACATCTTCATTTTAGCAAATCCCTTTCAGATCACCTATTGAGAACTCGAGAATATACTGATCAACCACAGCTACAAACAAATGCATAAGTCTTAAATAATTCCCTCGTTTCTTTCATCTCCCCACCGTAGTCTTTAGCTGGGCATCCTGTCTACCCTGCTACCCATTTCAATACCCGGATGAATGTATCCTATCGCTTCATGTCAG
The DNA here is from genome assembly GCF_964204655.1 of Triturus cristatus. Classification (NCBI taxonomy): domain Eukaryota; kingdom Metazoa; phylum Chordata; class Amphibia; order Caudata; family Salamandridae; genus Triturus; species Triturus cristatus. The sequence continues at coordinate 65,913,453 of NC_140588.1, forward strand.
ATGACATCCCTCTGTAGCTTTATGATGTAAGGGCACCATTCGACCAATCACCCTGGGTGACTATTATACAGTAGGACGAGACATCACCAATTACCAACTAGGTAACTATCTTTCATTATGACTGCAATGCAAGTAGGAGGTGTAATGGGAAAGAACTCTTAACCATTGAAAGCAGGGGCTCCTTTTGAAAGTGGGCTGGATTTAGAAGAACACAGAGTTTATAAACAGCAGTCCATCTTGAGTATAAGAGTCCCACATACAGAGTGGAGGGAAACAGGTTAAATGAGCTTCCCTCTATGTGATAGCAAGTCAATCACTCTCACTTTAGACAACTCGTTTCAGCCTGAAAGACGGTATTTAACTCGGAGGACATATTCCTAGTACAAGTATCTAAAGAATGTTTTCCCAGCCTTGCAGACAGTCAAAGTCTTTGATAAACTACCATGATGCCCATGGCGTCTTCAGTATTGCTATCGTCTTCAAAAATTAAATCTATTCTGAAGGCCCCCCTCAACATGTAACAAGAGCATTCAGGTGCTATGAACATCTTTTAATGACAAGTAAAAAGATAAAATGCGACTTTGACTTACCATATTAACTGGTGAGGCAGTTAGTAGATTGATGGCTGAGTTTTTTCTTCTTTTTTTTTGTCTCAGCAACGCAGAGAAATTTCTTCTACAACACTGCCTCTGCTGGCCATTCAGTATATTCTGCAGATGGAAAAGTCCACTGTTAGTCAGTTATTAGAACCTGAATATTTCCAAACTGATGCAACAGTACAACTAAATGAATTTTTATTAAGTGTTTATAATTAGTACTATGGCGACTGTGATATTGTGAACATCCACAGCTCAGTAAAAATTCAAATCTCAATTTTAATTTCAACCTAGCATACTTCTCTCAATCATATATGCCTCATTTGTTACCACTCTCTACAGAACTCTAGCACCTATATGAGGAGGTAGATCAAAAAGATCTCATTGTCAGTCAAGTGACAGCATACCCTTCTCACTGCAATTCGTTTAGGCTACGGTACACCAATAGCAATTAAGTGATCCGATAAGTTGAGGGAGGAATGCTTATGATACAGTTAGTGGGAATAATAAAAGCTATGAATAACAGATTCTAACATCTTCATTTTAGCAAATCCCTTTCAGATCACCTATAGAGAACTCGAGAATATACTGATCAACCACAGCTACAAACAAATGCATAAGTCTTAAATAATGCCCTCGTTTCTTTCATCTCCCCACCGTAGTCTTTAGCTGGGCATCCTGTCTACCCTGCTACCCATTTCAATACCCGGATGAATGTATCCTATCGCTTCATGTCAGATTACATCCCTCTGTAGCTTTATGATGTAAGGGCACCATTCGACCAATCACCCTGGGTGACTATTATACAGTAGGACGAGACATAAGCAATTACCAACTAGGTAACTATCTTTCATTATGACTGCAATGCAAGTAGGAGGTGTAATGGGAAAGAACTCTGAACCACTGAAAGCAGGGGCTCCTTTTGAAAGTGGGCTGGATTTAGAAGAACACAGAGTTTCTAAACAGCAGTCCATCTTGAGTATAAGAGTCCCATATACAGAGTGGAGGGAAACAGGTTAAATGAGCTTTCCTCTATGTGATAGCAAGTCAATCGCTCTCACTTTAGACAACTCGTTTCAGCCTGAAAGACGGTATTTAACTCGGAGGACATATTCCTAGTACAAGTATCTAAAGAAGGTTTTGTCAGCCTTGCAGACAGTCAAAGTCTTTGATAAACTACCATGATGCCCATGGCGTCTTCAGTATTGCTACTGTCTTGAAAAATTTAATGTATTCTGACGACCCCCCTCAACAGGTAACGAGAGCATTCAGGTGCTATGAACATCTTTTAATGACAAGTAAAAAGATAAAATGCGACTTTGACTTACCATATTAATTGATGAGGCAGGTAGTAGATTGATGGCTGAGTTTTTTCTTTTTTGTCTCAGCAACGCAGAGAACTTTCTTCTGCAACACTGCCTCTGCTGGCCATTCAGTATATTCTGCAGATGGAAAAGTCCACTGTTAGTCAGTTATTAGAACCTGAATATTTCCAAACTGATGCAACAGTACAACTAAATTCATTTTTATTAAGTGTTTATAATTAGTACTATGTCGACTCCGATATTGTGAACATCCACAGCTCAGTAAAAATTCAAATCTCAATCTTAATTTTAACCTAGCATACTTCTCTCAATCATATGCCTCATTTGTTACCACTCTCTACATAACTCTAGCACCTATATGAGGAGGTAGACCAAAAAGATCTCATTGTCAGCCAAGTGACAGCGTACCCTTCTCACTGCAATTCGTTTAGGTTATGGTACACCAATAGCAATTAAGTGATCCGATAAGTTGAGGTAGGAATGCTTATGCTACAGTTAGTGGGAACATTAAAAGCTATGAATAACAGATTCTAACATCTTCATTTTAGCACATCCCTTTCAGATCACCTGTAGAGAAATTGAGAATATACTGATCAACCACACCTTCAAACAAATGTATAAGTCTTAAATAATGCCCTCGTTTCTTTCATCTCCCCACCTTAGTCTTTAGCTGGGCATCCTGTCTACCCTGCTACCCATTTCAATACCCGGATGAATGTATCGTATCGCTTCATGTCAGATGACATCCCTCTGTAGCTTTATGATGTAAGGGCACCATTCGACCAATCACCCTAGGTGACTATTATACAGTAGGACGAGACATCAGCAATTACCAACTAGGTAACTATCTTTTATTATGACTGCAATGCAAGTAGGAGGTGTAATGAGAAAGTACTCTGAACCATTGAAAGCAGTGGGCTCCTTTTGAAAGTGGGCTGGATTTAGAAGAACACAGTTTCTAAACAGCAGTCCATCTTGAGTATAAGAGTCCCACATACAGAGTGGAGGGAAACAGGTTAAATGAGCTTCCCTCTATGTGATAGCAAGTCAATCGCTCTCACTTTAGACAACTTGTTTCAGCCTGAAAGACGGTATTTAACTCGGAGGACATATTCCTAGTACAAGTATCTAAAGAATGTTTTCTCAGCCTTGCAGACAGTCAAAGTCTTTGATAAACTACCATGATGCCCATGGCGTCTTCAGTATTGCTATCGTCTTCAAAAATTAAATCTATTCTGAAGACACCCCTCAACATGTAACAAGAGCATTCAGGTGCTATGAACATCTTTTAATGACAAGTAAAAAGATAAAATGCGACTTTGACTTACCATATTAATTGATGAGGCAGGTAGTAGATTGATGGCTGAGTTTTTTCTTTTTTGTCTCAGCAACGCAGAGAACTTTCTTCTGCAACACTGCCTTTACTGGCCATTCAGTATATTCTGCAGATGGAAAAGTCCACTGTTAGTCAGTTATTAGAACCTGAATATTTCCAAACTGATGCAACAGTACAACTAAATTCATTTTTATTAAGTGTTTATAATTAGTACTATGTCGACTCCGATATTGTGAACATCCACAGCTCAGTAAAAATTCAAATCTCAATCTTAATTTCAACCTAGCATACTTCTCTCAATCATATGCCTCATTTGTTACCACTCTCTACATAACTCTAGCACCTATATGAGGAGGTAGACCAAAAAGATCTCATTGTCAGCCAAGTGACAGCGTACCCTTCTCACTGCAATTCGTTTAGGTTATGGTACACCAATAGCAATTAAGTGATCCGATAAGTTGAGGGAGGAATGCTTATGATACAGTTAGTGGGAATAATAAAAGCTATGAATAACAGATTCTAACATCTTCATTTTAGCAAATCCCTTTCAGATCACCTATAGAGAACTCGAGAATATACTGATCAACCACAGCTACAAACAAATGCATAAGTCTTAAATAATGCCCTTGTTTCTTTCATCTCCCCACCGTAGTCTTTAGCTGGGCATCCTGTCTACCCTGCTACCCATTTCAATACCCGGATGAATGTATCCTATCGCTTCATGTCAGATTACATCCCTCTGTAGCTTTATGATGTAAGGGCACCATTCGACCAATCACCCTGGGTGACTATTATACAGTAGGACGAGACATCAGCAATTACCAACTAGGTAACTATCTTTCATTGTGACTGCAATGCAAGTAGGAGGGGTAATGGGAAAGAACTCTGAACCATTGAAAGCAGGGGCTCCTTTTGAAAGTGGGCTGGATTTAGAAGAACACAGAGTTTCTAAACAGCAGTCCATCTTGAGTATAAGAGTCCCACATACAGAGTGGAGGGAAACAGGTTAAATGAGCTTCCCTCTATGTGATAGCAAGTCAATCGCTCTCACTTTAGACAACTCGTTTCAGCCTGAAAGACGGTATTTAACTCGGAGGACATATTCCTAGTACAAGTATCTAAAGAATGTTTTCTCAGCCTTGCAGACAGTCAAAGTCTTTGATAAACTACCATGATGCCCATGGCGTCTTCAGTATTGCTATCGTCTTCAAAAATTAAATCTATTCTGAAGACACCCCTCAACATGTAACAAGAGCATTCAGGTGCTATGAACATCTTTTAATGACAAGTAAAAAGATAAAATGCGACTTTGACTTACCATATTAATTGATGAGGCAGGTAGTAGATTGATGGCTGAGTTTTTTCTTTTTTGTCTCAGCAACGCAGAGAACTTTCTTCTGCAACACTGCCTCTACTGGCCATTCAGTATATTCTGCAGATGGAAAAGTCCACTGTTAGTCAGTTATTAGAACCTGAATATTTCCAAACTGATGCAACAGTACAACTAAATTCATTTTTATTAAGTGTTTATAATTAGTACTATGTCGACTCCGATATTGTGAACATCCACAGCTCAGTAAAAATTCAAATCTCAATCTTAATTTCAACCTAGCATACTTCTCTCAATCATATGCCTCATTTGTTACCACTCTCTACATAACTCTAGCACCTATATGAGGAGGTAGACCAAAAAGATCTCATTGTCAGCCAAGTGACAGCGTACCCTTCTCACTGCAATTCGTTTAGGTTATGGTACACCAATAGCAATTAAGTGATCCGATAAGTTGAGGGAGGAATGCTTATGATACAGTTAGTGGGAATAATAAAAGCTATGAATAACAGATTCTAACATCTTCATTTTAGCAAATCCCTTTCAGATCACCTATAGAGAACTCGAGAATATACTGATCAACCACAGCTACAAAAAAATTGCATAAGTCTTAAATAATGCCCTTGTTTCTTTCATCTCCCCACCGTAGTCTTTAGCTGGGCATCCTGTCTACCCTGCTACCCATTTCAATACCCGGATGAATGTATCCTATCGCTTCATGTCAGATTACATCCCTCTGTAGCTTTATGATGTAAGGGCACCATTCGACCAATCACCCTGGGTGACTATTATACAGTAGGACGAGACATCAGCAATTACCAACTAGGTAACTATCTTTCATTGTGACTGCAATGCAAGTAGGAGGGGTAATGGGAAAGAACTCTGAACCATTGAAAGCAGGGGCTCCTTTTGAAAGTGGGCTGGATTTAGAAGAACACAGAGTTTCTAAACAGCAGTCCATCTTGAGTATAAGAGTCCCACATACAGAGTGGTGGGAAACAGGTTAAATGAGCTTCCCTCTATGTGATAGCAAGTCAATCACTCTCACTTTAGACAACTCGTTTCAGCCTGAAAGACGGTATTTAACTCGGAGGACATATTCCTAGTACAAGTATCTAAAGAAGGTTTTGTCAGCCTTGCAGACAGTCAAAGTCTTTGATAAACTACCATGATGCCCATAGCGTCTTCAGTATTGCTACCGTCTTCAAAAATTAAATCTATTCTGAAGACCCCCCTCAACAGGTAACGAGAGCATTCAGGTGCTATGAACATCTTTTAATGACAAGTAAAAAGATAAAATGCGACTTTGACTTACCATATTAATTGATGAGGCAGGTAGTAGATTGATGGCTGAGTTTTTTCTTTTTTGTCTCAGCAACGCAGAGAACTTTCTTCTGCAACACTGCCTCTGCTGGCCATTCAGTATATTCTGCAGATGGAAAAGTCCACTGTTAGTCAGTTATTAGAACCTGAATATTTCCAAACTGATGCAACAGTACAACTAAATTAATTTTTATTAAGTGTTTATAATTAGTACTATGGCGACTGCGATATTGTGAACATCCACAGCTCAGTAAAAATTCAAATCTCAATTTTAATTTTCAACCTAGCATACTTCTCTCAATCATATGCCTCATTTGTTACCACTCTCTACAGAACTCTAGCACCTATATGAGGAGGTAGATCAAAAAGATCTCATTGTCAGCCAAGTGACAGCATACCCTTCTCACTGCAATTCGTTTAGGTTATGGTACACCAATAGCAATTAAGTGATCCGATAAGTTGAGGGAGGAATGCTTATGCTAGAGTTAGTGGGAATAATAAAAGCTATGAATAACAGATTCTAACATCTTCATTTTAGCAAATCCCTTTCAGATCACCTATTGAGAACTCGAGAATATACTGATCAACCACAGCTACAAACAAATGCATAAGTCTTAAATAATTCCCTCGTTTCTTTCATCTCCCCACCGTAGTCTTTAGCTGGGCATCCTGTCTACCCTGCTACCCATTTCAATACCCGGATGAATGTATCCTATCGCTTCATGTCAGATGACATCCCTCTGTAGCTTTATGATGTAAGGGCACCATTCGACCAATCACCCTGGGTGACTATTATACAGTAGGACGAGACATCACCAATTACCAACTAGGTAACTATCTTTCATTATGACTGCAATGCAAGTAGGAGGTGTAATGGGAAAGAACTCTTAACCATTGAAAGCAGGGGCTACTTTTGAAAGTGGGCTGGATTTAGAAGAACACAGAGTTTATAAACAGCAGTCCATCTTGAGTATGAGTCCCACATACAGAGTGGAGGGAAACAGGTTAAATGAGCTTCCCTCTATGTGATAGCAAGTCAATCACTCTCACTTTAGACAACTCGTTTCAGCCTGAAAGACGGTATTTAACTCGGAGGACATATTCCTAGTACAAGTATCTAAAGAATGTTTTCTCAGCCTTGCAGACAGTCAAAGTCTTTGATAAACTACCATGATGCCCATGGCGTCTTCAGTATTGCTATCGTCTTCAAAAATTAAATCTATTCTGAAGACCCCCCTCAACATGTAACAAGAGCATTCAGGTGCTATGAACATCTTTTAATGACAAGTAAAAAGATAAAATGCGACTTTGACTTACCATATTAATTGATGAGGCAGGTAGTAGATTGATGGCTGAGTTTTTTCTTTTTTGTCTCAGCAACGCAGAGAACTTTCTTCTGCAACACTGCCTCTGCTGGCCATTCAGTATATTCTGCAGATGGAAAAGTCCACTGTTAGTCAGTTATTAGAACCTGAATATTTCCAAACTGATGCAACAGTACAACTAAATGAATTTTTATTAAGTGTTTATAATTAGTACTATGGCGACTGTGATATTGTGAACATCCACAGCTCAGTAAAAATTCAAATCTCAATTTTAATTTCAACCTAGCATACTTCTCTCAATCATATATGCCTCATTTGTTACCACTCTCTACAGAACTCTAGCACCTATATGAGGAGGTAGATCAAAAAGATCTCATTGTCAGTCAAGTGACAGCATACCCTTCTCACTGCAATTCGTTTAGGCTACGGTACACCAATAGCAATTAAGTGATCCGATAAGTTGAGGGAGGAATGCTTATGATACAGTTAGTGGGAATAATAAAAGCTATGAATAACAGATTCTAACATCTTCATTTTAGCAAATCCCTTTCAGATCACCTATAGAGAACTCGAGAATATACTGATCAACCACAGCTACAAACAAATGTATAAGTCTTAAATAATGCCCTCGTTTCTTTCATCTCCCCACCTTAGTCTTTAGCTGGGCATCCTGTCTACCCTGCTACCCATTTCAATACCCGGATGAATGTATCGTATCGCTTCATGTCAGATGACATCCCTCTGTAGCTTTATGATGTAAGGGCACCATTCGACCAATCACCCTAGGTGACTATTATACAGTAGGACGAGACATCAGCAATTACCAACTAGGTAACTATCTTTTATTATGACTGCAATGCAAGTAGGAGGTGTAATGAGAAAGTACTCTGAACCATTGAAAGCAGTGGGCTCCTTTTGAAAGTGGGCTGGATTTAGAAGAACACAGTTTCTAAACAGCAGTCCATCTTGAGTATAAGAGTCCCACATACAGAGTGGAGGGAAACAGGTTAAATGAGCTTCCCTCTATGTGATAGCAAGTCAATCGCTCTCACTTTAGACAACTCGTTTCAGCCTGAAAGACGGTATTTAACTCGGAGGACATATTCCTAGTACAAGTATCTAAAGAATGTTTTCTCAGCCTTGCAGACAGTCAAAGTCTTTGATAAACTACCATGATGCCCATGGCGTCTTCAGTATTGCTATCGTCTTCAAAAATTAAATCTATTCTGAAGACACCCCTCAACATGTAACAAGAGCATTCAGGTGCTATGAACATCTTTTAATGACAAGTAAAAAGATAAAATGCGACTTTGACTTACCATATTAATTGATGAGGCAGGTAGTAGATTGATGGCTGAGTTTTTTCTTTTTTGTCTCAGCAACGCAGAGAACTTTCTTCTGCAACACTGCCTCTGCTGGCCATTCAGTATATTCTGCAGATGGAAAAGTCCACTGTTAGTCAGTTATTAGAACCTGAATATTTCCAAACTGATGCAACAGTACAACTAAATTCATTTTTATTAAGTGTTTATAATTAGTACTATGGCGACTGCGATATTGTGAACATCCACAGCTCAGTAAAAATTCAAATCTCAATTTTAATTTTCAACCTAGCATACTTCTCTCAATCATATGCCTCATTTGTTACCACTCTCTACAGAACTCTAGCACCTATATGAGGAGGTAGATCAAAAAGATCTCATTGTCAGCCAAGTGACAGCGTACCCTTCTCACTGCAATTCGTTTAGGTTATGGTACACCAAAAGCAATTAAGTGATCCGATAAGTTGAGGGAGGAATGCTTATGCTAGAGTTAGTGGGAATAATAAAAGCTATGAATAACAGATTCTAACATCTTCATTTTAGCAAATCCCTTTCAGATCACCTATTGAGAACTCGAGAATATACTGATCAACCACAGCTACAAACAAATGCATAAGTCTTAAATAATTCCCTCGTTTCTTTCATCTCCCCACCGTAGTCTTTAGCTGGGCATCCTGTCTACCCTGCTACCCATTTCAATACCCGGATGAATGTATCCTATCGCTTCATGTCAGATGACATCCCTCTGTAGCTTTATGATGTAAGGGCACCATTCGACCAATCACCCTGGGTGACTATTATACAGTAGGACGAGACATCACCAATTACCAACTAGGTAACTATCTTTCATTATGACTGCAATGCAAGTAGGAGGTGTAATGGGAAAGAACTCTTAACCATTGAAAGCAGGGGCTCCTTTTGAAAGTGGGCTGGATTTAGAAGAACACAGAGTTTATAAACAGCAGTCCATCTTGAGTATAAGAGTCCCACATACAGAGTGGAGGGAAACAGGTTAAATGAGCTTCCCTCTATGTGATAGCAAGTCAATCACTCTCACTTTAGACAACTCGTTTCAGCCTGAAAGACGGTATTTAACTCGGAGGACATATTCCTAGTACAAGTATCTAAAGAATGTTTTCCCAGCCTTGCAGACAGTCAAAGTCTTTGATAAACTACCATGATGCCCATGGCGTCTTCAGTATTGCTATCGTCTTCAAAAATTAAATCTATTCTGAAGGCCCCCCTCAACATGTAACAAGAGCATTCAGGTGCTATGAACATCTTTTAATGACAAGTAAAAAGATAAAATGCGACTTTGACTTACCATATTAACTGGTGAGGCAGGTAGTAGATTGATGGCTGAGTTTTTTCTTCTTTTTTTTTGTCTCAGCAACGCAGAGAAATTTCTTCTACAACACTGCCTCTGCTGGCCATTCAGTATATTCTGCAGATGGAAAAGTCCACTGTTAGTCAGTTATTAGAACCTGAATATTTCCAAACTGATGCAACAGTACAACTAAATGAATTTTTATTAAGTGTTTATAATTAGTACTATGGCGACTGTGATATTGTGAACATCCACAGCTCAGTAAAAATTCAAATCTCAATTTTAATTTCAACCTAGCATACTTCTCTCAATCATATATGCCTCATTTGTTACCACTCTCTACAGAACTCTAGCACCTATATGAGGAGGTAGATCAAAAAGATCTCATTGTCAGTCAAGTGACAGCATACCCTTCTCACTGCAATTCGTTTAGGCTACGGTACACCAATAGCAATTAAGTGATCCGATAAGTTGAGGGAGGAATGCTTATGATACAGTTAGTGGGAATAATAAAAGCTATGAATAACAGATTCTAACATCTTCATTTTAGCAAATCCCTTTCAGATCACCTATAGAGAACTCGAGAATATACTGATCAACCACAGCTACAAACAAATGCATAAGTCTTAAATAATGCCCTCGTTTCTTTCATCTCCCCACCGTAGTCTTTAGCTGGGCATCCTGTCTACCCTGCTACCCATTTCAATACCCGGATGAATGTATCCTATCGCTTCATGTCAGATTACATCCCTCTGTAGCTTTATGATGTAAGGGCACCATTCGACCAATCACCCTGGGTGACTATTATACAGTAGGACGAGACATAAGCAATTACCAACTAGGTAACTATCTTTCATTATGACTGCAATGCAAGTAGGAGGTGTAATGGGAAAGAACTCTGAACCACTGAAAGCAGGGGCTCCTTTTGAAAGTGGGCTGGATTTAGAAGAACACAGAGTTTCTAAACAGCAGTCCATCTTGAGTATAAGAGTCCCACATACAGAGTGGTGGGAAACAGGTTAAATGAGCTTCCCTCTATGTGATAGCAAGTCAATCACTCTCACTTTAGACAACTCGTTTCAGCCTGAAAGACGGTATTTAACTCGGAGGACATATTCCTAGTACAAGTATCTAAAGAAGGTTTTGTCAGCCTTGCAGACAGTCAAAGTCTTTGATAAACTACCATGATGCCCATAGCGTCTTCAGTATTGCTACCGTCTTCAAAAATTAAATCTATTCTGAAGACCCCCCTCAACAGGTAACGAGAGCATTCAGGTGCTATGAACATCTTTTAATGACAAGTAAAAAGATAAAATGCGACTTTGACTTACCATATTAATTGATGAGGCAGGTAGTAGATTGATGGCTGAGTTTTTTCTTTTTTGTCTCAGCAACGCAGAGAACTTTCTTCTGCAACACTGCCTCTGCTGGCCATTCAGTATATTCTGCAGATGGAAAAGTCCACTGTTAGTCAGTTATTAGAACCTGAATATTTCCAAACTGATGCAACAGTACAACTAAATTAATTTTTATTAAGTGTTTATAATTAGTACTATGGCGACTGCGATATTGTGAACATCCACAGCTCAGTAAAAATTCAAATCTCAATTTTAATTTTCAACCTAGCATACTTCTCTCAATCATATGCCTCATTTGTTACCACTCTCTACAGAACTCTAGCACCTATATGAGGAGGTAGATCAAAAAGATCTCATTGTCAGCAAATTAACGGCGTACCCTTCTCACTGCAATTCGTTTAGGTTATGGTACACCAATAGCAATTAAGTGATCCGATAAGTTGAGGGAGGAATGCTTATGCTAGAGTTAGTGGGAATAATAAAAGCTATGAATAACAGATTCTAACATCTTCATTTTAGCAAATCCCTTTCAGATCACCTATTGAGAACTCGAGAATATACTGATCAACCACAGCTACAAACAAATGCATAAGTCTTAAATAATTCCCTCGTTTCTTTCATCTCCCCGCCGTAGTCTTTAGCTGGGCATCCTGTCTACCCTGCTACCCATTTCAATACCCGGATGAATGTATCCTATCGCTTCATGTCAGATGACATCCCTCTGTAGCTTTATGATGTAAGGGCACCATTCGACCAATCACCCTGGGTGACTATTATACAGTAGGACGAGACATCACCAATTACCAACTAGGTAACTATCTTTCATTATGACTGCAATGCAAGTAGGAGGTGTAATGGGAAAGAACTCTTAACCATTGAAAGCAGGGGCTCCTTTTGAAAGTGGGCTGGATTTAGAAGAACACAGAGTTTATAAACAGCAGTCCATCTTGAGTATAAGAGTCCCACATACAGAGTGGAGGGAAACAGGTTAAATGAGCTTCCCTCTATGTGATAGCAAGTCAATCACTCTCACTTTAGACAACTCGTTTCAGCCTGAAAGACGGTATTTAACTCGGAGGACATATTCCTAGTACAAGTATCTAAAGAATGTTTTCTCAGCCTTGCAGACAGTCAAAGTCTTTGATAAACTACCATGATGCCCATGGCGTCTTCAGTATTGCTATCGTCTTCAAAAATTAAATCTATTCTGAAGACCCCCCTCAACATGTAACAAGAGCATTCAGGTGCTATGAACATCTTTTAATGACAAGTAAAAAGATAAAATGCGACTTTGACTTACCATATTAATTGATGAGGCAGGTAGTAGATTGATGGCTGAGTTTTTTCTTTTTTGTCTCAGCAACGCAGAGAACTTTCTTCTGCAACACTGCCTCTGCTGGCCATTCAGTATATTCTGCAGATGGAAAAGTCCACTGTTAGTCAGTTATTAGAACCTGAATATTTCCAAACTGATGCAACAGTACAACTAAATGAATTTTTATTAAGTGTTTATAATTAGTACTATGGCGACTGTGATATTGTGAACATCCACAGCTCAGTAAAAATTCAAATCTCAATTTTAATTTCAACCTAGCATACTTCTCTCAATCATATATGCCTCATTTGTTACCACTCTCTACAGAACTCTAGCACCTATATGAGGAGGTAGATCAAAAAGATCTCATTGTCAGTCAAGTGACAGCATACCCTTCTCACTGCAATTCGTTTAGGCTACGGTACACCAATAGCAATTAAGTGATCCGATAAGTTGAGGGAGGAATGCTTATGATACAGTTAGTGGGAATAATAAAAGCTATGAATAACAGATTCTAACATCTTCATTTTAGCAAATCCCTTTCAGATCACCTATAGAGAACTCGAGAATATACTGATCAACCACAGCTACAAACAAATGCATAAGTCTTAAATAATGCCCTCGTTTCTTTCATCTCCCCACTGTAGTCTTTAGCTGGGCATCCTGTCTACCCTGCTACCCATTTCAATACCCGGATGAATGTATCCTATCGCTTCATGTCAGATTACATCCCTCTGTAGCTTTATGATGTAAGGGCACCATTCGACCAATCACCCTGGGTGACTATTATACAGTAGGACGAGACATCAGCAATTACCAACTAGGTAACTATCTTTCATTATGACTGCAATGCAAGTAGGAGGTGTAATGGGAAAGAACTCTGAACCACTGAACGCAGGGGCTCCTTTTGAAAGTGGGCTGGATTTAGAAGAACACAGAGTTTCTAAACAGCAGTCCATCTTGAGTATAAGAGTCCCATATACAGAGTGGAGGGAAACAGGTTAAATGAGCTTCCCTCTATGTGATAGCAAGTCAATCGCTCTCACTTTAGACAACTCGTTTCAGCCTGAAAGACGGTATTTAACTCGGAGGACATATTCCTAGTACAAGTATCTAAAGAAGGTTTTGTCAGCCTTGCAGACAGTCAAAGTCTTTGATAAACTACCATGATGCCCATGGCGTCTTCAGTATTGCTACTGTCTTGAAAAATTAAATGTATTCTGACGACCCCCCTCAACAGGTAACGAGAGCATTCAGGTGCTATGAACATCTTTTAATGACAAGTAAAAAGATAAAATGCGACTTTGACTTACCATATTAATTGATGAGGCAGGTAGTAGATTGATGGCTGAGTTTTTTCTTTTTTGTCTCAGCAACGCAGAGAACTTTCTTCTGCAACACTGCCTCTGCTGGCCATTCAGTATATTCTGCAGATGGAAAAGTCCACTGTTAGTCAGTTATTAGAACCTGAATATTTCCAAACTGATGCAACAGTACAACTAAATTCATTTTTATTAAGTGTTTATAATTAGTGCTATGTCGACTCCGATATTGTGAACATCCACAGCTCAGTAAAAATTCAAATCTCAATCTTAATTTTAACCTAGCATACTTCTCTCAATCATATGCCTCATTTGTTACCACTCTCTACATAACTCTAGCACCTATATGAGGAGGTAGACCAAAAAGATCTCCTTGTCAGCCAAGTGACAGCGTACCCTTCTCACTGCAATTCGTTTAGGTTATGGTACACCAATAGCAATTAAGTGATCCGATAAGTTGAGGTAGGAATGCTTATGCTACAGTTAGTGGGAACATTAAAAGCTATGAATAACAGATTCTAACATCTTCATTTTAGCACATCCCTTTCAGATCACCTGTAGAGAAATTGAGAATATACTGATCAACCACACCTTCAAACAAATATATAAGTCTTAAATAATGCCCTCGTTTCTTTCATCTCCCCACCTTAGTCTTTAGCTGGGCATCCTGTCTACCCTGCTACCCATTTCAATACCCGGATGAATGTATCGTATCGCTTCATGTCAGATGACATCCCTCTGTAGCTTTATGATGTAAGGGCACCATTCGACCAATCACCCTAGGTGACTATTATACAGTAGGACGAGACATCAGCAATTACCAACTAGGTAACTATCTTTTATTATGACTGCAATGCAAGTAGGAGGTGTAATGAGAAAGTACTCTGAACCATTGAAAGCAGTGGGCTCCTTTTGAAAGTGGGCTGGATTTAGAAGAACACAGTTTCTAAACAGCAGTCCATCTTGAGTATAAGAGTCCCACATACAGAGTGGAGGGAAACAGGTTAAATGAGCTTCCCTCTATGTGATAGCAAGTCAATCGCTCTCACTTTAGACAACTCGTTTCAGCCTGAAAGACGGTATTTAACTCGGAGGACATATTCCTAGTACAAGTATCTAAAGAATGTTTTCTCAGCCTTGCAGACAGTCAAAGTCTTTGATAAACTACCATGATGCCCATGGCGTCTTCAGTATTGCTATCGTCTTCAAAAATTAAATCTATTCTGAAGACACCCCTCAACATGTAACAAGAGCATTCAGGTGCTATGAACATCTTTTAATGACAAGTAAAAAGATAAAATGCGACTTTGACTTACCATATTAATTGATGAGGCAGGTAGTAGATTGATGGCTGAGTTTTTTCTTTTTTGTCTCAGCAACGCAGAGAACTTTCTTCTGCAACACTGCCTCTGCTGGCCATTCAGTATATTCTGCAGATGGAAAAGTCCACTGTTAGTCAGTTATTAGAACCTGAATATTTCCAAACTGATGCAACAGTACAACTAAATGAATTTTTATTAAGTGTTTATAATTAGTACTATGGCGACTGTGATATTGTGAACATCCACAGCTCAGTAAAAATTCAAATCTCAATTTTAATTTCAACCTAGCATACTTCTCTCAATCATATATGCCTCATTTGTTACCACTCTCTACAGAACTCTAGCACCTATATGAGGAGGTAGATCAAAAAGATCTCATTGTCAGTCAAGTGACAGCATACCCTTCTCACTGCAATTCGTTTAGGCTACGGTACACCAATAGCAATTAAGTGATCCGATAAGTTGAGGGAGGAATGCTTATGATACAGTTAGTGGGAATAATAAAAGCTATGAATAACAGATTCTAACATCTTCATTTTAGCAAATCCCTTTCAGATCACCTATAGAGAACTCGAGAATATACTGATCAACCACAGCTACAAACAAATGCATAAGTCTTAAATAATGCCCTCGTTTCTTTCATCTCCCCACCGTAGTCTTTAGCTGGGCATCCTGTCTACCCTGCTACCCATTTCAATACCCGGATGAATGTATCCTATCGCTTCATGTCAGATTACATCCCTCTGTAGCTTTATGATGTAAGGGCACCATTCGACCAATCACCCTGGGTGACTATTATACAGTAGGACGAGACATCAGCAATTACCAACTAGGTAACTATCTTTCATTATGACTGCAATGCAAGTAGGAGGTGTAATGGGAAAGAACTCTGAACCACTGAAAGCAGGGGCTCCTTTTGAAAGTGGGCTGGATTTAGAAGAACACAGAGTTTCTAAACAGCAGTCCATCTTGAGTATAAGAGTCCCATATACAGAGTGGAGGGAAACAGGTTAAATGAGCTTCCCTCTATGTGATAGCAAGTCAATCGCTCTCACTT
Organism: Triturus cristatus; assembly: GCF_964204655.1. Taxonomy (NCBI): domain Eukaryota; kingdom Metazoa; phylum Chordata; class Amphibia; order Caudata; family Salamandridae; genus Triturus; species Triturus cristatus. Next base: position 65,929,711 of record NC_140588.1, read on the forward strand.
TAGACAACTCGTTTCAGCCTGAAAGACGGTATTTAACTCGGAGGACATATTCCTAGTACAAGTATCTAAAGAAGGTTTTGTCAGCCTTGCAGACAGTCAAAGTCTTTGATAAACTACCATGATGCCCATGGCGTCTTCAGTATTGCTACCGTCTTGAAAAATTAAATGTATTCTGACGACCCCCCTCAACAGGTAACGAGAGCATTCAGGTGCTATGAACATCTTTTAATGACAAGTAAAAAGATAAAATGCGACTTTGACTTACCATATTAATTGATGAGGCAGGTAGTAGATTGATGGCTGAGTTTTTTCTTTTTTGTCTCAGCAACGCAGAGAACTTTCTTCTGCAACACTGCCTCTGCTGGCCATTCAGTATATTCTGCAGATGGAAAAGTCCACTGTTAGTCAGTTATTAGAACCTGAATATTTCCAAACTGATGCAACAGTACAACTAAATTCATTTTTATTAAGTGTTTATAATTAGTACTATGTCGACTCCGATATTGTGAACATCCACAGCTCAGTAAAAATTCAAATCTCAATCTTAATTTTAACCTAGCATACTTCTCTCAATCATATGCCTCATTTGTTACCACTCTCTACATAACTCTAGCACCTATATGAGGAGGTAGACCAAAAAGATCTCATTGTCAGCCAAGTGACAGCGTACCCTTCTCACTGCAATTCGTTTAGGTTATGGTACACCAATAGCAATTAAGTGATCCGATAAATTGAGGTAGGAATGCTTATGCTACAGTTAGTGGGAACATTAAAAGCTATGAATAACAGATTCTAACATCTTCATTTTAGCACATCCCTTTCAGATCACCTGTAGAGAAATTGAGAATATACTGATCAACCACACCTTCAAACAAATGTATAAGTCTTAAATAATGCCCTCGTTTCTTTCATCTCCCCACCTTAGTCTTTAGCTGGGCATCCTGTCTACCCTGCTACCCATTTCAATACCCGGATGAATGTATCGTATCGCTTCATGTCAGATGACATCCCTCTGTAGCTTTATGATGTAAGGGCACCATTCGACCAATCACCCTAGGTGACTATTATACAGTAGGACGAGACATCAGCAATTACCAACTAGGTAACTATCTTTTATTATGACTGCAATGCAAGTAGGAGGTGTAATGAGAAAGTACACTGAACCATTGAAAGCAGTGGGCTCCTTTTGAAAGTGGGCTGGATTTAGAAGAACACAGTTTCTAAACAGCAGTCCATCTTGAGTATAAGAGTCCCACATACAGAGTGGAGGGAAACAGGTTAAATGAGCTTCCCTCTATGTGATAGCAAGTCAATCGCTCTCACTTTAGACAACTCGTTTCAGCCTGAAAGACGGTATTTAACTCGGAGGACATATTCCTAGTACAAGTATCTAAAGAATGTTTTCTCAGCCTTGCAGACAGTCAAAGTCTTTGATAAACTACCATGATGCCCATGGCGTCTTCAGTATTGCTATCGTCTTCAAAAATTAAATCTATTCTGAAGACACCCCTCAACATGTAACAAGAGCATTCAGGTGCTATGAACATCTTTTAATGACAAGTAAAAAGATAAAATGCGACTTTGACTTACCATATTAATTGATGAGGCAGGTAGTAGATTGATGGCTGAGTTTTTTCATTTTTGTCTCAGCAACGCAGAGAACTTTCTTCTGCAACACTGCCTCTGCTGGCCATTCAGTATATTCTGCAGATGGAAAAGTCCACTGTTAGTCAGTTATTAGAACCTGAATATTTCCAAACTGATGCAACAGTACAACTAAATGAATTTTTATTAAGTGTTTATAATTAGTACTATGGCGACTGTGATATTGTGAACATCCACAGCTCAGTAAAAATTCAAATCTCAATTTTAATTTCAACCTAGCATACTTCTCTCAATCATATATGCCTCATTTGTTACCACTCTCTACAGAACTCTAGCACCTATATGAGGAGGTAGATCAAAAAGATCTCATTGTCAGTCAAGTGACAGCATACCCTTCTCACTGCAATTCGTTTAGGCTACGGTACACCAATAGCAATTAAGTGATCCGATAAGTTGAGGGAGGAATGCTTATGATACAGTTAGTGGGAATAATAAAAGCTATGAATAACAGATTCTAACATCTTCATTTTAGCAAATCCCTTTCAGATCACCTATAGAGAACTCGAGAATATACTGATCAACCACAGCTACAAACAAATGCATAAGTCTTAAATAATGCCCTCGTTTCTTTCATCTCCCCACCGTAGTCTTTAGCTGGGCATCCTGTCTACCCTGCTACCCATTTCAATACCCGGATGAATGTATCCTATCGCTTCATGTCAGATTACATCCCTCTGTAGCTTTATGATGTAAGGGCACCATTCGACCAATCACCCTGGGTGACTATTATACAGTAGGACGAGACATCAGCAATTACCAACTAGGTAACTATCTTTCATTATGACTGCAATGCAAGTAGGAGGTGTAATGGGAAAGAACTCTGAACCACTGAAAGCAGGGGCTCCTTTTGAAAGTGGGCTGGATTTAGAAGAACACAGAGTTTCTAAACAGCAGTCCATCTTGAGTATAAGAGTCCCATATACAGAGTGGAGGGAAACAGGTTAAATGAGCTTCCCTCTATGTGATAGCAAGTCAATCGCTCTCACTTTAGACAACTCGTTTCAGCCTGAAAGACGGTATTTAACTCGGAGGACATATTCCTAGTACAAGTATCTAAAGAAGGTTTTGTCAGCCTTGCAGACAGTCAAAGTCTTTGATAAACTACCATGATGCCCATGGCGTCTTCAGTATTGCTACTGTCTTGAAAAATTAAATGTATTCTGACGACCCCCCTCAACAGGTAACGAGAGCATTCAGGTGCTATGAACATCTTTTAATGACAAGTAAAAAGATAAAATGCGACTTTGACTTACCATATTAATTGATGAGGCAGGTAGTAGATTGATGGCTGAGTTTTTTCTTTTTTGTCTCAGCAACGCAGAGAACTTTCTTCTGCAACACTGCCTCTGCTGGCCATTCAGTATATTCTGCAGATGGAAAAGTCCACTGTTAGTCAGTTATTAGAACCTGAATATTTCCAAACTGATGCAACAGTACAACTAAATTCATTTTTATTAAGTGTTTATAATTAGTACTATGTCGACTCCGATATTGTGAACATCCACAGCTCAGTAAAAATTCAAATCTCAATCTTAATTTTAACCTAGCATACTTCTCTCAATCATATGCCTCATTTGTTACCACTCTCTACATAACTCTAGCACCTATATGAGGAGGTAGACCAAAAAGATCTCATTGTCAGCCAAGTGACAGCGTACCCTTCTCACTGCAATTCGTTTAGGTTATGGTACACCAATAGCAATTAAGTGATCCGATAAGTTGAGGTAGGAATGCTTATGCTACAGTTAGTGGGAACATTAAAAGCTATGAATAACAGATTCTAACATCTTCATTTTAGCACATCCCTTTCAGATCACCTGTAGAGAAATTGAGAATATACTGATCAACCACACCTTCAAACAAATGTATAAGTCTTAAATAATGCCCTCGTTTCTTTCATCTCCCCACCTTAGTCTTTAGCTGGGCATCCTGTCTACCCTGCTACCCATTTCAATACCCGGATGAATGTATCGTATCGCTTCATGTCAGATGACATCCCTCTGTAGCTTTATGATGTAAGGGCACCATTCGACCAATCACCCTAGGTGACTATTATACAGTAGGACGAGACATCAGCAATTACCAACTAGGTAACTATCTTTTATTATGACTGCAATGCAAGTAGGAGGTGTAATGAGAAAGTACTCTGAACCATTGAAAGCAGTGGGCTCCTTTTGAAAGTGGGCTGGATTTAGAAGAACACAGTTTCTAAACAGCAGTCCATCTTGAGTATAAGAGTCCCACATACAGAGTGGAGGGAAACAGGTTAAATGAGCTTCCCTCTATGTGATAGCAAGTCAATCGCTCTCACTTTAGACAACTCGTTTCAGCCTGAAAGACGGTATTTAACTCGGAGGACATATTCCTAGTACAAGTATCTAAAGAATGTTTTCTCAGCCTTGCAGACAGTCAAAGTCTTTGATAAACTACCATGATGCCCATGGCGTCTTCAGTATTGCTATCGTCTTCAAAAATTAAATCTATTCTGAAGACACCCCTCAACATGTAACAAGAGCATTCAGGTGCTATGAACATCTTTTAATGACAAGTAAAAAGATAAAATGCGACTTTGACTTACCATATTAATTGATGAGGCAGGTAGTAGATTGATGGCTGAGTTTTTTCTTTTTTGTCTCAGCAACGCAGAGAACTTTCTTCTGCAACACTGCCTCTACTGGCCATTCAGTATATTCTGCAGATGGAAAAGTCCACTGTTAGTCAGTTATTAGAACCTGAATATTTCCAAACTGATGCAACAGTACAACTAAATTCATTTTTATTAAGTGTTTATAATTAGTACTATGTCGACTCCGATATTGTGAACATCCACAGCTCAGTAAAAATTCAAATCTCAATCTTAATTTCAACCTAGCATACTTCTCTCAATCATATGCCTCATTTGTTACCACTCTCTACATAACTCTAGCACCTATATGAGGAGGTAGACCAAAAAGATCTCATTGTCAGCCAAGTGACAGCGTACCCTTCTCACTGCAATTCGTTTAGGTTATGGTACACCAATAGCAATTAAGTGATCCGATAAGTTGAGGGAGGAATGCTTATGATACAGTTAGTGGGAATAATAAAAGCTATGAATAACAGATTCTAACATCTTCATTTTAGCAAATCCCTTTCAGATCACCTATAGAGAACTCGAGAATATACTGATCAACCACAGCTACAAACAAATGCATAAGTCTTAAATAATGCCCTTGTTTCTTTCATCTCCCCACCGTAGTCTTTAGCTGGGCATCCTGTCTACCCTGCTACCCATTTCAATACCCGGATGAATGTATCCTATCGCTTCATGTCAGATTACATCCCTCTGTAGCTTTATGATGTAAGGGCACCATTCGACCAATCACCCTGGGTGACTATTATACAGTAGGACGAGACATCAGCAATTACCAACTAGGTAACTATCTTTCATTGTGACTGCAATGCAAGTAGGAGGGGTAATGGGAAAGAACTCTGAACCATTGAAAGCAGGGGCTCCTTTTGAAAGTGGGCTGGATTTAGAAGAACACAGAGTTTCTAAACAGCAGTCCATCTTGAGTATAAGAGTCCCACATACAGAGTGGTGGGAAACAGGTTAAATGAGCTTCCCTCTATGTGATAGCAAGTCAATCACTCTCACTTTAGACAACTCGTTTCAGCCTGAAAGACGGTATTTAACTCGGAGGACATATTCCTAGTACAAGTATCTAAAGAAGGTTTTGTCAGCCTTGCAGACAGTCAAAGTCTTTGATAAACTACCATGATGCCCATAGCGTCTTCAGTATTGCTACGTCTTCAAAAATTAAATCTATTCTGAAGACCCCCCTCAACAGGTAACGAGAGCATTCAGGTGCTATGAACATCTTTTAATGACAAGTAAAAAGATAAAATGCGACTTTGACTTACCATATTAATTGATGAGGCAGGTAGTAGATTGATGGCTGAGTTTTTTCTTTTTTGTCTCAGCAACGCAGAGAACTTTCTTCTGCAACACTGCCTCTGCTGGCCATTCAGTATATTCTGCAGATGGAAAAGTCCACTGTTAGTCAGTTATTAGAACCTGAATATTTCCAAACTGATGCAACAGTACAACTAAATTAATTTTTATTAAGTGTTTATAATTAGTACTATGGCGACTGCGATATTGTGAACATCCACAGCTCAGTAAAAATTCAAATCTCAATTTTAATTTTCAACCTAGCATACTTCTCTCAATCATATGCCTCATTTGTTACCACTCTCTACAGAACTCTAGCACCTATATGAGGAGGTAGATCAAAAAGATCTCATTGTCAGCCAAGTGACAGCGTACCCTTCTCACTGCAATTCGTTTAGGTTATGGTACACCAATAGCAATTAAGTGATCCGATAAGTTGAGGGAGGAATGCTTATGCTAGAGTTAGTGGGAATAATAAAAGCTATGAATAACAGATTCTAACATCTTCATTTTAGCAAATCCCTTTCAGATCACCTATTGAGAACTCGAGAATATACTGATCAACCACAGCTACAAACAAATGCATAAGTCTTAAATAATGCCCTCGTTTCTTTCATCTCCCCACTGTAGTCTTTAGCTGGGCATCCTGTCTACCCTGCTACCCATTTCAATACCCGGATGAATGTATCCTATCGCTTCATGTCAGATTACATCCCTCTGTAGCTTTATGATGTAAGGGCACCATTCGACCAATCACCCTGGGTGACTATTATACAGTAGGACGAGACATCAGCAATTACCAACTAGGTAACTATCTTTCATTATGACTGCAATGCAAGTAGGAGGTGTAATGGGAAAGAACTCTGAACCACTGAACGCAGGGGCTCCTTTTGAAAGTGGGCTGGATTTAGAAGAACACAGAGTTTCTAAACAGCAGTCCATCTTGAGTATAAGAGTCCCATATACAGAGTGGAGGGAAACAGGTTAAATGAGCTTCCCTCTATGTGATAGCAAGTCAATCGCTCTCACTTTAGACAACTCGTTTCAGCCTGAAAGACGGTATTTAACTCGGAGGACATATTCCTAGTGCAAGTATCTAAAGAAGGTTTTGTCAGCCTTGCAGACAGTCAAAGTCTTTGATAAACTACCATGATGCCCATGGCGTCTTCAGTATTGCTACTGTCTTGAAAAATTAAATGTATTCTGACGACCCCCCTCAACAGGTAACGAGAGCATTCAGGTGCTATGAACATCTTTTAATGACAAGTAAAAAGATAAAATGCGACTTTGACTTACCATATTAATTGATGAGGCAGGTAGTAGATTGATGGCTGAGTTTTTTCTTTTTTGTCTCAGCAACGCAGAGAACTTTCTTCTGCAACACTGCCTCTGCTGGCCATTCAGTATATTCTGCAGATGGAAAAGTCCACTGTTAGTCAGTTATTAGAACCTGAATATTTCCAAACTGATGCAACAGTACAACTAAATTCATTTTTATTAAGTGTTTATAATTAGTACTATGTCGACTCCGATATTGTGAACATCCACAGCTCAGTAAAAATTCAAATCTCAATCTTAATTTTAACCTAGCATACTTCTCTCAATCATATGCCTCATTTGTTACCACTCTCTACATAACTCTAGCACCTATATGAGGAGGTAGACCAAAAAGATCTCATTGTCAGCCAAGTGACAGCGTACCCTTCTCACTGCAATTCGTTTAGGTTATGGTACACCAATAGCAATTAAGTGATCCGATAAGTTGAGGTAGGAATGCTTATGCTACAGTTAGTGGGAACATTAAAAGCTATGAATAACAGATTCTAACATCTTCATTTTAGCACATCCCTTTCAGATCACCTGTAGAGAAATTGAGAATATACTGATCAACCACACCTTCAAACAAATGTATAAGTCTTAAATAATGCCCTCGTTTCTTTCATCTCCCCACCTTAGTCTTTAGCTGGGCATCCTGTCTACCCTGCTACCCATTTCAATACCCGGATGAATGTATCGTATCGCTTCATGTCAGATGACATCCCTCTGTAGCTTTATGATGTAAGGGCACCATTCGACCAATCACCCTAGGTGACTATTATACAGTAGGACGAGACATCAGCAATTACCAACTAGGTAACTATCTTTTATTATGACTGCAATGCAAGTAGGAGGTGTAATGAGAAAGTACACTGAACCATTGAAAGCAGTGGGCTCCTTTTGAAAGTGGGCTGGATTTAGAAGAACACAGTTTCTAAACAGCAGTCCATCTTGAGTATAAGAGTCCCACATACAGAGTGGAGGGAAACAGGTTAAATGAGCTTCCCTCTATGTGATAGCAAGTCAATCGCTCTCACTTTAGACAACTCGTTTCAGCCTGAAAGACGGTATTTAACTCGGAGGACATATTCCTAGTACAAGTATCTAAAGAATGTTTTCTCAGCCTTGCAGACAGTCAAAGTCTTTGATAAACTACCATGATGCCCATGGCGTCTTCAGTATTGCTATCGTCTTCAAAAATTAAATCTATTCTGAAGACACCCCTCAACATGTAACAAGAGCATTCAGGTGCTATGAACATCTTTTAATGACAAGTAAAAAGATAAAATGCGACTTTGACTTACCATATTAATTGATGAGGCAGGTAGTAGATTGATGGCTGAGTTTTTTCATTTTTGTCTCAGCAACGCAGAGAACTTTCTTCTGCAACACTGCCTCTGCTGGCCATTCAGTATATTCTGCAGATGGAAAAGTCCACTGTTAGTCAGTTATTAGAACCTGAATATTTCCAAACTGATGCAACAGTACAACTAAATGAATTTTTATTAAGTGTTTATAATTAGTACTATGGCGACTGTGATATTGTGAACATCCACAGCTCAGTAAAAATTCAAATCTCAATTTTAATTTCAACCTAGCATACTTCTCTCAATCATATATGCCTCATTTGTTACCACTCTCTACAGAACTCTAGCACCTATATGAGGAGGTAGATCAAAAAGATCTCATTGTCAGTCAAGTGACAGCATACCCTTCTCACTGCAATTCGTTTAGGCTACGGTACACCAATAGCAATTAAGTGATCCGATAAGTTGAGGGAGGAATGCTTATGATACAGTTAGTGGGAATAATAAAAGCTATGAATAACAGATTCTAACATCTTCATTTTAGCAAATCCCTTTCAGATCACCTATAGAGAACTCGAGAATATACTGATCAACCACAGCTACAAACAAATGCATAAGTCTTAAATAATGCCCTCGTTTCTTTCATCTCCCCACCGTAGTCTTTAGCTGGGCATCCTGTCTACCCTGCTACCCATTTCAATACCCGGATGAATGTATCCTATCGCTTCATGTCAGATTACATCCCTTTGTAGCTTTATGATGTAAGGGCACCATTCGACCAATCACCCTGGGTGACTATTATACAGTAGGACGAGACATCAGCAATTACCAACTAGGTAACTATCTTTCATTATGACTGCAATGCAAGTAGGAGGTGTAATGGGAAAGAACTCTGAACCACTGAAAGCAGGGGCTCCTTTTGAAAGTGGGCTGGATTTAGAAGAACACAGAGTTTCTAAACAGCAGTCCATCTTGAGTATAAGAGTCCCATATACAGAGTGGAGGGAAACAGGTTAAATGAGCTTCCCTCTATGTGATAGCAAGTCAATCGCTCTCACTTTAGACAACTCGTTTCAGCCTGAAAGACGGTATTTAACTCGGAGGACATATTCCTAGTACAAGTATCTAAAGAAGGTTTTGTCAGCCTTGCAGACAGTCAAAGTCTTTGATAAACTACCATGATGCCCATGGCGTCTTCAGTATTGCTACTGTCTTGAAAAATTAAATGTATTCTGACGACCCCCCTCAACAGGTAACGAGAGCATTCAGGTGCTATGAACATCTTTTAATGACAAGTAAAAAGATAAAATGCGACTTTGACTTACCATATTAATTGATGAGGCAGGTAGTAGATTGATGGCTGAGTTTTTTCTTTTTTGTCTCAGCAACGCAGAGAACTTTCTTCTGCAACACTGCCTCTGCTGGCCATTCAGTATATTCTGCAGATGGAAAAGTCCACTGTTAGTCAGTTATTAGAACCTGAATATTTCCAAACTGATGCAACAGTACAACTAAATTCATTTTTATTAAGTGTTTATAATTAGTACTATGTCGACTCCGATATTGTGAACATCCACAGCTCAGTAAAAATTCAAATCTCAATCTTAATTTTAACCTAGCATACTTCTCTCAATCATATGCCTCATTTGTTACCACTCTCTACATAACTCTAGCACCTATATGAGGAGGTAGACCAAAAAGATCTCATTGTCAGCCAAGTGACAGCGTACCCTTCTCACTGCAATTCGTTTAGGTTATGGTACACCAATAGCAATTAAGTGATCCGATAAGTTGAGGTAGGAATGCTTATGCTACAGTTAGTGGGAACATTAAAAGCTATGAATAACAGATTCTAACATCTTCATTTTAGCACATCCCTTTCAGATCACCTGTAGAGAAATTGAGAATATACTGATCAACCACACCTTCAAACAAATGTATAAGTCTTAAATAATGCCCTCGTTTCTTTCATCTCCCCACCTTAGTCTTTAGCTGGGCATCCTGTCTACCCTGCTACCCATTTCAATACCCGGATGAATGTATCGTATCGCTTCATGTCAGATGACATCCCTCTGTAGCTTTATGATGTAAGGGCACCATTCGACCAATCACCCTAGGTGACTATTATACAGTAGGACGAGACATCAGCAATTACCAACTAGGTAACTATCTTTTATTATGACTGCAATGCAAGTAGGAGGTGTAATGAGAAAGTACTCTGAACCATTGAAAGCAGTGGGCTCCTTTTGAAAGTGGGCTGGATTTAGAAGAACACAGTTTCTAAACAGCAGTCCATCTTGAGTATAAGAGTCCCACATACAGAGTGGAGGGAAACAGGTTAAATGAGCTTCCCTCTATGTGATAGCAAGTCAATCGCTCTCACTTTAGACAACTCGTTTCAGCCTGAAAGACGGTATTTAACTCGGAGGACATATTCCTAGTACAAGTATCTAAAGAATGTTTTCTCAGCCTTGCAGACAGTCAAAGTCTTTGATAAACTACCATGATGCCCATGGCGTCTTCAGTATTGCTATCGTCTTCAAAAATTAAATCTATTCTGAAGACACCCCTCAACATGTAACAAGAGCATTCAGGTGCTATGAACATCTTTTAATGACAAGTAAAAAGATAAAATGCGACTTTGACTTACCATATTAATTGATGAGGCAGGTAGTAGATTGATGGCTGAGTTTTTTCTTTTTTGTCTCAGCAACGCAGAGAACTTTCTTCTGCAACACTGCCTCTACTGGCCATTCAGTATATTCTGCAGATGGAAAAGTCCACTGTTAGTCAGTTATTAGAACCTGAATATTTCCAAACTGATGCAACAGTACAACTAAATTCATTTTTATTAAGTGTTTATAATTAGTACTATGTCGACTCCGATATTGTGAACATCCACAGCTCAGTAAAAATTCAAATCTCAATCTTAATTTCAACCTAGCATACTTCTCTCAATCATATGCCTCATTTGTTACCACTCTCTACATAACTCTAGCACCTATATGAGGAGGTAGACCAAAAAGATCTCATTGTCAGCCAAGTGACAGCGTACCCTTCTCACTGCAATTCGTTTAGGTTATGGTACACCAATAGCAATTAAGTGATCCGATAAGTTGAGGGAGGAATGCTTATGATACAGTTAGTGGGAATAATAAAAGCTATGAATAACAGATTCTAACATCTTCATTTTAGCAAATCCCTTTCAGATCACCTATAGAGAACTCGAGAATATACTGATCAACCACAGCTACAAACAAATGCATAAGTCTTAAATAATGCCCTTGTTTCTTTCATCTCCCCACCGTAGTCTTTAGCTGGGCATCCTGTCTACCCTGCTACCCATTTCAATACCCGGATGAATGTATCCTATCGCTTCATGTCAGATTACATCCCTCTGTAGCTTTATGATGTAAGGGCACCATTCGACCAATCACCCTGGGTGACTATTATACAGTAGGACGAGACATCAGCAATTACCAACTAGGTAACTATCTTTCATTGTGACTGCAATGCAAGTAGGAGGGGTAATGGGAAAGAACTCTGAACCATTGAAAGCAGGGGCTCCTTTTGAAAGTGGGCTGGATTTAGAAGAACACAGAGTTTCTAAACAGCAGTCCATCTTGAGTATAAGAGTCCCACATACAGAGTGGTGGGAAACAGGTTAAATGAGCTTCCCTCTATGTGATAGCAAGTCAATCACTCTCACTTTAGACAACTCGTTTCAGCCTGAAAGACGGTATTTAACTCGGAGGACATATTCCTAGTACAAGTATCTAAAGAAGGTTTTGTCAGCCTTGCAGACAGTCAAAGTCTTTGATAAACTACCATGATGCCCATAGCGTCTTCAGTATTGCTACCGTCTTCAAAAATTAAATCTATTCTGAAGACCCCCCTCAACAGGTAACGAGAGCATTCAGGTGCTATGAACATCTTTTAATGACAAGTAAAAAGATAAAATGCGACTTTGACTTACCATATTAATTGATGAGGCAGGTAGTAGATTGATGGCTGAGTTTTTTCTTTTTTGTCTCAGCAACGCAGAGAACTTTCTTCTGCAACACTGCCTCTGCTGGCCATTCAGTATATTCTGCAGATGGAAAAGTCCACTGTTAGTCAGTTATTAGAACCTGAATATTTCCAAACTGATGCAACAGTACAACTAAATTAATTTTTATTAAGTGTTTATAATTAGTACTATGGCGACTGCGATATTGTGAACATCCACAGCTCAGTAAAAATTCAAATCTCAATTTTAATTTTCAACCTAGCATACTTCTCTCAATCATATGCCTCATTTGTTACCACTCTCTACAGAACTCTAGCACCTATATGAGGAGGTAGATCAAAAAGATCTCATTGTCAGCCAAGTGACAGCGTACCCTTCTCACTGCAATTCGTTTAGGTTATGGTACACCAATAGCAATTAAGTGATCCGATAAGTTGAGGGAGGAATGCTTATGCTAGAGTTAGTGGGAATAATAAAAGCTATGAATAACAGATTCTAACATCTTCATTTTAGCAAATCCCTTTCAGATCACCTATTGAGAACTCGAGAATATACTGATCAACCACAGCTACAAACAAATGCATAAGTCTTAAATAATTCCCTCGTTTCTTTCATCTCCCCACCGTAGTCTTTAGCTGGGCATCCTGTCTACCCTGCTACCCATTTCAATACCCGGATGAATGTATCCTATCGCTTCATGTCAGATGACATCCCTCTGTAGCTTTATGATGTAAGGGCACCATTCGACCAATCACCCTGGGTGACTATTATACAGTAGGACGAGACATCACCAATTACCAACTAGGTAACTATCTTTCATTATGACTGCAATGCAAGTAGGAGGTGTAATGGGAAAGAACTCTTAACCATTGAAAGCAGGGGCTACTTTTGAAAGTGGGCTGGATTTAGAAGAACACAGAGTTTATAAACAGCAGTCCATCTTGAGTATAAGAGTCCCACATACAGAGTGGAGGGAAACAGGTTAAATGAGCTTCCCTCTATGTGATAGCAAGTCAATCACTCTCACTTTAGACAACTCGTTTCAGCCTGAAAGACGGTATTTAACTCGGAGGACATATTCCTAGTACAAGTATCTAAAGAATGTTTTCTCAGCCTTGCAGACAGTCAAAGTCTTTGATAAACTACCATGATGCCCATGGCGTCTTCAGTATTGCTATCGTCTTCAAAAATTAAATCTATTCTGAAGACACCCCTCAACATGTAACAAGAGCATTCAGGTGCTATGAACATCTTTTAATGACAAGTAAAAAGATAAAATGCGACTTTGACTTACCATATTAATTGATGAGGCAGGTAGTAGATTGATGGCTGAGTTTTTTCTTTTTTGTCTCAGCAACGCAGAGAACTTTCTTCTGCAACACTGCCTCTACTGGCCATTCAGTATATTCTGCAGATGGAAAAGTCCACTGTTAGTCAGTTATTAGAACCTGAATATTTCCAAACTGATGCAACAGTACAACTAAATTCATTTTTATTAAGTGTTTATAATTAGTACTATGTCGACTCCGATATTGTGAACATCCACAGCTCAGTAAAAATTCAAATCTCAATCTTAATTTCAACCTAGCATACTTCTCTCAATCATATGCCTCATTTGTTACCACTCTCTACATAACTCTAGCACCTATATGAGGAGGTAGACCAAAAAGATCTCATTGTCAGCCAAGTGACAGCGTACCCTTCTCACTGCAATTCGTTTAGGTTATGGTACACCAATAGCAATTAAGTGATCCGATAAGTTGAGGGAGGAATGCTTATGATACAGTTAGTGGGAATAATAAAAGCTATGAATAACAGATTCTAACATCTTCATTTTAGCAAATCCCTTTCAGATCACCTATAGAGAACTCGAGAATATACTGATCAACCACAGCTACAAACAAATGCATAAGTCTTAAATAATGCCCTTGTTTCTTTCATCTCCCCACCGTAGTCTTTAGCTGGGCATCCTGTCTACCCTGCTACCCATTTCAATACCCGGATGAATGTATCCTATCGCTTCATGTCAGATTACATCCCTCTGTAGCTTTATGATGTAAGGGCACCATTCGACCAATCACCCTGGGTGACTATTATACAGTAGGACGAGACATCAGCAATTACCAACTAGGTAACTATCTTTCATTGTGACTGCAATGCAAGTAGGAGGGGTAATGGGAAAGAACTCTGAACCATTGAAAGCAGGGGCTCCTTTTGAAAGTGGGCTGGATTTAGAAGAACACAGAGTTTCTAAACAGCAGTCCATCTTGAGTATAAGAGTCCCACATACAGAGTGGTGGGAAACAGGTTAAATGAGCTTCCCTCTATGTGATAGCAAGTCAATCACTCTCACTTTAGACAACTCGTTTCAGCCTGAAAGACGGTATTTAACTCGGAGGACATATTCCTAGTACAAGTATCTAAAGAAGGTTTTGTCAGCCTTGCAGACAGTCAAAGTCTTTGATAAACTACCATGATGCCCATAGCGTCTTCAGTATTGCTACCGTCTTCAAAAATTAAATCTATTCTGAAGACCCCCCTCAACAGGTAACGAGAGCATTCAGGTGCTATGAACATCTTTTAATGACAAGTAAAAAGATAAAATGCGACTTTGACTTACCATATTAATTGATGAGGCAGGTAGTAGATTGATGGCTGAGTTTTTTCTTTTTTGTCTCAGCAACGCAGAGAACTTTCTTCTGCAACACTGCCTCTGCTGGCCATTCAGTATATTCTGCAGATGGAAAAGTCCACTGTTAGTCAGTTATTAGAACCTGAATATTTCCAAACTGATGCAACAGTACAACTAAATTAATTTTTATTAAGTGTTTATAATTAGTACTATGGCGACTGCGATATTGTGAACATCCACAGCTCAGTAAAAATTCAAATCTCAATTTTAATTTTCAACCTAGCATACTTCTCTCAATCATATGCCTCATTTGTTACCACTCTCTACAGAACTCTAGCACCTATATGAGGAGGTAGATCAAAAAGATCTCATTGTCAGCCAAGTGACAGCATACCCTTCTCACTGCAATTCGTTTAGGTTATGGTACACCAATAGCAATTAAGTGATCCGATAAGTTGAGGGAGGAATGCTTATGCTAGAGTTAGTGGGAATAATAAAAGCTATGAATAACAGATTCTAACATCTTCATTTTAGCAAATCCCTTTCAGATCACCTATTGAGAACTCGAGAATATACTGATCAACCACAGCTACAAACAAATGCATAAGTCTTAAATAATTCCCTCGTTTCTTTCATCTCCCCACCGTAGTCTTTAGCTGGGCATCCTGTCTACCCTGCTACCCATTTCAATACCCGGATGAATGTATCCTATCGCTTCATGTCAGATGACATCCCTCTGTAGCTTTATGATGTAAGGGCACCATTCGACCAATCACCCTGGGTGACTATTATACAGTAGGACGAGACATCACCAATTACCAACTAGGTAACTATCTTTCATTATGACTGCAATGCAAGTAGGAGGTGTAATGGGAAAGAACTCTTAACCATTGAAAGCAGGGGCTACTTTTGAAAGTGGGCTGGATTTAGAAGAACACAGAGTTTATAAACAGCAGTCCATCTTGAGTATAAGAGTCCCACATACAGAGTGGAGGGAAACAGGTTAAATGAGCTTCCCTCTATGTGATAGCAAGTCAATCACTCTCACTTTAGACAACTCGTTTCAGCCTGAAAGACGGTATTTAACTCGGAGGACATATTCCTAGTACAAGTATCTAAAGAATGTTTTCTCAGCCTTGCAGACAGTCAAAGTCTTTGATAAACTACCATGATGCCCATGGCGTCTTCAGTATTGCTATCGTCTTCAAAAATTAAATCTATTCTGAAGACCCCCCTCAACATGTAACAAGAGCATTCAGGTGCTATGAACATCTTTTAATGACAAGTAAAAAGATAAAATGCGACTTTGACTTACCATATTAATTGATGAGGCAGGTAGTAGATTGATGGCTGAGTTTTTTCTTTTTTGTCTCAGCAACGCAGAGAACTTTCTTCTGCAACACTGCCTCTGCTGGCCATTCAGTATATTCTGCAGATGGAAAAGTCCACTGTTAGTCAGTTATTAGAACCTGAATATTTCCAAACTGATGCAACAGTACAACTAAATGAATTTTTATTAAGTGTTTATAATTAGTACTATGGCGACTGTGATATTGTGAACATCCACAGCTCAGTAAAAATTCAAATCTCAATTTTAATTTCAACCTAGCATACTTCTCTCAATCATATATGCCTCATTTGTTACCACTCTCTACAGAACTCTAGCACCTATATGAGGAGGTAGATCAAAAAGATCTCATTGTCAGTCAAGTGACAGCATACCCTTCTCACTGCAATTCGTTTAGGCTACGGTACACCAATAGCAATTAAGTGATCCGATAAGTTGAGGGAGGAATGCTTATGATACAGTTAGTGGGAATAATAAAAGCTATGAATAACAGATTCTAACATCTTCATTTTAGCAAATCCCTTTCAGATCACCTATAGAGAACTCGAGAATATACTGATCAACCACAGCTACAAACAAATGTATAAGTCTTAAATAATGCCCTCGTTTCTTTCATCTCCCCACCTTAGTCTTTAGCTGGGCATCCTGTCTACCCTGCTACCCATTTCAATACCCGGATGAATGTATCGTATCGCTTCATGTCAGATGACATCCCTCTGTAGCTTTATGATGTAAGGGCACCATTCGACCAATCACCCTAGGTGACTATTATACAGTAGGACGAGACATCAGCAATTACCAACTAGGTAACTATCTTTTATTATGACTGCAATGCAAGTAGGAGGTGTAATGAGAAAGTACTCTGAACCATTGAAAGCAGTGGGCTCCTTTTGAAAGTGGGCTGGATTTAGAAGAACACAGTTTCTAAACAGCAGTCCATCTTGAGTATAAGAGTCCCACATACAGAGTGGAGGGAAACAGGTTAAATGAGCTTCCCTCTATGTGATAGCAAGTCAATCGCTCTCACTTTAGACAACTCGTTTCAGCCTGAAAGACGGTATTTAACTCGGAGGACATATTCCTAGTACAAGTATCTAAAGAATGTTTTCTCAGCCTTGCAGACAGTCAAAGTCTTTGATAAACTACCATGATGCCCATGGCGTCTTCAGTATTGCTATCGTCTTCAAAAATTAAATCTATTCTGAAGACACCCCTCAACATGTAACAAGAGCATTCAGGTGCTATGAACATCTTTTAATGACAAGTAAAAAGATAAAATGCGACTTTGACTTACCATATTAATTGATGAGGCAGGTAGTAGATTGATGGCTGAGTTTTTTCTTTTTTGTCTCAGCAACGCAGAGAACTTTCTTCTGCAACACTGCCTCTGCTGGCCATTCAGTATATTCTGCAGATGGAAAAGTCCACTGTTAGTCAGTTATTAGAACCTGAATATTTCCAAACTGATGCAACAGTACAACTAAATTCATTTTTATTAAGTGTTTATAATTAGTACTATGGCGACTGCGATATTGTGAACATCCACAGCTCAGTAAAAATTCAAATCTCAATTTTAATTTTCAACCTAGCATACTTCTCTCAATCATATGCCTCATTTGTTACCACTCTCTACAGAACTCTAGCACCTATATGAGGAGGTAGATCAAAAAGATCTCATTGTCAGCCAAGTGACAGCGTACCCTTCTCACTGCAATTCGTTTAGGTTATGGTACACCAAAAGCAATTAAGTGATCCGATAAGTTGAGGGAGGAATGCTTATGCTAGAGTTAGTGGGAATAATAAAAGCTATGAATAACAGATTCTAACATCTTCATTTTAGCAAATCCCTTTCAGATCACCTATTGAGAACTCGAGAATATACTGATCAACCACAGCTACAAACAAATGCATAAGTCTTAAATAATTCCCTCGTTTCTTTCATCTCCCCACCGTAGTCTTTAGCTGGGCATCCTGTCTACCCTGCTACCCATTTCAATACCCGGATGAATGTATCCTATCGCTTCATGTCAGATGACATCCCTCTGTAGCTTTATGATGTAAGGGCACCATTCGACCAATCACCCTGGGTGACTATTATACAGTAGGACGAGACATCACCAATTACCAACTAGGTAACTATCTTTCATTATGACTGCAATGCAAGTAGGAGGTGTAATGGGAAAGAACTCTTAACCATTGAAAGCAGGGGCTCCTTTTGAAAGTGGGCTGGATTTAGAAGAACACAGAGTTTATAAACAGCAGTCCATCTTGAGTATAAGAGTCCCACATACAGAGTGGAGGGAAACAGGTTAAATGAGCTTCCCTCTATGTGATAGCAAGTCAATCACTCTCACTTTAGACAACTCGTTTCAGCCTGAAAGACGGTATTTAACTCTGAGGACATATTCCTAGTACAAGTATCTAAAGAATGTTTTCCCAGCCTTGCAGACAGTCAAAGTCTTTGATAAACTACCATGATGCCCATGGCGTCTTCAGTATTGCTATCGTCTTCAAAAATTAAATCTATTCTGAAGGCCCCCCTCAACATGTAACAAGAGCATTCAGGTGCTATGAACATCTTTTAATGACAAGTAAAAAGATAAAATGCGACTTTGACTTACCATATTAACTGGTGAGGCAGGTAGTAGATTGATGGCTGAGTTTTTTCTTCTTTTTTTTTGTCTCAGCAACGCAGAGAAATTTCTTCTACAACACTGCCTCTGCTGGCCATTCAGTATATTCTGCAGATGGAAAAGTCCACTGTTAGTCAGTTATTAGAACCTGAATATTTCCAAACTGATGCAACAGTACAACTAAATGAATTTTTATTAAGTGTTTATAATTAGTACTATGGCGACTGTGATATTGTGAACATCCACAGCTCAGTAAAAATTCAAATCTCAATTTTAATTTCAACCTAGCATACTTCTCTCAATCATATATGCCTCATTTGTTACCACTCTCTACAGAACTCTAGCACCTATATGAGGAGGTAGATCAAAAAGATCTCATTGTCAGTCAAGTGACAGCATACCCTTCTCACTGCAATTCGTTTAGGCTACGGTACATCAATAGCAATTAAGTGATCCGATAAGTTGAGGGAGGAATGCTTATGATACAGTTAGTGGGAATAATAAAAGCTATGAATAACAGATTCTAACATCTTCATTTTAGCAAATCCCTTTCAGATCACCTATAGAGAACTCGAGAATATACTGATCAACCACAGCTACAAACAAATGCATAAGTCTTAAATAATGCCCTCGTTTCTTTCATCTCCCCACCGTAGTCTTTAGCTGGGCATCCTGTCTACCCTGCTACCCATTTCAATACCCGGATGAATGTATCCTATCGCTTCATGTCAGATTACATCCCTCTGTAGCTTTATGATGTAAGGGCACCATTCGACCAATCACCCTGGGTGACTATTATACAGTAGGACGAGACATAAGCAATTACCAACTAGGTAACTATCTTTCATTATGACTGCAATGCAAGTAGGAGGTGTAATGGGAAAGAACTCTGAACCACTGAAAGCAGGGGCTCCTTTTGAAAGTGGGCTGGATTTAGAAGAACACAGAGTTTCTAAACAGCAGTCCATCTTGAGTATAAGAGTCCCATATACAGAGTGGAGGGAAACAGGTTAAATGAGCTTCCCTCTATGTGATAGCAAGTCAATCGCTCTCACTTTAGACAACTCGTTTCAGCCTGAAAGACGGTATTTAACTCGGAGGACATATTCCTAGTACAAGTATCTAAAGAAGGTTTTGTCAGCCTTGCAGACAGTCAAAGTCTTTGATAAACTACCATGATGCCCATGGCGTCTTCAGTATTGCTACTGTCTTGAAAAATTAAATGTATTCTGACGACCCCCCTCAACAGGTAACGAGAGCATTCAGGTGCTATGAACATCTTTTAATGACAAGTAAAAAGATAAAATGCGACTTTGACTTACCATATTAATTGATGAGGCAGGTAGTAGATTGATGGCTGAGTTTTTTCTTTTTTGTCTCAGCAACGCAGAGAACTTTCTTCTGCAACACTGCCTCTGCTGGCCATTCAGTATATTCTGCAGATGGAAAAGTCCACTGTTAGTCAGTTATTAGAACCTGAATATTTCCAAACTGATGCAACAGTACAACTAAATTCATTTTTATTAAGTGTTTATAATTAGTACTATGTCGACTCCGATATTGTGAACATCCACAGCTCAGTAAAAATTCAAATCTCAATCTTAATTTTAACCTAGCATACTTCTCTCAATCATATGCCTCATTTGTTACCACTCTCTACATAACTCTAGCACCTATATGAGGAGGTAGACCAAAAAGATCTCATTGTCAGCCAAGTGACAGCGTACCCTTCTCACTGCAATTCGTTTAGGTTATGGTACACCAATAGCAATTAAGTGATCCGATAAGTTGAGGTAGGAATGCTTATGCTACAGTTAGTGGGAACATTAAAAGCTATGAATAACAGATTCTAACATCTTCATTTTAGCACATCCCTTTCAGATCACCTGTAGAGAAATTGAGAATATACTGATCAACCACACCTTCAAACAAATGTATAAGTCTTAAATAATGCCCTCGTTTCTTTCATCTCCCCACCTTAGTCTTTAGCTGGGCATCCTGTCTACCCTGCTACCCATTTCAATACCCGGATGAATGTATCGTATCGCTTCATGTCAGATGACATCCCTCTGTAGCTTTATGATGTAAGGGCACCATTCGACCAATCACCCTAGGTGACTATTATACAGTAGGACGAGACATCAGCAATTACCAACTAGGTAACTATCTTTTATTATGACTGCAATGCAAGTAGGAGGTGTAATGAGAAAGTACTCTGAACCATTGAAAGCAGTGGGCTCCTTTTGAAAGTGGGCTGGATTTAGAAGAACACAGTTTCTAAACAGCAGTCCATCTTGAGTATAAGAGTCCCACATACAGAGTGGAGGGAAACAGGTTAAATGAGCTTCCCTCTATGTGATAGCAAGTCAATCGCTCTCACTTTAGACAACTTGTTTCAGCCTTTAAGACGGTATTTAACTCGGAGGACATATTCCTAGTACAAGTATCTAAAGAATGTTTTCTCAGCCTTGCAGACAGTCAAAGTCTTTGATAAACTACCATGATGCCCATGGCGTCTTCAGTATTGCTATCGTCTTCAAAAATTAAATCTATTCTGAAGACACCCCTCAACATGTAACAAGAGCATTCAGGTGCTATGAACATCTTTTAATGACAAGTAAAAAGATAAAATGCGACTTTGACTTACCATATTAATTGATGAGGCAGGTAGTAGATTGATGGCTGAGTTTTTTCTTTTTTGTCTCAGCAACGCAGAGAACTTTCTTCTGCAACACTGCCTCTACTGGCCATTCAGTATATTCTGCAGATGGAAAAGTCCACTGTTAGTCAGTTATTAGAACCTGAATATTTCCAAACTGATGCAACAGTACAACTAAATTCATTTTTATTAAGTGTTTATAATTAGTACTATGTCGACTCCGATATTGTGAACATCCACAGCTCAGTAAAAATTCAAATCTCAATCTTAATTTCAACCTAGCATACTTCTCTCAATCATATGCCTCATTTGTTACCACTCTCTACATAACTCTAGCACCTATATGAGGAGGTAGACCAAAAAGATCTCATTGTCAGCCAAGTGACAGCGTACCCTTCTCACTGCAATTCGTTTAGGTTATGGTACACCAATAGCAATTAAGTGATCCGATAAGTTGAGGGAGGAATGCTTATGATACAGTTAGTGGGAATAATAAAAGCTATGAATAACAGATTCTAACATCTTCATTTTAGCAAATCCCTTTCAGATCACCTATAGAGAACTCGAGAATATACTGATCAACCACAGCTACAAACAAATGCATAAGTCTTAAATAATGCCCTTGTTTCTTTCATCTCCCCACCGTAGTCTTTAGCTGGGCATCCTGTCTACCCTGCTACCCATTTCAATACCCGGATGAATGTATCCTATCGCTTCATGTCAGATTACATCCCTCTGTAGCTTTATGATGTAAGGGCACCATTCGACCAATCACCCTGGGTGACTATTATACAGTAGGACGAGACATCAGCAATTACCAACTAGGTAACTATCTTTCATTGTGACTGCAATGCAAGTAGGAGGGGTAATGGGAAAGAACTCTGAACCATTGAAAGCAGGGGCTCCTTTTGAAAGTGGGCTGGATTTAGAAGAACACAGAGTTTCTAAACAGCAGTCCATCTTGAGTATAAGAGTCCCACATACAGAGTGGTGGGAAACAGGTTAAATGAGCTTCCCTCTATGTGATAGCAAGTCAATCACTCTCACTTTAGACAACTCGTTTCAGCCTGAAAGACGGTATTTAACTCGGAGGACATATTCCTAGTACAAGTATCTAAAGAAGGTTTTGTCAGCCTTGCAGACAGTCAAAGTCTTTGATAAACTACCATGATGCCCATAGCGTCTTCAGTATTGCTACCGTCTTCAAAAATTAAATCTATTCTGAAGACCCCCCTCAACAGGTAACGAGAGCATTCAGGTGCTATGAACATCTTTTAATGACAAGTAAAAAGATAAAATGCGACTTTGACTTACCATATTAATTGATGAGGCAGGTAGTAGATTGATGGCTGAGTTTTTTCTTTTTTGTCTCAGCAACGCAGAGAACTTTCTTCTGCAACACTGCCTCTGCTGGCCATTCAGTATATTCTGCAGATGGAAAAGTCCACTGTTAGTCAGTTATTAGAACCTGAATATTTCCAAACTGATGCAACAGTACAACTAAATTAATTTTTATTAAGTGTTTATAATTAGTACTATGGCGACTGCGATATTGTGAACATCCACAGCTCAGTAAAAATTCAAATCTCAATTTTAATTTTCAACCTAGCATACTTCTCTCAATCATATGCCTCATTTGTTACCACTCTCTACAGAACTCTAGCACCTATATGAGGAGGTAGATCAAAAAGATCTCATTGTCAGCCAAGTGACAGCGTACCCTTCTCACTGCAATTCGTTTAGGTTATGGTACACCAATAGCAATTAAGTGATCCGATAAGTTGAGGGAGGAATGCTTATGCTAGAGTTAGTGGGAATAATAAAAGCTATGAATAACAGATTCTAACATCTTCATTTTAGCAAATCCCTTTCAGATCACCTATTGAGAACTCGAGAATATACTGATCAACCACAGCTACAAACAAATGCATAAGTCTTAAATAATTCCCTCGTTTCTTTCATCTCCCCGCCGTAGTCTTTAGCTGGGCATCCTGTCTACCCTGCTACCCATTTCAATACCCGGATGAATGTATCCTATCGCTTCATGTCAGATGACATCCCTCTGTAGCTTTATGATGTAAGGGCACCATTCGACCAATCACCCTGGGTGACTATTATACAGTAGGACGAGACATCACCAATTACCAACTAGGTAACTATCTTTCATTATGACTGCAATGCAAGTAGGAGGTGTAATGGGAAAGAACTCTTAACCATTGAAAGCAGGGGCTCCTTTTGAAAGTGGGCTGGATTTAGAAGAACACAGAGTTTATAAACAGCAGTCCATCTTGAGTATAAGAGTCCCACATACAGAGTGGAGGGAAACAGGTTAAATGAGCTTCCCTCTATGTGATAGCAAGTCAATCACTCTCACTTTAGACAACTCGTTTCAGCCTGAAAGACGGTATTTAACTCGGAGGACATATTCCTAGTACAAGTATCTAAAGAATGTTTTCTCAGCCTTGCAGACAGTCAAAGTCTTTGATAAACTACCATGATGCCCATGGCGTCTTCAGTATTGCTATCGTCTTCAAAAATTAAATCTATTCTGAAGACCCCCCTCAACATGTAACAAGAGCATTCAGGTGCTATGAACATCTTTTAATGATAAGTAAAAAGATAAAATGCGACTTTGACTTACCATATTAATTGATGAGGCAGGTAGTAGATTGATGGCTGAGTTTTTTCTTTTTTGTCTCAGCAACGCAGAGAACTTTCTTCTGCAACACTGCCTCTGCTGGCCATTCAGTATATTCTGCAGATGGAAAAGTCCACTGTTAGTCAGTTATTAGAACCTGAATATTTCCAAACTGATGCAACAGTACAACTAAATGAATTTTTATTAAGTGTTTATAATTAGTACTATGGCGACTGTGATATTGTGAACATCCACAGCTCAGTAAAAATTCAAATCTCAATTTTAATTTCAACCTAGCATACTTCTCTCAATCATATATGCCTCATTTGTTACCACTCTCTACAGAACTCTAGCACCTATATGAGGAGGTAGATCAAAAAGATCTCATTGTCAGTCAAGTGACAGCATACCCTTCTCACTGCAATTCGTTTAGGCTACGGTACACCAATAGCAATTAAGTGATCCGATAAGTTGAGGGAGGAATGCTTATGATACAGTTAGTGGGAATAATAAAAGCTATGAATAACAGATTCTAACATCTTCATTTTAGCAAATCCCTTTCAGATCACCTATAGAGAACTCGAGAATATACTGATCAACCACAGCTACAAACAAATGCATAAGTCTTAAATAATGCCCTCGTTTCTTTCATCTCCCCACTGTAGTCTTTAGCTGGGCATCCTGTCTACCCTGCTACCCATTTCAATACCCGGATGAATGTATCCTATCGCTTCATGTCAGATTACATCCCTCTGTAGCTTTATGATGTAAGGGCACCATTCGACCAATCACCCTGGGTGACTATTATACAGTAGGACGAGACATCAGCAATTACCAACTAGGTAACTATCTTTCATTATGACTGCAATGCAAGTAGGAGGTGTAATGGGAAAGAACTCTGAACCACTGAACGCAGGGGCTCCTTTTGAAAGTGGGCTGGATTTAGAAGAACACAGAGTTTCTAAACAGCAGTCCATCTTGAGTATAAGAGTCCCATATACAGAGTGGAGGGAAACAGGTTAAATGAGCTTCCCTCTATGTGATAGCAAGTCAATCGCTCTCACTTTAGACAACTCGTTTCAGCCTGAAAGACGGTATTTAACTCGGAGGACATATTCCTAGTACAAGTATCTAAAGAAGGTTTTGTCAGCCTTGCAGACAGTCAAAGTCTTTGATAAACTACCATGATGCCCATGGCGTCTTCAGTATTGCTACTGTCTTGAAAAATTAAATGTATTCTGACGACCCCCCTCAACAGGTAACGAGAGCATTCAGGTGCTATGAACATCTTTTAATGACAAGTAAAAAGATAAAATGCGACTTTGACTTACCATATTAATTGATGAGGCAGGTAGTAGATTGATGGCTGAGTTTTTTCTTTTTTGTCTCAGCAACGCAGAGAACTTTCTTCTGCAACACTGCCTCTGCTGGCCATTCAGTATATTCTGCAGATGGAAAAGTCCACTGTTAGTCAGTTATTAGAACCTGAATATTTCCAAACTGATGCAACAGTACAACTAAATTCATTTTTATTAAGTGTTTATAATTAGTGCTATGTCGACTCCGATATTGTGAACATCCACAGCTCAGTAAAAATTCAAATCTCAATCTTAATTTTAACCTAGCATACTTCTCTCAATCATATGCCTCATTTGTTACCACTCTCTACATAACTCTAGCACCTATATGAGGAGGTAGACCAAAAAGATCTCATTGTCAGCCAAGTGACAGCGTACCCTTCTCACTGCAATTCGTTTAGGTTATGGTACACCAATAGCAATTAAGTGATCCGATAAGTTGAGGTAGGAATGCTTATGCTACAGTTAGTGGGAACATTAAAAGCTATGAATAACAGATTCTAACATCTTCATTTTAGCACATCCCTTTCAGATCACCTGTAGAGAAATTGAGAATATACTGATCAACCACACCTTCAAACAAATGTATAAGTCTTAAATAATGCCCTCGTTTCTTTCATCTCCCCACCTTAGTCTTTAGCTGGGCATCCTGTCTACCCTGCTACCCATTTCAATACCCGGATGAATGTATCGTATCGCTTCATGTCAGATGACATCCCTCTGTAGCTTTATGATGTAAGGGCACCATTCGACCAATCACCCTAGGTGACTATTATACAGTAGGACGAGACATCAGCAATTACCAACTAGGTAACTATCTTTTATTATGACTGCAATGCAAGTAGGAGGTGTAATGAGAAAGTACTCTGAACCATTGAAAGCAGTGGGCTCCTTTTGAAAGTGGGCTGGATTTAGAAGAACACAGTTTCTAAACAGCAGTCCATCTTGAGTATAAGAGTCCCACATACAGAGTGGAGGGAAACAGGTTAAATGAGCTTCCCTCTATGTGATAGCAAGTCAATCGCTCTCACTTTAGACAACTCGTTTCAGCCTGAAAGACGGTATTTAACTCGGAGGACATATTCCTAGTACAAGTATCTAAAGAATGTTTTCTCAGCCTTGCAGACAGTCAAAGTCTTTGATAAACTACCATGATGCCCATGGCGTCTTCAGTATTGCTATCGTCTTCAGAAATTAAATCTATTCTGAAGACACCCCTCAACATGTAACAAGAGCATTCAGGTGCTATGAACATCTTTTAATGACAAGTAAAAAGATAAAATGCGACTTTGACTTACCATATTAATTGATGAGGCAGGTAGTAGATTGATGGCTGAGTTTTTTCTTTTTTGTCTCAGCAACGCAGAGAACTTTCTTCTGCAACACTGCCTCTGCTGGCCATTCAGTATATTCTGCAGATGGAAAAGTCCACTGTTAGTCAGTTATTAGAACCTGAATATTTCCAAACTGATGCAACAGTACAACTAAATGAATTTTTATTAAGTGTTTATAATTAGTACTATGGCGACTGTGATATTGTGAACATCCACAGCTCAGTAAAAATTCAAATCTCAATTTTAATTTCAACCTAGCATACTTCTCTCAATCATATATGCCTCATTTGTTACCACTCTCTACAGAACTCTAGCACCTATATGAGGAGGTAGATCAAAAAGATCTCATTGTCAGTCAAGTGACAGCATACCCTTCTCACTGCAATTCGTTTAGGCTACGGTACACCAATAGCAATTAAGTGATCCGATAAGTTGAGGGAGGAATGCTTATGATACAGTTAGTGGGAATAATAAAAGCTATGAATAACAGATTCTAACATCTTCATTTTAGCAAATCCCTTTCAGATCACCTATAGAGAACTCGAGAATATACTGATCAACCACAGCTACAAACAAATGCATAAGTCTTAAATAATGCCCTCGTTTCTTTCATCTCCCCACCGTAGTCTTTAGCTGGGCATCCTGTCTACCCTGCTACCCATTTCAATACCCGGATGAATGTATCCTATCGCTTCATGTCAGATTACATCCCTCTGTAGCTTTATGATGTAAGGGCACCATTCGACCAATCACCCTGGGTGACTATTATACAGTAGGACGAGACATCAGCAATTACCAACTAGGTAACTATCTTTCATTATGACTGCAATGCAAGTAGGAGGTGTAATGGGAAAGAACTCTGAACCACTGAAAGCAGGGGCTCCTTTTGAAAGTGGGCTGGATTTAGAAGAACACAGAGTTTCTAAACAGCAGTCCATCTTGAGTATAAGAGTCCCATATACAGAGTGGAGGGAAACAGGTTAAATGAGCTTCCCTCTATGTGATAGCAAGTCAATCGCTCTCACTTTAGACAACTCGTTTCAGCCTGAAAGACGGTATTTAACTCGGAGGACATATTCCTAGTACAAGTATCTAAAGAAGGTTTTGTCAGCCTTGCAGACAGTCAAAGTCTTTGATAAACTACCATGATGCCCATGGCGTCTTCAGTATTGCTACTGTCTTGAAAAATTAAATGTATTCTGACGACCCCCCTCAACAGGTAACGAGAGCATTCAGGTGCTATGAACATCTTTTAATGACAAGTAAAAAGATAAAATGCGACTTTGACTTACCATATTAATTGATGAGGCAGGTAGTAGATTGATGGCTGAGTTTTTTCTTTTTTGTCTCAGCAACGCAGAGAACTTTCTTCTGCAACACTGCCTCTGCTGGCCATTCAGTATATTCTGCAGATGGAAAAGTCCACTGTTAGTCAGTTATTAGAACCTGAATATTTCCAAACTGATGCAACAGTACAACTAAATTCATTTTTATTAAGTGTTTATAATTAGTACTATGTCGACTCCGATATTGTGAACATCCACAGCTCAGTAAAAATTCAAATCTCAATCTTAATTTTAACCTAGCATACTTCTCTCAATCATATGCCTCATTTGTTACCACTCTCTACATAACTCTAGCACCTATATGAGGAGGTAGACCAAAAAGATCTCATTGTCAGCCAAGTGACAGCGTACCCTTCTCACTGCAATTCGTTTAGGTTATGGTACACCAATAGCAATTAAGTGATCCGATAAATTGAGGTAGGAATGCTTATGCTACAGTTAGTGGGAACATTAAAAGCTATGAATAACAGATTCTAACATCTTCATTTTAGCACATCCCTTTCAGATCACCTGTAGAGAAATTGAGAATATACTGATCAACCACACCTTCAAACAAATGTATAAGTCTTAAATAATGCCCTCGTTTCTTTCATCTCCCCACCTTAGTCTTTAGCTGGGCATCCTGTCTACCCTGCTACCCATTTCAATACCCGGATGAATGTATCGTATCGCTTCATGTCAGATGACATCCCTCTGTAGCTTTATGATGTAAGGGCACCATTCGACCAATCACCCTAGGTGACTATTATACAGTAGGACGAGACATCAGCAATTACCAACTAGGTAACTATCTTTTATTATGACTGCAATGCAAGTAGGAGGTGTAATGAGAAAGTACACTGAACCATTGAAAGCAGTGGGCTCCTTTTGAAAGTGGGCTGGATTTAGAAGAACACAGTTTCTAAACAGCAGTCCATCTTGAGTATAAGAGTCCCACATACAGAGTGGAGGGAAACAGGTTAAATGAGCTTCCCTCTATGTGATAGCAAGTCAATCGCTCTCACTTTAGACAACTCGTTTCAGCCTGAAAGACGGTATTTAACTCGGAGGACATATTCCTAGTACAAGTATCTAAAGAATGTTTTCTCAGCCTTGCAGACAGTCAAAGTCTTTGATAAACTACCATGATGCCCATGGCGTCTTCAGTATTGCTATCGTCTTCAAAAATTAAATCTATTCTGAAGACACCCCTCAACATGTAACAAGAGCATTCAGGTGCTATGAACATCTTTTAATGACAAGTAAAAAGATAAAATGCGACTTTGACTTACCATATTAGCTGATGAGGAAGGTAGTAGATTGATGGCTGAGTTTTTTCTTTTTTGTCTCAGCAACGCAGAGAACTTTCTTCTGCAACACTGCCTCTGCTGGCCATTCAGTATATTCTGCAGATGGAAAAGTCCACTGTTAGTCAGTTATTAGAACCTGAATATTTCCAAACTGATGCAACAGTACAACTAAATGAATTTTTATTAAGTGTTTATAATTAGTACTATGGCGACTGTGATATTGTGAACATCCACAGCTCAGTAAAAATTCAAATCTCAATTTTAATTTCAACCTAGCATACTTCTCTCAATCATATATGCCTCATTTGTTACCACTCTCTACAGAACTCTAGCACCTATATGAGGAGGTAGATCAAAAAGATCTCATTGTCAGTCAAGTGACAGCATACCCTTCTCACTGCAATTCGTTTAGGCTACGGTACACCAATAGCAATTAAGTGATCCGATAAGTTGAGGGAGGAATGCTTATGATACAGTTAGTGGGAATAATAAAAGCTATGAATAACAGATTCTAACATCTTCATTTTAGCAAATCCCTTTCAGATCACCTATAGAGAACTCGAGAATATACTGATCAACCACAGCTACAAACAAATGCATAAGTCTTAAATAATGCCCTCGTTTCTTTCATCTCCCCACCGTAGTCTTTAGCTGGGCATCCTGTCTACCCTGCTACCCATTTCAATACCCGGATGAATGTATCCTATCGCTTCATGTCAGATTACATCCCTCTGTAGCTTTATGATGTAAGGGCACCATTCGACCAATCACCCTGGGTGACTATTATACAGTAGGACGAGACATCAGCAATTACCAACTAGGTAACTATCTTTCATTATGACTGCAATGCAAGTAGGAGGTGTAATGGGAAAGAACTCTGAACCACTGAAAGCAGGGGCTCCTTTTGAAAGTGGGCTGGATTTAGAAGAACACAGAGTTTCTAAACAGCAGTCCATCTTGAGTATAAGAGTCCCATATACAGAGTGGAGGGAAACAGGTTAAATGAGCTTCCCTCTATGTGATAGCAAGTCAATCGCTCTCACTTTAGACAACTCGTTTCAGCCTGAAAGACGGTATTTAACTCGGAGGACATATTCCTAGTACAAGTATCTAAAGAAGGTTTTGTCAGCCTTGCAGACAGTCAAAGTCTTTGATAAACTACCATGATGCCCATGGCGTCTTCAGTATTGCTACCGTCTTGAAAAATTAAATGTATTCTGACGACCCCCCTCAACAGGTAACGAGAGCATTCAGGTGCTATGAACATCTTTTAATGACAAGTAAAAAGATAAAATGCGACTTTGACTTACCATATTAATTGATGAGGCAGGTAGTAGATTGATGGCTGAGTTTTTTCTTTTTTGTCTCAGCAACGCAGAGAACTTTCTTCTGCAACACTGCCTCTGCTGGCCATTCAGTATATTCTGCAGATGGAAAAGTCCACTGTTAGTCAGTTATTAGAACCTGAATATTTCCAAACTGATGCAACAGTACAACTAAATTCATTTTTATTAAGTGTTTATAATTAGTACTATGTCGACTCCGATATTGTGAACATCCACAGCTCAGTAAAAATTCAAATCTCAATCTTAATTTTAACCTAGCATACTTCTCTCAATCATATGCCTCATTTGTTACCACTCTCTACATAACTCTAGCACCTATATGAGGAGGTAGACCAAAAAGATCTCATTGTCAGCCAAGTGACAGCGTACCCTTCTCACTGCAATTCGTTTAGGTTATGGTACACCAATAGCAATTAAGTGATCCGATAAGTTGAGGTAGGAATGCTTATGCTACAGTTAGTGGGAACATTAAAAGCTATGAATAACAGATTCTAACATCTTCATTTTAGCACATCCCTTTCAGATCACCTGTAGAGAAATTGAGAATATACTGATCAACCACACCTTCAAACAAATGTATAAGTCTTAAATAATGCCCTCGTTTCTTTCATCTCCCCACCTTAGTCTTTAGCTGGGCATCCTGTCTACCCTGCTACCCATTTCAATACCCGGATGAATGTATCGTATCGCTTCATGTCAGATGACATCCCTCTGTAGCTTTATGATGTAAGGGCACCATTCGACCAATCACCCTAGGTGACTATTATACAGTAGGACGAGACATCAGCAATTACCAACTAGGTAACTATCTTTTATTATGACTGCAATGCAAGTAGGAGGTGTAATGAGAAAGTACACTGAACCATTGAAAGCAGTGGGCTCCTTTTGAAAGTGGGCTGGATTTAGAAGAACACAGTTTCTAAACAGCAGTCCATCTTGAGTATAAGAGTCCCACATACAGAGTGGAGGGAAACAGGTTAAATGAGCTTCCCTCTATGTGATAGCAAGTCAATCGCTCTCACTTTAGACAACTCGTTTCAGCCTGAAAGACGGTATTTAACTCGGAGGACATATTCCTAGTACAAGTATCTAAAGAATGTTTTCTCAGCCTTGCAGACAGTCAAAGTCTTTGATAAACTACCATGATGCCCATGGCGTCTTCAGTATTGCTATCGTCTTCAAAAATTAAATCTATTCTGAAGACACCCCTCAACATGTAACAAGAGCATTCAGGTGCTATGAACATCTTTTAATGACAAGTAAAAAGATAAAATGCGACTTTGACTTACCATATTAATTGATGAGGCAGGTAGTAGATTGATGGCTGAGTTTTTTCTTTTTTGTCTCAGCAACGCAGAGAACTTTCTTCTGCAACACTGCCTCTGCTGGCCATTCAGTATATTCTGCAGATGGAAAAGTCCACTGTTAGTCAGTTATTAGAACCTGAATATTTCCAAACTGATGCAACAGTACAACTAAATGAATTTTTATTAAGTGTTTATAATTAGTACTATGGCGACTGTGATATTGTGAACATCCACAGCTCAGTAAAAATTCAAATCTCAATTTTAATTTCAACCTAGCATACTTCTCTCAATCATATATGCCTCATTTGTTACCACTCTCTACAGAACTCTAGCACCTATATGAGGAGGTAGATCAAAAAGATCTCATTGTCAGTCAAGTGACAGCATACCCTTCTCACTGCAATTCGTTTAGGCTACGGTACACCAATAGCAATTAAGTGATCCGATAAGTTGAGGGAGGAATGCTTATGATACAGTTAGTGGGAATAATAAAAGCTATGAATAACAGATTCTAACATCTTCATTTTAGCAAATCCCTTTCAGATCACCTATAGAGAACTCGAGAATATACTGATCAACCACAGCTACAAACAAATGCATAAGTCTTAAATAATGCCCTCGTTTCTTTCATCTCCCCACCGTAGTCTTTAGCTGGGCATCCTGTCTACCCTGCTACCCATTTCAATACCCGGATGAATGTATCCTATCGCTTCATGTCAGATTACATCCCTCTGTAGCTTTATGATGTAAGGGCACCATTCGACCAATCACCCTGGGTGACTATTATACAGTAGGACGAGACATCAGCAATTACCAACTAGGTAACTATCTTTCATTATGACTGCAATGCAAGTAGGAGGTGTAATGGGAAAGAACTCTGAACCACTGAAAGCAGGGGCTCCTTTTGAAAGTGGGCTGGATTTAGAAGAACACAGAGTTTCTAAACAGCAGTCCATCTTGAGTATAAGAGTCCCATATACAGAGTGGAGGGAAGCAGGTTAAATGAGCTTCCCTCTATGTGATAGCAAGTCAATCGCTCTCACTTTAGACAACTCGTTTCAGCCTGAAAGACGGTATTTAACTCGGAGGACATATTCCTAGTACAAGTATCTAAAGAAGGTTTTGTCAGCCTTGCAGACAGTCAAAGTCTTTGATAAACTACCATGATGCCCATGGCGTCTTCAGTATTGCTACCGTCTTGAAAAATTAAATGTATTCTGACGACCCCCCTCAACAGGTAACGAGAGCATTCAGGTGCTATGAACATCTTTTAATGACAAGTAAAAAGATAAAATGCGACTTTGACTTACCATATTAATTGATGAGGCAGGTAGTAGATTGATGGCTGAGTTTTTTCTTTTTTGTCTCAGCAACGCAGAGAACTTTCTTCTGCAACACTGCCTCTGCTGGCCATTCAGTATATTCTGCAGATGGAAAAGTCCACTGTTAGTCAGTTATTAGAACCTGAATATTTCCAAACTGATGCAACAGTACAACTAAATTCATTTTTATTAAGTGTTTATAATTAGTACTATGTCGACTCCGATATTGTGAACATCCACAGCTCAGTAAAAATTCAAATCTCAATCTTAATTTTAACCTAGCATACTTCTCTCAATCATATGCCTCATTTGTTACCACTCTCTACATAACTCTAGCACCTATATGAGGAGGTAGACCAAAAAGATCTCATTGTCAGCCAAGTGACAGCGTACCCTTCTCACTGCAATTCGTTTAGGTTATGGTACACCAATAGCAATTAAGTGATCCGATAAGTTGAGGTAGGAATGCTTATGCTACAGTTAGTGGGAACATTAAAAGCTATGAATAACAGATTCTAACATCTTCATTTTAGCACATCCCTTTCAGATCACCTGTAGAGAAATTGAGAATATACTGATCAACCACACCTTCAAACAAATGTATAAGTCTTAAATAATGCCCTCGTTTCTTTCATCTCCCCACCTTAGTCTTTAGCTGGGCATCCTGTCTACCCTGCTACCCATTTCAATACCCGGATGAATGTATCGTATCGCTTCATGTCAGATGACATCCCTCTGTAGCTTTATGATGTAAGGGCACCATTCGACCAATCACCCTAGGTGACTATTATACAGTAGGACGAGACATCAGCAATTACCAACTAGGTAACTATCTTTTATTATGACTGCAATGCAAGTAGGAGGTGTAATGAGAAAGTACACTGAACCATTGAAAGCAGTGGGCTCCTTTTGAAAGTGGGCTGGATTTAGAAGAACACAGTTTCTAAACAGCAGTCCATCTTGAGTATAAGAGTCCCACATACAGAGTGGAGGGAAACAGGTTAAATGAGCTTCCCTCTATGTGATAGCAAGTCAATCGCTCTCACTTTAGACAACTCGTTTCAGCCTGAAAGACGGTATTTAACTCGGAGGACATATTCCTAGTACAAGTATCTAAAGAATGTTTTCTCAGCCTTGCAGACAGTCAAAGTCTTTGATAAACTACCATGATGCCCATGGCGTCTTCAGTATTGCTATCGTCTTCAAAAATTAAATCTATTCTGAAGACACCCCTCAACATGTAACAAGAGCATTCAGGTGCTATGAACATCTTTTAATGACAAGTAAAAAGATAAAATGCGACTTTGACTTACCATATTAATTGATGAGGCAGGTAGTAGATTGATGGCTGAGTTTTTTCTTTTTTGTCTCAGCAACGCAGAGAACTTTCTTCTGCAACACTGCCTCTGCTGGCCATTCAGTATATTCTGCAGATGGAAAAGTCCACTGTTAGTCAGTTATTAGAACCTGAATATTTCCAAACTGATGCAACAGTACAACTAAATGAATTTTTATTAAGTGTTTATAATTAGTACTATGGCGACTGTGATATTGTGAACATCCACAGCTCAGTAAAAATTCAAATCTCAATTTTAATTTCAACCTAGCATACTTCTCTCAATCATATATGCCTCATTTGTTACCACTCTCTACAGAACTCTAGCACCTATATGAGGAGGTAGATCAAAAAGATCTCATTGTCAGTCAAGTGACAGCATACCCTTCTCACTGCAATTCGTTTAGGCTACGGTACACCAATAGCAATTAAGTGATCCGATAAGTTGAGGGAGGAATGCTTATGATACAGTTAGTGGGAATAATAAAAGCTATGAATAACAGATTCTAACATCTTCATTTTAGCAAATCCCTTTCAGATCACCTATAGAGAACTCGAGAATATACTGATCAACCACAGCTACAAACAAATGCATAAGTCTTAAATAATGCCCTCGTTTCTTTCATCTCCCCACCGTAGTCTTTAGCTGGGCATCCTGTCTACCCTGCTACCCATTTCAATACCCGGATGAATGTATCCTATCGCTTCATGTCAGATTACATCCCTCTGTAGCTTTATGATGTAAGGGCACCATTCGACCAATCACCCTGGGTGACTATTATACAGTAGGACGAGACATCAGCAATTACCAACTAGGTAACTATCTTTCATTATGACTGCAATGCAAGTAGGAGGTGTAATGGGAAAGAACTCTGAACCACTGAAAGCAGGGGCTCCTTTTGAAAGTGGGCTGGATTTAGAAGAACACAGAGTTTCTAAACAGCAGTCCATCTTGAGTATAAGAGTCCCATATACAGAGTGGAGGGAAGCAGGTTAAATGAGCTTCCCTCTATGTGATAGCAAGTCAATCGCTCTCACTTTAGACAACTCGTTTCAGCCTGAAAGACGGTATTTAACTCGGAGGACATATTCCTAGTACAAGTATCTAAAGAAGGTTTTGTCAGCCTTGCAGACAGTCAAAGTCTTTGATAAACTACCATGATGCCCATGGCGTCTTCAGTATTGCTACTGTCTTGAAAAATTAAATGTATTCTGACGACCCCCCTCAACAGGTAACGAGAGCATTCAGGTGCTATGAACATCTTTTAATGACAAGTAAAAAGATAAAATGCGACTTTGACTTACCATATTAATTGATGAGGCAGGTAGTAGATTGATGGCTGAGTTTTTTCTTTTTTGTCTCAGCAACGCAGAGAACTTTCTTCTGCAACACTGCCTCTGCTGGCCATTCAGTATATTCTGCAGATGGAAAAGTCCACTGTTAGTCAGTTATTAGAACCTGAATATTTCCAAACTGATGCAACAGTACAACTAAATTCATTTTTATTAAGTGTTTATAATTAGTACTATGTCGACTCCGATATTGTGAACATCCACAGCTCAGTAAAAATTCAAATCTCAATCTTAATTTTAACCTAGCATACTTCTCTCAATCATATGCCTCATTTGTTACCACTCTCTACATAACTCTAGCACCTATATGAGGAGGTAGACCAAAAAGATCTCATTGTCAGCCAAGTGACAGCGTACCCTTCTCACTGCAATTCGTTTAGGTTATGGTACACCAATAGCAATTAAGTGATCCGATAAGTTGAGGTAGGAATGCTTATGCTACAGTTAGTGGGAACATTAAAAGCTATGAATAACAGATTCTAACATCTTCATTTTAGCACATCCCTTTCAGATCACCTGTAGAGAAATTGAGAATATACTGATCAACCACACCTTCAAACAAATGTATAAGTCTTAAATAATGCCCTCGTTTCTTTCATCTCCCCACCTTAGTCTTTAGCTGGGCATCCTGTCTACCCTGCTACCCATTTCAATACCCGGATGAATGTATCGTATCGCTTCATGTCAGATGACATCCCTCTGTAGCTTTATGATGTAAGGGCACCATTCGACCAATCACCCTAGGTGACTATTATACAGTAGGACGAGACATCAGCAATTACCAACTAGGTAACTATCTTTTATTATGACTGCAATGCAAGTAGGAGGTGTAATGAGAAAGTACACTGAACCATTGAAAGCAGTGGGCTCCTTTTGAAAGTGGGCTGGATTTAGAAGAACACAGTTTCTAAACAGCAGTCCATCTTGAGTATAAGAGTCCCACATACAGAGTGGAGGGAAACAGGTTAAATGAGCTTCCCTCTATGTGATAGCAAGTCAATCGCTCTCACTTTAGACAACTCGTTTCAGCCTGAAAGACGGTATTTAACTCGGAGGACATATTCCTAGTACAAGTATCTAAAGAATGTTTTCTCAGCCTTGCAGACAGTCAAAGTCTTTGATAAACTACCATGATGCCCATGGCGTCTTCAGTATTGCTATCGTCTTCAAAAATTAAATCTATTCTGAAGACACCCCTCAACATGTAACAAGAGCATTCAGGTGCTATGAACATCTTTTAATGACAAGTAAAACGATAAAATGCGACTTTGACTTACCATATTAATTGATGAGGCAGGTAGTAGATTGATGGCTGAGTTTTTTCTTTTTTGTCTCAGCAACGCAGAGAACTTTCTTCTGCAACACTGCCTCTACTGGCCATTCAGTATATTCTGCAGATGGAAAAGTCCACTGTTAGTCAGTTATTAGAACCTGAATATTTCCAAACTGATGCAACAGTACAACTAAATTCATTTTTATTAAGTGTTTATAATTAGTACTATGTCGACTCCGATATTGTGAACATCCACAGCTCAGTAAAAATTCAAATCTCAATCTTAATTTCAACCTAGCATACTTCTCTCAATCATATGCCTCATTTGTTACCACTCTCTACATAACTCTAGCACCTATATGAGGAGGTAGACCAAAAAGATCTCATTGTCAGCCAAGTGACAGCGTACCCTTCTCACTGCAATTCGTTTAGGTTATGGTACACCAATAGCAATTAAGTGATCCGATAAGTTGAGGGAGGAATGCTTATGATACAGTTAGTGGGAATAATAAAAGCTATGAATAACAGATTCTAACAACTTCATTTTAGCAAATCCCTTTCAGATCACCTATAGAGAACTCGAGAATATACTGATCAACCACAGCTACAAACAAATGCATAAGTCTTAAATAATGCCCTTGTTTCTTTCATCTCCCCACCGTAGTCTTTAGCTGGGCATCCTGTCTACCCTGCTACCCATTTCAATACCCGGATGAATGTATCCTATCGCTTCATGTCAGATTACATCCCTCTGTAGCTTTATGATGTAAGGGCACCATTCGACCAATCACCCTGGGTGACTATTATACAGTAGGACGAGACATCAGCAATTACCAACTAGGTAACTATCTTTCATTATGACTGCAATGCAAGTAGGAGGTGTAATGGGAAAGAACTCTGAACCATTGAAAGCAGGGGCTCATTTTGAAAGTGGGCTGGATTTAGAAGAACACAGAGTTTCTAAACAGCAGTCCATCTTGAGTATAAGAGTCCCACATACAGAGTGGAGGGAAACAGGTTAAATGAGCTTCCCTCTATGTGATAGCAAGTCAATCACTCTCACTTTAGACAACTCGTTTCAGCCTGAAAGACGGTATTTAACTCGGAGGACATATTCCTAGTACAAGTATCTAAAGAAGGTTTTGTCAGCCTTGCAGACAGTCAAAGTCTTTGATAAACTACCATGATGCCCATAGCGTCTTCAGTATTGCTACCGTCTTCAAAAATTAAATCTATTCTGAAGACCCCCCTCAACAAGTAACGAGAGCATTCAGGTGCTATGAACATCTTTTAATGACAAGTAAAAAGATAAAATGCGACTTTGACTTACCATATTAATTGATGAGGCAGGTAGTAGATTGATGGCTGAGTTTTTTCTTTTTTGTCTCAGCAACGCAGAGAACTTTCTTCTGCAACACTGCCTCTGCTGGCCATTCAGTATATTCTGCAGATGGAAAAGTCCACTGTTAGTCAGTTATTAGAACCTGAATATTTCCAAACTGATGCAACAGTACAACTAAATTAATTTTTATTAAGTGTTTATAATTAGTACTATGGCGACTGCGATATTGTGAACATCCACAGCTCAGTAAAAATTAAAATCTCAATTTTAATTTTCAACCTAGCATACTTCTCTCAATCATATGCCTCATTTGTTACCACTCTCTACAGAACTCTAGCACCTATATGAGGAGGTAGATCAAAAAGATCTCATTGTCAGCCAAGTGACAGCGTACCCTTCTCACTGCAATTCGTTTAGGTTATGGTACACCAATAGCAATTAAGTGATCCGATAAGTTGAGGGAGGAATGCTTATGCTAGAGTTAGTGGGAATAATAAAAGCTATGAATAACAGATTCTAACATCTTCATTTTAGCAAATGCCTTTCAGATCACCTATTGAGAACTCGAGAATATACTGATCAACCACAGCTACAAACAAATGCATAAGTCTTAAATAATTCCCTCGTTTCTTTCATCTCCCCACCGTAGTCTTTAGCTGGGCATCCTGTCTACCCTGCTACCCATTTCAATACCCGGATGAATGTATCCTATCGCTTCATGTCAGATGACATCCCTCTGTAGCTTTATGATGTAACGGCACCATTCGACCAATCACCCTGGGTGACTATTATACAGTAGGACGAGACATCACCAATTACCAACTAGGTAACTATCTTTCATTATGACTGCAATGCAAGTAGGAGGTGTAATGGGAAAGAACTCTTAACCATTGAAAGCAGGGGCTCCTTTTGAAAGTGGGCTGGATTTAGAAGAACACAGAGTTTATAAACAGCAGTCCATCTTGAGTATAAGAGTCCCACATACAGAGTGGAGGGAAACAGGTTAAATGAGCTTCCCTCTATGTGATAGCAAGTCAATCACTCTCACTTTAGACAACTCGTTTCAGCCTGAAAGACGGTATTTAACTCGGAGGACATATTCCTAGTACAAGTATCTAAAGAATGTTTTCTCAGCCTTGCAGACAGTCAAAGTCTTTGATAAACTACCATGATGCCCATGGCGTCTTCAGTATTGCTATCGTCTTCAAAAATTAAATCTATTCTGAAGACCCCCCTCAACATGTAACAAGAGCATTCAGGTGCTATGAACATCTTTTAATGACAAGTAAAAAGATAAAATGCGACTTTGACTTACCATATTAACTGGTGAGGCAGTTAGTAGATTGATGGCTGAGTTTTGTCTTCTTTTTTTTTGTCTCAGCAACGCAGAGAAATTTCTTCTGCAACACTGCCTCTGCTGGCCATTCAGTATATTCTGCAGATGGAAAAGTCCACTGTTAGTCAGTTATTAGAACCTGAATATTTCCAAACTGATGCAACAGTACAACTAAAGAACAAGTTACTAACCTTCGGTAACGATGTATCTGTAAGAAACATTAGTTAGTTAGATTCCTCACCTTAGAATATCCCCAGGCGTCAGACTGGATCCGGAAGATTTTTCGTCAGCAATACCCCTTGCGCGTCGCTAGGCGTCGTCTGCGGCTCCGCGTCCGTCGTCGGCGTCGTGCGCCGGGATGACGTCGTCGGAGTACTTAGACGCCGCCCTCGCGCGCTGACGTCAGTTCTTGTACATAGCCTTCCGCGCCAGGAACGCAGAGCCATGCAAAGACCGACACTGGTGCCAAAAATAAAATCTAGGGGCCTGAAAGGACAACCTTAACCCTAGATGTCAGTTCGCAGAACGGGGAGGATGGGAGGGTCGGTGAGGAATCTAACTAACTAATGTTTCTTACAGATACATCGTTACCGAAGGTTAGTAACTTGTTCATCTGAAAGAAACACGTTAGTTAGATTCCTCACCTTAGAATAGATACCCAAGCAATACCATCCCCGGTGGTGGGTCTGCGAACCAAGATCACACCAGAAAGTCCTGGAGGACAGAACGGCCAAAGAAGCCATCCCTCCGGACTTGGCTGTCAAGGCAATAATGCCTGGCAAACGTGTGTAGCGAAGCCCACGTCGCCGCCTGACAGATGTCCTGCAAAGGGACTCCCCGTCCCAAGGCAGTAGTAGCCGCCGTGGCCCGAGTAGAATGGGCGCGCAGCCCAACAGGAGGGTCCTTTTTAGCCAAGGAATAGCAGATTTTTATACACAAAACGACCCACCTAGAGATGGTTCGTTTGTGCACAGCTTTCCCCTTCTTAGCGCCCACGTACCCAACAAAAAGCTGGTCGTCCACCCGGAACTGTTTCGTGCGGTCCAGATAAAAGGAGAGCGCACGTTTTGGGTCCAGACGGTGGAACCTCTCTTCCTCTTTGGAAGGATGCGGAGGCGGAAAGAAGGTGGGCAAGGTGACAGACTGCCCAAGGTGAAATGGAGTCACCACTTTAGGAAGAAAGGAGGGACGAGGCCGAAGGACAACCTTGTCCGGATGGACAGATAGAAAAGGAGGCTTTGAAGATAAAGCCTGGAGCTCACTCACCCGTCTAGCCGAGGTGATGGCTACCAGAAAAGCAGTCTTTAGAGTTAGAAGACGAAGAGGGCAATTGTGCAGAGGCTCGAAGGGAGCGCACATCAGGAATGTCAATACCAGATTCAAGTCCCACTGAGGCATTACAAAAGGGACAGGAGGGAACGTGTGTGTAATGCCTTTGAGAAAGCGTGTAACCACAGGGGACTTGAAAAGAGAAGGCTGATCAGGAAGCCGCAAGAAGGCGGAGATGGCAGCAAGATAACCTTTCAGGGTGCCCAGGGCAGAGCCCTGCCGGGCCAAGGAAAGAAGGAAGAGGAGAACCTCAGAAAGAGGGGCGGAAAGGGGATCCACAGCCTTTGCTGTGCACCATGCCACAAATTTGTTCCACCGGCAGGCGTATACCGACTTTGTGGAGGGACGCCTGGCTGCCAGAATGATATCACAGACTTCAGGAGGCAAGTCAAATGGCATCAACTGCCGCCGCTCAATCTCCACGCATAGAGGTGGAGGCTGGACAGGTTCGGGTGGAGGACCGTCCCCTGCTGCTGCGACAGAAGATCCTCCCGAAGGGGCAGATGTATCGGGGGATCGGTCAACAGACTGAGTAGCTCGGGATACCAGTATCTTCGTGCCCAATCCGGAGCCACCAAGATGACTTGGGCCCGGTCGCGCCTGATCTTCTTCAGCACTCTGGGCAGAAGTGGTATAGGCGGAAAGGCGTACAACAGACCGCAACTCCACTCGTGACGAAAAGCGTCGCCGAGCGAGTGCCGCCTTGGAAATTCCAACGCGCAGAACTGCTGACATTGCGCGTTCTCTTCGGTGGCGAATAGATCTAACCAAGGCTCTCCCCACTGCTGAAAGAGGCCTTGCACCACTTCGGAGTTCAGACGCCATTCGTGATCCATCATGCACCGGCGGCTGAGTTCGTCTGCTCTGGCGTTCAGAGAGCCCGCCAGATGTTGAACCACTAGGGTGCCGCCCTGGTGTTCTAGCCATGTCCAGAGGCGCAGAGCCTCCTGACAAAGGGTCCACGACCCCACCCCGCCCTGCTTGTTGCAGTACCACATGGCGGTGGTGTTGTCCGTGAACACCTGCACGACACTTCCCTTGACAGAGGGAAGGAAGGCTTTCAGTGCAAGCCGGATCGCTCTCAACTCCAGCAGGTTGATGTGGAGACGAGACTCCGCCGGAGACCAGAGGCCTCTGATCTCCGCCTCTCCCATATGGCCACCCCATCCCAGGAGGGACGCATCCGTCACTACGACACGCTCCGGTTGGGGAAGGGAGAGGCTCTTGCCCTTGACCCACTCGCGGTCCGTGAGCCACCACTGCAACTGCTGTGCAGTACCCTCCGAGATCAAGACATGGTCGGACAGGTTGCCGTGATGCTGGGCCCACTGAAACTTCAGGTCCCACTGCAGAGCCCGCATGCGCCGCCTGGCGTGATGCACTAGTAGGATGCAGGAGGCCATCAGCCCCAGAAGCCGCAACACTAGCCTGACCGAAACCCGGGATAGAGGCCGAAAGATGGGAATCAGGGCCTGTATATCCCGGACCCGCTGTTCCGGTGGATGGACCCGGAACTGCGCCGAATCGAGAACCGCTCCGATGAAGAGGAGCTTCTGAGAGGGACTCAAGTGTGACTTCGGCACGTTGATGGAAAACCCCAGCAAATGCAGGAGATCCGCCGTAGTCTGGAGGTGGGAGAC
This sequence comes from Triturus cristatus, assembly GCF_964204655.1. Lineage (NCBI taxonomy): Eukaryota > Metazoa > Chordata > Amphibia > Caudata > Salamandridae > Triturus > Triturus cristatus. The sequence goes on from NC_140588.1 coordinate 65,972,764, forward strand.
GACTGCCCGGGGCGAGCCCGCCTTCAACAACCAGTCGTCGAGATAGGGGAAGACTGGGACCCCTGATCTGCGCAGATGAGCTGCGACCACCGCCATCACTTTCGTGAACACCCGAGGGGCACTGGTGAGGCCGAAGGGGAGCACGGTAAACTGAAAGTGCTCTTGGCCCACCGTGAACCGCAGGTAACGCCGGTGGGCCGGCAGGACGGGGATATGGAAATACGCGTCCTGCAAGTCCAACGCTACCATCCAGTCTCCAGGGTCTAGGGCAGCTAAAACCTGAGCCAACATTAGCATCTTGAACCTTTCCTTTCGGAGGAAGGCATTGACGTTCCGGAGGTCCAAGATAGGGCGCAGGCCCCCCTTGCCCTTCTTGGGAACCAGAAAGTAGTGGGAATAACAACCACGACCTACTTCTGGACTCGGAACGCGCTCGACGGCCCCCTTGGCCAAGAGAGCCGAAACTTCCTCGCGGAGAAGATCCAAATGATCCCCCGAGATACGGTGGTGCTGCGGTGGCATGGCTGGAGGGGTCGTCTCGAAGGGGAGGGAGTAGCCCCTTCGGACGATTTGCAGCACCCACCTGTCCGATGTTATGGACCGCCAGTGGAGCAGGTGATGGCGAACTCTGCCGCCCACTGGCGTGGTATGGGCCTGAAAGCTCGGACTAGGAAGGCTTTGAGGCGGATGCTGCCGGGGTGGATGTGGGCTGACCACGTCGGCCTCCATTTCCGCCACGGCGGAAGCCACGTCCGCGACCGCGCGCAGGTTGGTTCTGCGGCTGGTGGCTTTGCGGACGTGAGGAGGCGCCCCTTCCTTGGCCACGAAAGGGGCGAAAAGCGGAGGTGTGCGCCCGCGGAGCCGAGAGGCCCAAGGACTTGGCCGTAGCCCGGGAGTCCTTAAAGCGGTTCAGCGCACTGTCCGCCTTCTCACCAAACAGGCGAGTGCCATCAAAGGGCATGTCCATGAGGGTGTTCTGGACATCCCCGGAAAATGACGTGGACCGCATCCAGGCGTGGCGGCGGAGCGCCACCGTGGTGGAAATCGCCCGACCTAGCGAGTCCGTGGTGTCAAGCCCACATCGTATGGCGTGCCGTGCTGCATCCCTCCCATCGGCCAAAGCCTGGGTAAGACGCGGCCGGACCTCCTCCGGACACAGGGGCAGCACGTCCTCCACCGTATCCCACAGGGAATGGGAATAACGGTCCAAGAGACAGGCGGTATTTAAGGACCGCAGGCCCAAACTAAGGGACGAGAACAGTTTCTTGCCAAACTGCTCGAGTCTCTTGGAATCCCGGTCCGGCGGAGCGGTCGGGAAGGAGGATTGGGAAGTAGAGGCCTGGATAACCAGACTCTCGGGGGTGGGGTGTTGTGACAGGAAACTGGGGTCGCCCGGAGCCGGGCAGTGGCGCCTGGCAACGTTCCTATCCACAGGAGGAACTGTGGAGGGCTTGGACCAGGTGCCCTGCAGAACGTCAGTGAGGGCCTCGTTGAACGGCAGCAGAGGCTCAGTGGAGCTTGCTGAGGTTTGAAGCACCTCAGTGAGGATGTTGGTCCTCACAGCCACGGCAGGCAACTCGAGCCCAAGGGCCTCAGCCGCCTTGCGCAGCACCAAGGAAAATGCTGCACCCTCCTCCGAAGCCACGGTCGGAGGAGAAGTGAATCCAGCGTCTGGCGAGGTGTCCAGCCCGCTGGCCTCCCCCAGTTCATCTGCCCAGTCCTGAGAAAGCTGTGACTGAACAGCCAGAGGGTCCTCGAACCCCTCCCAGTCGCCCCCTTCTTCCGATTCCTGATAAACAGGAGGAATGATCGGAACCGGACTGTAGAGATGGTAGGTCTCAAGCGGCGTCGGATGCGGCGTCGGCGGACGCCGTGCCGGCGTCGGGTCCGGATGAGGGCTAAACCGGGGCGTCGGCGTCACAGGCGTCGGCGTCGGTGGCGCCGGTGACGGCGTCGGTGGTTCAGGCGTCGGCGCCGGTGGAGGAGTGACAAGGTCAACCGGCGTCGACTGGGGCCCAGGCAAGGGCCCCGCGGGGACCTGCGGCGTCGAGACCGGAGTCGTCGACGGCGCCGGGGCCGGAGCCGCCGGCACGCGAGGTCGCCCAGTCGAGTCCGCGGGGCCCGAAGGCGCGCCAGCGGGCATCGACGGCGGGGCCAGGCTCCTCATGGCCGAGAGGAAGGCACTGATCTCCGCCGGCGCCGCGTCAGCCCCAGGGACCGGAAGGTATGGGGGCGGACGCGGCGCCTGCGGCTCCGCCGGAGCCACGGGGGTGGAACCACTTGGACCCTCGGCCGAGTCGCGCGACCGGCGAGGGGAGTCCGAAGAGCGATGTCGCCGCTTGGACTTCTTAGAGTGTTTGGACTTACCCGACGACTTGGAGCCCGACGATCGATGGTGGCGTCGGCTAGGGCTCCGCGAGCGATCCTTGGACCTCCTCCTGGACCGGGATCGCGCACGACGCGGAGCCGAGTGGCGGAGCTCGAGAAGCTTGCGGGACCGCTCCCGCCTAGCCTTCGAAGTCAGGGCCTGACAGTCGTTGCACGACTCCGCATCGTGGTCGAGGCCTAAGCAGTAGAGGCACCGGCGGTGGTGATCGGTCACCGACATCAGTCGATGACAATCTTCACAAGCCTTGAACCCAGGCATCCTACCGGCACCAGATGTCGACAGACAAGGATCAAAAATGATCAAAAAAGATTTAGTCAAAAAAGACTAAAAGGGGTAGCTCTCCCGGATCTGCGCTTACTGGCGCGGAAAAAAGAAGAACTGACGTCAGCGCGCGAGGGCGGCGTCTAAGTACTCCGACGACGTCATCCCGGCGCACGACGCCGACGACGGACGCGGAGCCGCAGACGACGCCTAGCGACGCGCAAGGGGTATTGCTGACGAAAAATCTTCCGGATCCAGTCTGACGCCTGGGGATATTCTAAGGTGAGGAATCTAACTAACGTGTTTCTTTCAGATTGAATTTTTATTAAGTGTTTCTAATTAGTACTATGGCGACTGCGATATTGTGAACATCCACAGCTCAGTAAAAATTCAAATCTCAATTTTAATTTCAACCTAGCATACTTCTCTCAATCATATATGCCTCATTTGTTACCACTCTCTACAGAACTCTAGCACCTATATGAGGAGGTAGATCAAAAAGATCTCATTGTCAGTCAAGTGACAGCATACCCTTCTCACTGCAATTCGTTTAGGCTACAGTACACCAATAGCAATTAAGTGATCCGATAAGTTGAGGGAGGAATGCTTATGCTACAGTTAGTGGGAACATTAAAAGCTATGAATAACAGATTCTAACATCTTCATTTTAGCACTTCCCTTTCAGATCATCTGTAGAGAAATGGAGAATATACTGATCAACCACACCTTCAAACAAATGTATAAGTCTTAAATAATGCCCTCGTTTCTTTCATCTCCCCACCGTAGTCTTTAGCTGGGCATCCTGTCTACCCTGCTACCCATTTCAATACCCGGATGAATGTATCCTATCGCTTCATGTCAGATGACATCCCTCTGTAGCTTTATGATGTAAGGGCACCATTCGACCAATCACCCTAGGTGACTATTATAAAGTAGGACGAGACATCAGCAATTACCAACTAGGTAACTATCTTTTATTATGACTGCAATGCAAGTAGGAGGTGTAATGAGAAAGTACTCTGAACCATTGAAAGCAGTGGGCTCCTTTTGAAAGTGGGCTGGATTTAGAAGAACACAGTTTCTAATCAGCAGTCCATCTTGAGTATAAGAGTCCCACATACAGAGTGGAGAGAAACAGGTTAAATGAGCTTCCCTCTATGTGATAGCAAGTCAATCGCTCTCACTTTAGACAACTCGTTTCAGCCTGAAAGACGGTATTTAACTCGGAGGACATATTCCTAGTACAAGTATCTAAAGAATGTTTTCTCAGCCTTGCAGACAGTCAAAGTCTTTGATAAACTACCATGATGCCCATGGCGTCTTCAGTATTGCTATCGTCTTCAAAAATTAAATCTATTCTGAAGACCCCCCTCAACATTTAACAAGAGCATTCAGGTGCTATGAACATCTTTTAATGACAAGTAAAAAGATAAAATGCGACTTTGACTTACCATATTAACTGATGAGGCAGGTAGTAGATTGATGGCTGAGTTTTTTCTTCTTTTTTTTTGTCTCAGCAACGCAGAGAAATTTCTTCTGCAACACTGCCTCTGCTGGCCATTCAGTATATTCTGCAGATGGAAAAGTCTACTGTAAGTCAGTTATTAGAACCTGAATATTTCCAAACTGATGCAACAGTACAATTAAATGAATTTTTATTAAGTGTTTATAATTAGTACTATGGCGACTGCGATATTGTGAACATCCACAGCTCAGTAAAAATTCAAATCTCAATTTTAATTTCAACCTAGCATACTTCTCTCAATCATATATGCCTCATTTGTTACCACTCTCTACAGAACTCTAGCACCTATATGAGGAGGTAGATCAGAAAGATCTCATTGTCAGTAAAGTGACAGCATACCCTTCTCACTGCAATTCGTTTAGGCTACGGTACACCAATAGCAATTAAGTGATCCGATAAGTTGAGGGAGGAATGCTTATGATACAGTTAGTGGGAATAATAAAAGCTATGAATAACAGATTCTAACATCTTCATTTTAGCAAATCCCTTTCAGATCACCTATAGAGAGCTCGAGAATATACTGATCAACTACAGCTACAAACAAATGCATAAGTCTTAAATAATGCCCTTGTTTCTTTCATCTCCCCACCGTAGTCTTTAGCTGGGCATCCTGTCTACCCTGCTACCCATTTCAATACCCGGATGAATGTATCCTATCGCTTCATGTCAGATTACAACCCTCTGTAGCTTTATGATGTAAGGGCACCATTCGACCAATCACCCTGGGTGACTATTATACAGTAGGACGAGACATCAGCAATTACCAACTAGGTAACTATCTTTCATTATGACTGCAATGCAAGTAGGAGGTGTAATGGGAAAGAACTCTGAACCACTGAAAGCGGGGGCTCCTTTTGAAAGTGGGCTGGATTTAGAAGAACACAGAGTTTCTAAACAGCAGTCCATCTTGAGTATAAGAGTCCCATATACAGAGTGGAGGGAAACAGGTTAAATGAGCTTCCCTCTATGTGATAGCAAGTCAATCGCTCTCACTTTAGACAACTCGTTTCAGACTGAAAGACGGTATTTAACTCGGAGGACATATTCCTAGTACAAGTATCTAAAGAAGGTTTTGTCAGCCTTGCAGACAGTCAAAGTCTTTGATAAACTACCATGATGCCCATGGCGTCTTCAGTATTGCTACTGTCTTGAAAAATTAAATGTATTCTGACGACCCCCCTCAACAGGTAACAAGAGCATTCAGGTGCTATGAACATCTTTTAATGACAAGTAAAAAGATAAAATGCGACTTTGACTTACCATATTAATTGATGAGGCAGGTAGTAGATTGATGGCTGAGTTTTTTCTTTTTTGTCTCAGCAACGCAGAGAACTTTCTTCTGCAACACTGCCTCTACTGGCCATTCAGTATATTCTGCAGATGGAAAAGTCCACTGTTAGTCAGTTATTAGAACCTGAATATTTCCAAACTGATGCAACAGTACAACTAAATTCATTTTTATTAAGTGTTTATAATTAGTACTATGTCGACTCCGATATTGTGAACATCCACAGCTCAGTAAAAATTCAAATCTCAATCTTAATTTCAACCTAGCATACTTCTCTCAATCATATGCCTCATTTGTTACCACTCTCTACATAACTCTAGCACCTATATGAGGAGGTAGACCAAAAAGATCTCATTGTCAGCCAAGTGACAGCGTACCCTTCTCACTGCAATTCGTTTAGGTTATGGTACACCAATAGCAATTAAGTGATCCGATAAGTTGAGGGAGGAATGCTTATGATACAGTTAGTGGGAATAATAAAAGCTATGAATAACAGATTCTAACATCTTCATTTTAGCAAATCCCTTTCAGATCACCTATAGAGAACTCGAGAATATACTGATCAACCACAGCTACAAACAAATGCATAAGTCTTAAATAATGCCCTTGTTTCTTTCATCTCCCCACCGTAGTCTTTAGCTGGGCATCCTGTCTACCCTGCTACCCATTTCAATACCCGGATGAATGTATCCTATCGCTTCATGTCAGATTACATCCCTCTGTAGCTTTATGATGTAAGGGCACCATTCGACCAATCACCCTGGGTGACTATTATACAGTAGGACGAGACATCAGCAATTACCAACTAGGTAACTATCTTTCATTATGACTGCAATGCAAGTAGGAGGTGTAATGGGAAAGAACTCTGAACCATTGAAAGCAGGGGCTCATTTTGAAAGTGGGCTGGATTTAGAAGAACACAGAGTTTCTAAACAGCAGTCCATCTTGAGTATAAGAGTCCCACATACAGAGTGGAGGGAAACAGGTTAAATGAGCTTCCCTCTATGTGATAGCAAGTCAATCACTCTCACTTTAGACAACTCGTTTCAGCCTGAAAGACGGTATTTAACTCGGAGGACATATTCCTAGTACAAGTATCTAAAGAAGGTTTTGTCAGCCTTGCAGACAGTCAAAGTCTTTGATAAACTACCATGATGCCCATAGCGTCTTCAGTATTGCTACCGTCTTCAAAAATTAAATCTATTCTGAAGACCCCCCTCAACAAGTAACGAGAGCATTCAGGTGCTATGAACATCTTTTAATGACAAGTAAAAAGATAAAATGCGACTTTGACTTACCATATTAATTGATGAGGCAGGTAGTAGATTGATGGCTGAGTTTTTTCTTTTTTGTCTCAGCAACGCAGAGAACTTTCTTCTGCAACACTGCCTCTGCTGGCCATTCAGTATATTCTGCAGATGGAAAAGTCCACTGTTAGTCAGTTATTAGAACCTGAATATTTCCAAACTGATGCAACAGTACAACTAAATGAATTTTTATTAAGTGTTTCTAATTAGTACTATGGCGACTGCGATATTGTGAACATCCACAGCTCAGTAAAAATTCAAATCTCAATTTTAATTTCAACCTAGCATACTTCTCTCAATCATATATGCCTCATTTGTTACCACTCTCTACAGAACTCTAGCACCTATATGAGGAGGTAGATCAAAAAGATCTCATTGTCAGTCAAGTGACAGCATACCCTTCTCACTGCAATTCGTTTAGGCTACAGTACACCAATAGCAATTAAGTGATCCGATAAGTTGAGGGAGGAATGCTTATGCTACAGTTAGTGGGAACAGTAAAAGCTATGAATAACAGATTCTAACATCTTCATTTTAGCACATCCCTTTCAGATCATCTGTAGAGAAATGGAGAATATACTGATCAACCACACCTTCAAACAAATGTATAAGTCTTAAATAATGCCCTCGTTTCTTTCATCTCCCCACCGTAGTCTTTAGCTGGGCATCCTGTCTACCCTGCTACCCATTTCAATACCCGGATGAATGTATCCTATCGCTTCATGTCAGATGACATCCCTCTGTAGCTTTATGATGTAAGGGCACCATTCGACCAATCACCCTAGGTGACTATTATAAAGTAGGACGAGACATCAGCAATTACCAACTAGGTAACTATCTTTTATTATGACTGCAATGCAAGTAGGAGGTGTAATGAGAAAGTACTCTGAACCATTGAAAGCAGTGGGCTCCTTTTGAAAGTGGGCTGGATTTAGAAGAACACAGTTTCTAAACAGCAGTCCATCTTGAGTATAAGAGTCCCACATACAGAGTGGAGGGAAACAGGTTAAATGAGCTTCCCTCTATGTGATAGCAAGTCAATCGCTCTCACTTTAGACAACTCGTTTCAGCCTGAAAGACGGTATTTAACTCGGAGGACATATTCCTAGTACAAGTATCTAAAGAATGTTTTCTCAGCCTTGCAGACAGTCAAAGTCTTTGATAAACTACCATGATGCCCATGGAGTCTTCAGTATTGCTATCGTCTTCAAAAATTAAATCTATTCTGAAGACACCCCTCAACATGTAACAAGAGCACTCAGGTGCTATGAACATCTTTTAATGACAAGTAAAAAGATAAAATGCGACTTTGACTTACCATATTAACTGATGAGGCAGGTAGTAGATTGATGGCTGAGTTTTTTCTTCTTTTTTTTGTCTCAGCAACGCAGAGAAATTTCTTCTGCAACACTGCCTCTGCTGGCCATTCAGTATATTCTGCAGATGGAAAAGTCCACTGTTAGTCAGTTATTAGAACCTGAATATTTCCAAACTGATGCAACAGTACAATTACATGAATTTTTATTAAGTGTTTATAATTAGTACTATGGCGACTGCGATATTGTGAACATCCACAGCTCAGTAAAAATTCAAATCTCAATTTTAATTTCAACCTAGCATACTTCTCTCAATCATATATGCCTCATTTGTTACCACTCTCTACAGAACTCTAGCACATATATGAGGAGGTAGATCAAAAAGATCTCATTGTCAGTCAAGTGACAGCATACCCTTCTCACTGCAATTCGTTTAGGCTACGGTACACCAATAGCAATTAAGTGATCCGATAAGTTGAGGGAGGAATGCTTATGATACAGTTAGTGGGAATAATAAAAGCTATGAATAACAGATTCTAACATCTTCATTTTAGCAAATCCCTTTCAGATCACCTATAGAGAGCTCGAGAATATACTGATCAACCACAGCTACAAACAAATGCATAAGTCTTAAATAATGCCCTTGTTTCTTTCATCTCCCCACCGTAGTCTTTAGCTGGGCATCCTGTCTACCCTGCTACCCATTTCAATACCCGGATGAATGTATCCTATCGCTTCATGTCAGATTACAACCCTCTGTAGCTTTATGATGTAAGGGCACCATTCGACCAATCACCCTGGGTGACTATTATACAGTAGGACGAGACATCAGCAATTACCAACTAGGTAACTATCTTTCATTATGACTGCAATGCAAGTAGGAGGTGTAATGGGAAAGAACTCTGAACCACTGAAAGCGGGGGCTCCTTTTGAAAGTGGGCTGGATTTAGAAGAACACAGAGTTTCTAAACAGCAGTCCATCTTGAGTATAAGAGTCCCATATACAGAGTGGAGGGAAACAGGTTAAATGAGCTTCCCTCTATGTGATAGCAAGTCAATCGCTCTCACTTTAGACAACTCGTTTCAGACTGAAAGACGGTATTTAACTCGGAGGACATATTCCTAGTACAAGTATCTAAAGAAGGTTTTGTCAGCCTTGCAGACAGTCAAAGTCTTTGATAAACTACCATGATGCCCATGGCGTCTTCAGTATTGCTACTGTCTTGAAAAATTAAATGTATTCTGACGACCCCCCTCAACAGGTAACAAGAGCATTCAGGTGCTATGAACATCTTTTAATGACAAGTAAAAAGATAAAATGCGACTTTGACTTACCATATTAATTGATGAGGCAGGTAGTAGATTGATGGCTGAGTTTTTTCTTTTTTGTCTCAGCAACGCAGAGAACTTTCTTCTGCAACACTGCCTCTACTGGCCATTCAGTATATTCTGCAGATGGAAAAGTCCACTGTTAGTCAGTTATTAGAACCTGAATATTTCCAAACTGATGCAACAGTACAACTAAATTCATTTTTATTAAGTGTTTATAATTAGTACTATGTCGACTCCGATATTGTGAACATCCACAGCTCAGTAAAAATTCAAATCTCAATCTTAATTTCAACCTAGCATACTTCTCTCAATCATATGCCTCATTTGTTACCACTCTCTACATAACTCTAGCACCTATATGAGGAGGTAGACCAAAAAGATCTCATTGTCAGCCAAGTGACAGCGTACCCTTCTCACTGCAATTCGTTTAGGTTATGGTACACCAATAGCAATTAAGTGATCCGATAAGTTGAGGGAGGAATGCTTATGATACAGTTAGTGGGAATAATAAAAGCTATGAATAACAGATTCTAACATCTTCATTTTAGCAAATCCCTTTCAGATCACCTATAGAGAACTCGAGAATATACTGATCAACCACAGCTACAAACAAATGCATAAGTCTTAAATAATGCCCTTGTTTCTTTCATCTCCCCACCGTAGTCTTTAGCTGGGCATCCTGTCTACCCTGCTACCCATTTCAATACCCGGATGAATGTATCCTATCGCTTCATGTCAGATTACATCCCTCTGTAGCTTTATGATGTAAGGGCACCATTCGACCAATCACCCTGGGTGACTATTATACAGTAGGACGAGACATCAGCAATTACCAACTAGGTAACTATCTTTCATTATGACTGCAATGCAAGTAGGAGGTGTAATGGGAAAGAACTCTGAACCATTGAAAGCAGGGGCTCATTTTGAAAGTGGGCTGGATTTAGAAGAACACACAGTTTCTAAACAGCAGTCCATCTTGAGTATAAGAGTCCCACATACAGAGTGGAGGGAAACAGGTTAAATGAGCTTCCCTCTATGTGATAGCAAGTCAATCACTCTCACTTTAGACAACTCGTTTCAGCCTGAAAGACGGTATTTAACTCGGAGGACATATTCCTAGTACAAGTATCTAAAGAAGGTTTTGTCAGCCTTGCAGACAGTCAAAGTCTTTGATAAACTACCATGATGCCCATAGCGTCTTCAGTATTGCTACCGTCTTCAAAAATTAAACCTATTCTGAAGACCCCCCTCAACAAGTAACGAGAGCATTCAGGTGCTATGAACATCTTTTAATGACAAGTAAAAAGATAAAATGCGACTTTGACTTACCATATTAATTGATGAGGCAGGTAGTAGATTGATGGCTGAGTTTTTTCTTTTTTGTCTCAGCAACGCAGAGAACTTTCTTCTGCAACACTGCCTCTGCTGGCCATTCAGTATATTCTGCAGATGGAAAAGTCCACTGTTAGTCAGTTATTAGAACCTGAATATTTCCAAACTGATGCAACAGTACAACTAAATGAATTTTTATTAAGTGTTTCTAATTAGTACTATGGCGACTGCGATATTGTGAACATCCACAGCTCAGTAAAAATTCAAATCTCAATTTTAATTTCAACCTAGCATACTTCTCTCAATCATATATGCCTCATTTGTTACCACTCTCTACAGAACTCTAGCACCTATATGAGGAGGTAGATCAAAAAGATCTCATTGTCAGTCAAGTGACAGCATACCCTTCTCACTGCAATTCGTTTAGGCTACAGTACACCAATAGCAATTAAGTGATCCGATAAGTTGAGGGAGGAATGCTTATGCTACAGTTAGTGGGAACAGTAAAAGCTATGAATAACAGATTCTAACATCTTCATTTTAGCACATCCCTTTCAGATCATCTGTAGAGAAATGGAGAATATACTGATCAACCACACCTTCAAACAAATGTATAAGTCTTAAATAATGCCCTCGTTTCTTTCATCTCCCCACCGTAGTCTTTAGCTGGGCATCCTGTCTACCCTGCTACCCATTTCAATACCCGGATGAATGTATCCTATCGCTTCATGTCAGATGACATCCCTCTGTAGCTTTATGATGTAAGGGCACCATTCGACCAATCACCCTAGGTGACTATTATAAAGTAGGACGAGACATCAGCAATTACCAACTAGGTAACTATCTTTTATTATGACTGCAATGCAAGTAGGAGGTGTAATGAGAAAGTACTCTGAACCATTGAAAGCAGTGGGCTCCTTTTGAAAGTGGGCTGGATTTAGAAGAACACAGTTTCTAAACAGCAGTCCATCTTGAGTATAAGAGTCCCACATACAGAGTGGAGGGAAACAGGTTAAATGAGCTTCCCTCTATGTGATAGCAAGTCAATCGCTCTCACTTTAGACAACTCGTTTCAGCCTGAAAGACGGTATTTAACTCGGAGGACATATTCCTAGTACAAGTATCTAAAGAATGTTTTCTCAGCCTTGCAGACAGTCAAAGTCTTTGATAAACTACCATGATGCCCATGGAGTCTTCAGTATTGCTATCGTCTTCAAAAATTAAATCTATTCTGAAGACACCCCTCAACATGTAACAAGAGCACTCAGGTGCTATGAACATCTTTTAATGACAAGTAAAAAGATAAAATGCGACTTTGACTTACCATATTAACTGATGAGGCAGGTAGTAGATTGATGGCTGAGTTTTTTCTTCTTTTTTTTGTCTCAGCAACGCAGAGAAATTTCTTCTGCAACACTGCCTCTGCTGGCCATTCAGTATATTCTGCAGATGGAAAAGTCCACTGTTAGTCAGTTATTAGAACCTGAATATTTCCAAACTGATGCAACAGTACAATTACATGAATTTTTATTAAGTGTTTATAATTAGTACTATGGCGACTGCGATATTGTGAACATCCACAGCTCAGTAAAAATTCAAATCTCAATTTTAATTTCAACCTAGCATACTTCTCTCAATCATATATGCCTCATTTGTTACCACTCTCTACAGAACTCTAGCACATATATGAGGAGGTAGATCAAAAAGATCTCATTGTCAGTCAAGTGACAGCATACCCTTCTCACTGCAATTCGTTTAGGCTACGGTACACCAATAGCAATTAAGTGATCCGATAAGTTGAGGGAGGAATGCTTATGATACAGTTAGTGGGAATAATAAAAGCTATGAATAACAGATTCTAACATCTTCATTTTAGCAAATCCCTTTCAGATCACCTATAGAGAACTCGAGAATATACTGATCAACCACAGCTACAAACAAATGCATAAGTCTTAAATAATGCCCTTGTTTCTTTCATCTCCCCACCGTAGTCTTTAGCTGGGCATCCTGTCTACCCTGCTACCCATTTCAATACCCGGATGAATGTATCCTATCGCTTCATGTCAGATTACAACCCTCTGCAGCTTTATGATGTAAGGGCACCATTCGACCAATCACCCTGGGTGACTATTATACAGTAGGACGAGACATCAGCAATTACCAACTAGGTAACTATCTTTCATTATGACTGCAATGCAAGTAGGAGGTGTAATGGGAAAGAACTCTGAACCACTGAAAGCAGGGGCTCCTTTTGAAAGTGGGCTGGATTTAGAAGAACACAGAGTTTCTAAACAGCAGTCCATCTTGAGTATAAGAGTCCCATATACAGAGTGGAGGGAAACAGGTTAAATGAGCTTCCCTCTATGTGATAGCAAGTCAATCGCTCTCACTTTAGACAACTCGTTTCAGACTGAAAGACGGTATTTAACTCGGAGGACATATTCCTAGTACAAGTATCTAAAGAAGGTTTTGTCAGCCTTGCAGACAGTCAAAGTCTTTGATAAACTACCATGATGCCCATGGCGTCTTCAGTATTGCTACTGTCTTGAAAAATTAAATGTATTCTGACGACCCCCCTCAACAGGTAACAAGAGCATTCAGGTGCTATGAACATCTTTTAATGACAAGTAAAAAGATAAAATGCGACTTTGACTTACCATATTAATTGATGAGGCAGGTAGTAGATTGATGGCTGAGTTTTTTCTTTTTTGTCTCAGCAACGCAGAGAACTTTCTTCTGCAACACTGCCTCTGCTGGCCATTCAGTATATTCTGCAGATGGAAAAGTCCACTGTTAGTCAGTTATTAGAACCTGAATATTTCCAAACTGATGCAACAGTACAACTAAATTCATTTTTATTAAGTGTTTATAATTAGTACTATGTCGACTCCGATATTGTGAACATCCACAGCTCAGTAAAAATTCAAATCTCAATCTTAATTTCAACCTAGCATACTTCTCTCAATCATATGCCTCATTTGTTACCACTCTCTACATAACTCTAGCTCCTATATGAGGAGGTAGACCAAAAAGATCTCATTGTCAGTCAAGTGACAGCATACCCTTCTCACTGCAATTCGTTTAGGCTATGGTACACCAATAGCAATTAAGTGATCCGATAAGTTGAGGTAGGAATGCTTATGCTACAGTTAGTGGGCACATTAAAAGCTATGAATAACAGATTCTAACATCTTCATTTTAGCACATCCCTTTCAGATCACCTGTAGAGAAATGGAGAATATACTGATCAACCACACCTTCAAACAAATGTATAAGTCTTAAATAAAGCCCTCGTTTCTTTCATCTCCCCACCTTAGTCTTTAGCTGGGCATCCTGTCTACCCTGCTACCCATTTCAATACCCGGATGAATGTATCATATCGCTTCATGTCAGATGACATCCCTCTGTAGCTTTATGATGTAAGGGCACCATTCGACCAATCACCCTAGGTGACTATTATACAGTAGGACGAGACATCAGCAATTACCAACTAGGTAACTATCTTTTATTATGACTGCAATGCAAGTAGGAGGTGTAATGAGAAAGTACTCTGAACCATTGAAAGCAGTGGGCTCCTTTTGAAAGTGGGCTGGATTTAGAAGAACACAGTTTCTAAACAGCAGTCCATCTTGAGTATAAGAGTCCCACATACAGAGTGGAGGGAAACAGGTTAAATGAGCTTCCCTCTATGTGATAGCAAGTCAATCGCTCTCACTTTAGACAACTCGTTTCAGCCTGAAAGACGGTATTTAACTCGGAGGACATATTCCTAGTACAAGTATCTAAAGAATGTTTGCTCAGCCTTGCAGACAGTCAAAGTCTTTGATAAACTACCATGATGCCCATGGAGTCTTCAGTATTGCTATCGTCTTCAAAAATTAAATCTATTCTGAAGACACCCCTCAACATGTAACAAGAGCATTCAGGTGCTATGAACATCTTTTAATGACAAGTAAAAAGATAAAATGCGACTTTGACTTACCATATTAACTGATGAGGCAGGTAGTAGATTGATGGCTGAGTTTTTTCTTCTTTTTTTTTGTCTCAGCAACGCAGAGAAATTTCTTCTGCAACACTGCCTCTGCTGGCCATTCAGTATATTCTGCAGATGGAAAAGTCCACTGTTAGTCAGTTATTAGAACCTGAATATTTCCAAACTGATGCAACAGTACAATTACATGAATTTTTATTAAGTGTTTATAATTAGTACTATGGCGACTGCGATATTGTGAACATCCACAGCTCAGTAAAAATTCAAATCTCAATTTTAATTTCAACCTAGCATACTTCTCTCAATCATATATGCCTCATTTGTTACCACTCTCTACAGAACTCTAGCACATATATGAGGAGGTAGATCAAAAAGATCTCATTGTCAGTCAAGTGACAGCATACCCTTCTCACTGCAATTCGTTTAGGCTACGCTACACCAATAGCAATTAAGTGATCCGATAAGTTGAGGGAGGAATGCTTATGATACAGTTAGTGGGAATAATAAAAGCTATGAATAACAGATTCTAACATCTTCATTTTAGCAAATCCCTTTCAGATCACCTATAGAGAACTCGAGAATATACTGATCAACCACAGCTACAAACAAATGCATAAGTCTTAAATAATGCCCTTGTTTCTTTCATCTCCCCACCGTAGTCTTTAGCTGGGCATCCTGTCTACCCTGCTACCCATTTCAATACCCGGATGAATGTATCCTATCGCTTCATGTCATATTACAACCCTCTGTAGCTTTATGATGTAAGGGCACCATTCGACCAATCACCCTGGGTGACTATTATACAGTCGGACGAGACATCAGCAATTACCTTCTAGGTAACTATCTTTCATTATGACTGCAATGCAAGTAGGAGGTGTAATGGGAAAGAACTCTGAACCACTGAAAGCAGGGGCTCCTTTTGAAAGTGGGCTGGATTTAGAAGAACACAGAGTTTCTAAACAGCAGTCCATCTTGAGTATAATAGTCCCATATACAGAGTGGAGGGAAACAGGTTAAATGAGCTTCCCTCTATGTGATAGCAAGTCAATCGCTCTCACTTTAGACAACTCGTTTCAGCCTGAAAGACGGTATTTAACTCGGAGGACATATTCCTAGTACAAGTATCTAAAGAAGGTTTTGTCAGCCTTGCAGACAGTCAAAGTCTTTGATAAACTACCATGATGCCCATAGCGTCTTCAGTATTGCTACCGTCTTCAAAAATTAAATCTATTCTGAAGACCCCCCTCAACAGGTAACGAGAGCATTCAGGTGCTATGAACATCTTTTAATGACAAGTAAAAAGATAAAATGCGACTTTGACTTACCATATTAATTGATGAGGCAGGTGGTAGATTGATGGCTGAGTTTTTTCTTTTTTGTCTCAGCAACGCAGAGAACTTTCTTCTGCAACACTGCCTCTGCTGGCCATTCAGTATATTCTGCAGATGGAAAAGTCCACTGTTAGTCAGTTATTAGAACCTGAATATTTCCAAACTGATGCAACAGTACAACTAAATTCATTTTTATTAAGTGTTTATAATTAGTACTATGTCGACTCCGATATTGTGAAAATCCACAGCTCAGTAAAAATTCAAATCTCAATCTTAATTTCAACCTAGCATACTTCTCTCAATCATATGCCTCATTTGTTACCACTCTCTACATAACTCTAGCACCTATATGAGGAGGTAGACCAAAAAGATCTCATTGTCAGCCAAGTGACAGCGTACCCTTCTCACTGCAATTCGTTTAGGTTATGGTACACCAATAGCAATTAAGTGATCCGATAAGTTGAGGTAGGAATGCTTATGCTACAGTTAGTGGGAACATTAAAAGCTATGAATAACAGATTCTAACATCTTCATTTTAGCACATCCCTTTCAGATCACCTGTAGAGAAATGGAGAATATACTGATCAACCACACCTTCAAACAAATGTATAAGTCTTAAATAATGCCCTCGTTTCTTTCATCTCCCCACCGTAGTCTTTAGCTGGGCATCCTGTCTACCCTGCTACCCATTTCAATACCCGGATGAATGTATCCTATCGCTTCATGTCAGATTACATCCCTCTGTAGCTTTATGATGTAAGGGCACCATTCGACCAATCACCCTGGGTGACTATTATACAGTAGGACGAGACATCAGCAATTACCAACTAGGTAACTATCTTTCATTATGACTGCAATGCAAGTAGGAGGTGTAATGGGAAAGAACTCTGAACCATGGAAAGCAGGGGCTCCTTTTGAAAGTGGGCTGGATTTAGAAGAACACAGAGTTTCTAAACAGCAGTCCATCTTGAGTATACAAGTCCCACATACAGAGTGGAGGGAAACAGGTTAAATGAGCTTCCCTCTATGTGATAGCAAGTCAATCACTCTCACATTAGACAACTCGTTTCAGCCTGACAGACGGTATTTAACTCGGAGGACATATTCCTAGTACAAGTATCTAAAGAAGGTTTTGTCAGCCTTGCAGACAGTCAAAGTCTTTGATAAACTACCATGATGCCCATAGCGTCTTCAGTATTGCTACCGTCTTCAAAAATTAAATCTATTCTGAAGACCCCCCTCAACAGGTAACGAGAGCATTCAGGTGCTATGAACATCTTTTAATGACAAGTAAAAAGATAAAATGCGACTTTGACTTACCATATTAATTGATGAGGTAGGTAGTAGATTGATGGCTGAGTTTTTTCTTTTTTGTCTCAGCAACGCAGAGAAATTTCTTCTGCAACACTGCCTCTGCTGGCCATTCAGTATATTCTGCAGATGGAAAAGTCCACTGTTAGTCAGTTATTAGAACCTGAATATTTCCAAACTGATGCAACAGTACAATTAAATGAATTTTTATTAAGTGTTTATAATTAGTACTATGGCGACTGCGATATTGTGAACATCCACAGCTCAGTAAAAATTCAAATCTCAATTTTAATTTCAACCTAGCATACTTCTCTCAATCATATATGCCTCATTTGTTACCACTCTCTACAGAACTCTAGCACCTATATGAGGAGGTAGATCAAAAAGATCTCATTGTCAGTCAAGTGACAGCATACCCTTCTCACTGCAATTCGTTTAGGCTACGGTACACCAATAGCAATTAAGTGATCCGATAAGTTGAGGGAGGAATGCTTATGATACAGTTAGTGGGAATAATAAAAGCTATGAATAACAGATTCTAACATCTTCATTTTAGCAAATCCCTTTCAGATCACCTATAGAGAACTCGAGAATATACTGATCAACCACAGCTACAAACAAATGCATAAGTCTTAAATAATGCCCTCGTTTCTTTCATCTCCCCACCGTAGTCTTTAGCTGGGCATCCTGTCTACCCTGCTACCCATTTCAATACCCGGATGAATGTATCCTATTGCTTCATGTCAGATTACATCCCTCTGTAGCTTTATGATGTAAGGGCACCATTCGACCAATCACCCTGGGTGACTATTATACAGTAGGACGAGACATCAGCAATTACCAACTAGGTAACTATCTTTCATTATGACTGCAATGCAAGTAGGAGGTGTAATGGGAAAGAACTCTGAACCATTGAAAGCAGGGGCTCCTTTTGAAAGTGGGCTGGATTTAGAAGAACACAGTTTCTAAACAGCAGTCCATCTTGAGTATAAGAGTCCCACATACAGAGTGGAGGGAAACAGGTTAAATGAGCTTCCCTCTATGTGATAGCAAGTCAATCGCTCTCACTTTAGACAACTCGTTTCAGCCTGAAAGACGGTATTTAACTCGGAGGACATATTCCTAATACAAGTATCTAAAGAATGTTTTCTCAGCCTTGCAGACAGTCAAAGTCTTTGATAAACTACCATGATGCCCATTGAGTCTTCAGTATTGCTATCGTCTTCAAAAATTAAATCTATTCTGAAGACACCCCTCAACATGTAACAAGAGCATTCAGGTGCTATGAACATCTTTTAATGACAAGTAAAAAGATAAAATGCGACTTTGACTTACCATATTAACTGATGAGGTAGGTAGTAGATTGATGGCTGAGTTTTTTCTTCTTTTTTTTTGTCTCAGCAACGCAGAGAACTTTCTTCTGCAACACTGCCTCTGCTGGCCATTCAGTATATTCTGCAGATGGAAAAGTCCACTGTTAGTCAGTTATTAGAACCTGAATATTTCCAAACTGATGCAACAGTACAATTAAATGAATTTTTATTAAGTGTTTATAATTAGTACTATGGCGACTGCGATATTGTGAACATCCACAGCTCAGTAAAAATTCAAATCTCAATTTTAATTTCAACCTAGCATACTTCTCTCAATCATATATGCCTCATTTGTTACCACTCTCTACAGAACTCTAGCACCTATATGAGGAGGTAGATCAAAAAGATCTCATTGTCAGTCAAGTGACAGCATACCCTTCTCACTGCAATTCGTTTAGGCTACGGTACACCAATAGCAATTAAGTGATCCGATAAGTTGAGGGAGGAATGCTTATGATACAGTTAGTGGGAATAATAAAAGCTATGAATAACAGATTCTAACATCTTCATTTTAGCAAATCCCTTTCAGATCACCTATAGAGAACTCGAGAATATACTGATCAACCACAGCTACAAACAAATGCATAAGTCTTAAATAATGCCCTCGTTTCTTTCATCTCCCCACCGTAGTCTTTAGCTGGGCATCCTGTCTACCCTGCTACCCATTTCAATACCCGGATGAATGTATCCTATCGCTTCATGTCAGATTACATCCCTCTGTAGCTTTATGATGTAAGGGCACCATTCGACCAATCACCCTGGGTGACTATTATACAGTAGGACGAGACATCAGCAATTACCAACTAGGTAACTATCTTTCATTATGACTGCAATGCAAGTAGGAGGTGTAATGGGAAAGAACTCTGAACCACTGAAAGCAGGGGCTCCTTTTGAAAGTGGGCTGGATTTAGAAGAACACAGAGTTTCTAAACAGCAGTCCATCTTGAGTATAAGAGTCCCATATACAGAGTGGAGGGAAACAGGTTAAATGAGCTTCCCTCTATGTGATAGCAAGTCAATCGCTCTCACTTTAGACAACTCGTTTCAGCCTGAAAGACGGTATTTAACTCGGAGGACATATTCCTAGTAAAAGTATCTAAAGAAGGTTTTGTCAGCCTTGCAGACAGTCAAAGTCTTTGATAAACTACCATGATGTCCATGGCGTCTTCAGTATTGCTATCGTCTTCAAAAATTAAATCTATTCTGAAGAACCCCCTCAACATGTAACAAGAGCATTCAGGTGCTATGAACATCTTTTAATGACAAGTAAAAAGATAAAATGCGACTTTGACTTACCATATTAACTGATGAGGCAGGTAGTAGATTGATGGCTGAGTTTTTTCTTCTTTTTTTTTGTCTCAGCAACGCAGAGAGATTTCTTCTGCAACACTGCCTCTGCTGGCCATTCAGTATATTCTGCAGATGGAAAAGTCCACTGTTAGTCAGTTATTAGAACCTGAATATTTCCAAACTGATGCAACAGTACAATTAAATGAATTTTTATTAAGTGTTTATAATTAGTAGTATGGCGACTGCGATATTGTGAACATCCACAGCTCAGTAAAAATTCAAATCTCAATTTTAATTTCAACCTAGCATACTTCTCTCAATCATATATGCCTCATTTGTTACCACTCTCTACAGAACTCTAGCACCTATATGAGGAGGTAGATCAAAAAGATATCATTGTCAGTCAAGTGACAGCATACCCTTCTCACTGCAATTCGTTTAGGCTACGGTACACCAATAGCAATTAAGTGATCCGATAAGTTGAGGGAGGAATGCTTATGATACAGTTAGTGGGAATAATAAAAGCTATGAATAACAGATTCTAACATCTTCATTTTAGCAAATCCCTTTCAGATCACCTATAGAGAACTCGAGAATGTACTGATCAACCACAGCTACAAACAAATGCATAAGTCTTAAATAATGCCCTCGTTTCTTTCATCTCCCCACCGTAGTCTTTAGCTGGGCATCCTGTCTACCCTGCTACCCATTTCAATACCCGGATGAATGTATCCTATCGCTTCATGTCAGATTACATCCCTCTGTAGCTTTATGATGTAAGGGCACCATTCGACCAATCACCCTGGGTGACTATTATACAGTAGGACGAGACATCAGCAATTACCAACTAGGTAACTATCTTTCATTATGACTGCAATGCAAGTAGGAGGTGTAATGGGAAAGAACTCTGAACCACTGAAAGCAGGGGCTCCTTTTGAAAGTGGGCTGGATTTAGAAGAACACAGAGTTTCTAAACAGCAGTCCATCTTGAGTATAAGAGTCCCATATACAGAGTGGAGGGAAACAGGTTAAATGAGCTTCCCTCTATGTGATAGCAAGTCAATCGCTCTCACTTTAGACAACTCGTTTCAGCCTGAAAGACGGTATTTAACTCGGAGGACATATTCCTAGTACAAGTATCTAAAGAAGGTTTTGTCAGCCTTGCAGACAGTCAAAGTCTTTGATAAACTACCATGATGTCCATGGCGTCTTCAGTATTGCTATCGTCTTCAAAAATTAAATCTATTCTGAAGAACCCCCTCAACATGTAACAAGAGCATTCAGGGGCTATGAACATCTTTTAATGACAAGTAAAAAGATAAAATGCGACTTTGACTTACCATATTAACTGATGAGGCAGGTAGTAGATTGATGGCTGAGTTTTTTCTTCTTTTTTTTTGTCTCAGCAACGCAGAGAAATTTCTTCTGCAACACTGCCTCTGCTGGCCATTCAGTATATTCTGCAGATGGAAAAGTCCACTGTTAGTCAGTTATTAGAACCTGAATATTTCCAAACTGATGCAACAGTACAATTAAATTAATTTTTATTAAGTGTTTATAATTAGTACTATGGCGACTCCGATATTGTGAACATCCACAGCTCAGTAAAAATTCAAATCTCAATTTTAATTTCAACCTAGCATACTTCTCTCAATCATATGCCTCATTTGTTACCACTCTCTACAGAACTCTAGCACCTATATGAGGAGGTAGCTCAAAAAGATCTCATTGTCAGTCAAGTGACAGCATACTCTTCTCACTGCAATTCGTTTAGGCTATGGTACACCAATAGCAATTAAGTGATCCGATAAGTTGAGGGAGGAATGCTTATGATACAGTTAGTGGGAATAATAAAAGCTATGAATAACAGATTCTAACATCTTCATTTTAGCAAATCCCTTTCAGATCACCTATAGAGAACTCGAGAATGTACTGATCAACCACAGCTACAAACAAATGCATAAGTCTTAAATAATGCCCTCGTTTCTTTCATCTCCCCACCGTAGTCTTTAGCTGGGCATCCTGTCTACCCTGCTACCCATTTCAATACCCGGATGAATGTATCCTATCGCTTCATGTCAGATTACATCCCTCTGTAGCTTTATGATGTAAGGGCACCATTCGACCAATCACCCTGGGTGACTATTATACAGTAGGACGAGACATCAGCAATTACCAACTAGGTAACTATCTTTCATTATGACTGCAATGCAAGTAGGAGGTGTAATGGGAAAGAACTCTGAACCACTGAAAGCAGGGGCTCCTTTTGAAAGTGGGCTGGATTTAGAAGAACACAGAGTTTCTAAACAGCAGTCCATCTTGAGTATAAGAGTCCCATATACAGAGTGGAGGGAAACAGGTTAAATGAGCTTCCCTCTATGTGATAGCAAGTCAATTGCTCTCACTTTAGACAACTCGTTTCAGCCTGAAAGACGGTATTTAACTCGGAGGACATATTCCTAGTACAAGTATCTAAAGAAGGTTTTGTCAGCCTTGCAGACAGTCAAAGTCTTTGATAAACTACCATGATGTCCATGGCGTCTTCAGTATTGCTATCGTCTTCAAAAATTAAATCTATTCTGAAGAACCCCCTCAACATGTAACAAGAGCATTCAGGGGCTATGAACATCTTTTAATGACAAGTAAAAAGATAAAATGCGACTTTGACTTACCATATTAACTGATGAGGCAGGTAGTAGATTGATGGCTGAGTTTTTTCTTCTTTTTTTTTGTCTCAGCAACGCAGAGAAATTTCTTCTGCAACACTGCCTCTGCTGGCCATTCAGTATATTCTGCAGATGGAAAAGTCCACTGTTAGTCAGTTATTAGAACCTGAATATTTCCAAACTGATGCAACAGTACAATTAAATGAATTTTTATTAAGTGTTTATAATTAGTAGTATGGCGACTGCGATATTGTGAACATCCACAGCTCAGTAAAAATTCAAATCTCAATTTTAATTTCAACCTAGCATACTTCTCTCAATCATATATGCCTCATTTGTTACCACTCTCTACAGAACTCTAGCACCTATATGAGGAGGTAGATCAAAAAGATATCATTGTCAGTCAAGTGACAGCATACCCTTCTCACTGCAATTCGTTTAGGCTACGGTACACCAATAGCAATTAAGTGATCCGATAAGTTGAGGGAGGAATGCTTATGATACAGTTAGTGGGAATAATAAAAGCTATGAATAACAGATTCTAACATCTTCATTTTAGCAAATCCCTTTCAGATCACCTATAGAGAACTCGAGAATGTACTGATCAACCACAGCTACAAACAAATGCATAAGTCTTAAATAATGCCCTCGTTTCTTTCATCTCCCCACCGTAGTCTTTAGCTGGGCATCCTGTCTACCCTGCTACCCATTTCAATACCCGGATGAATGTATCCTATCGCTTCATGTCAGATGACATCCCTCTGTAGCTTTATGATGTAAGGGCACCATTCGACCAATCACCCTAGGTGACTATTATACAGTAGGACGAGACATCAGCAATTACCAACTAGGTAACTATCTTTTATTATGACTGCAATGCAAGTAGGAGGTGTAATGAGAAAGTACTCTGAACCATTGAAAGCAGTGGGCTCCTTTTGAAAGTGGGCTGGATTTAGAAGAACACAGTTTCTAAACAGCAGTCCATCTTGAGTATAAGAGTCCCACATACAGAGTGGAGGGAAACAGGTTAAATGAGCTTCTCTCTATGTGATAGCAAGTCAATCGCTCTCACTTTAGACAACTCGTTTCAGCCTGAAAGACGGTATTTAACTCGGAGGACATATTCCTAGTACAAGTATCTAAAGAAGGTTTTGTCAGCCTTGCAGACAGTCAAAGTCTTTGATAAACTACCATGATGCCCATGGCGTCTTCAGAATTGCTACTGTCTTGAAAAATTAAATGTATTCTGACGACCCCCCTCAACAGGTAACGAGAGCATTCAGGTGCTATGAACATCTTTTAATGACAAGTAAAAAGATAAAATGCGACTTTGACTTACCATATTAATTGATGAGGCAGGTGGTAGATTGATGGCTGAGTTTTTTCTTTTTTGTCTCAGCAACGCAGAGAACTTTCTTCTGCAACACTGCCTCTGCTGGCCATTCAGTATATTCTGCAGATGGAAAAGTCCACTGTTAGTCAGTTATTAGAACCTGAATATTTCCAAACTGATGCAACAGTACAACTAAATTCATTTTTATTAAGTGTTTATAATTAGTACTATGGCGACTGCGATATTGTGAACATCCACAGCTCAGTAAAAATTCAAATCTCAATTTTAATTTCAACCTAGCATACTTCTCTCAATCATATATGCCTCATTTGTTACCACTCTCTACAGAACTCTAGCACCTATATGAGGAGGTAGATCAAAAAGATCTCATTGTCAGTCAAGTGACAGCATACCCTTCTCACTGCAATTCGTTTAGGCTACGGTACACCAATAGCAATTAAGTGATCCGATAAGTTGAGGGAGGAATGCTTATGATACAGTTAGTGGGAATAATAAAAGCTATGAATAACAGATTCTAACATCTTCATTTTAGCAAATCCCTTTCAGATCACCTATAGAGAACTCTAGAATATACTGATAAACCACAGCTACAAACAAATGCATAAGTCTTAAATAATGCCCTTGTTTCTTTCATCTCCCCATCGTAGTCTTTAGCTGGGCATCCTGTCTACCCTGCTACCCATTTCAATACCCGGATGAATGTATCCTATCGCTTCATGTCAGATTACATCCCTCTGTAGCTTTATGATGTAAGGGCACCATTCGACCAATCACCCTGGGTGACTATTATACAGTAGGACGAGACATCAGCAATTACCAATTAGGTAACTATCTTTCATTATGACTGCAATGCAAGTAGGAGGTGTAATGGGAAAGAACTCTGAATCACTGAAAGCAGGGGCTGCTTTTGAAAGTGGGCTGGATTTAGAAGAACACAGAGTTTCTAAACAGCAGTCCATCTTGAGTATAAGAGTCCCATATACAGAGTGGAGGGAAACAGGTTAAATGAGCTTCCCTCTATGTGATAGCAAGTCAATCGCTCTCACTTTAGACAACTCGTTTCAGCCTGAAAGACGGTATTTAACTCGGAGGACATATTCCTAGTACAAGTATCTAAAGAAGGTTTTGTCAGCCTTGCAGACAGTCAAAGTCTTTGATAAACTACCATGATGACCATGGCGTCTTCAGTATTGCTACTGTCTTGAAAAATTAAATGTATTCTGACGACCCCCCTCAACAGGTAACGAGAGCATTCAGGTGCTATGAACATCTTTTAATTACAAGTAAAAAGATAAAATGCGACTTTGACTTACCATATTAATTGATGAGGCAGGTAGTAGATTGATGGCTGAGTTTTTTCTTTTTTGTCTCAGCAACGCAGAGAACTTTCTTCTGCAACACTGCCTCTGCTGGCCATTCAGTATATTCTGCAGATGGAAAAGTCCACTGTTAGTCAGTTATTAGAACCTGAATATTTCCAAACTGATGCAACAGTACAACTAAATTAATTTTTATTAAGTGTTTATAATTAGTACTATGGCGACTGCGATATTGTGAACATCCACAGCTCAGTAAAAATTCAAATCTCAATTTTAATTTCAACCTAGCATACTTCTCTCAATCATATGCCTCATTTGTTACCACTCTCTACATAACTCTAGCACCTATATGAGGAGGTAGACCAAAAAGATCTCATTGTCAGCCAAGTGACAGCGTACCCTTCTCACTGCAATTCGTTTAGGTTATGGTACACCAATAGCAATTAAGTGATCCGATAAGTTGAGGGAGGAATGCTTATGCTAGAGTTAGTGGGAATAATAAAAGCTATGAATAACAGATTCTAACATCTTCATTTTAGCAAATCCCTTTCAGATCACCTATTGAGAACTCGAGAATATACTGATCAACCACAGCTACAAACAAATGCATAAGTCTTAAATAATTCCCTCGTTTCTTTCATCTCCCCACCGTAGTCTTTAGCTGGGCATCCTGTCTACCCTGCTACCCATTTCAATACCCAGATGAATGTATCCTATCGCTTCATGTCAGATGACATCCCTCTGTAGCTTTATGATGTAAGGGCACCATTCGACCAATCACCCTGGGTGACTATTATACAGTAGGACGAGACATCAGCAATTACCAACTAGGTAACTATCTTTCATTATGACTGCAATGCAAGTAGGAGGTGTAATGGGAAAGAACTCTGAACCATTGAAAGCAGGGGCTCCTTTTGAAAGTGGGCTGGATTTAGAAGAACACAGAGTTTCTAAACAGCAGTCCATCTTGAGTATAAGAGTCCCACATACAGAGTGGAGGGAAACAGGTTAAATGAGCTTCCCTCTATGTGATAGCAAGTCAATCACTCTCACTTTAGACTAGGCCTGGGCGAAGCACTACGCTACGCTCGCGTAGTTTGCGAAGTTCGCGCTACTTCGCACTACGCGAACTGCACGTAGCACAGTGCGAACACGCGTAGCGTAGTGTTGCGTAGTGCTGCGGTCATTTTTTGCTTGCTCGCGGTCCTCAACGTCAAGTTGGCGACCGCGAGCAAGCAAAATGACATCCTGGCGAGACTTTTTCCTTGTTCGCGATCGCGAGCATGGAAAATAACCCTCCCGGCGAGATTCACAACGCGAGAAGGTCAGGTTTCTCATTGCGAGGGGTCGCGTATGCTCGCGACCGCTCGCGAGGAGAAACTACCAGTTCGCGTTGAGAAAGCTGCAGCTCGAGGAAAAATCTACTCGAGCAGCAGAAAACTACAGCTCGCACTGTGCAAGATGCCATTTTCAACGATTGCACAGTGCCGGTTGCTTGTCCGCACTGTGCAATCATTGAAAACAACATCTTGCACAGTGCGAACATGTTACTTCGCAGTTCGCGAAGTGCTACGCGTAGCTCGCGTAGTGCGAACTTCACTTTGCGTAGCTTCGCGAAGTGCTACTTCGCGAACTACGCCCACCCTTACTTTAGACAACTCGTTTCAGCCTGAAAGACGGTATTTAACTCGGAGGACATATTCCTAGTACAAGTATCTAAAGAAGGTTTTGTCAGCCTTGCAGACAGTCAAAGTCTTTGATAAACTACCATGATGCCCATAGCGTCTTCAGTATTGCTACCGTCTTCAAAAATTAAATCTATTCTGAAGACCCCCCTCAACAGGTAACGAGAGCATTCAGGTGCTATGAACATCTTTTAATGACAAGTAAAAAGATAAAATGCGACTTTGACTTACCATATTAATTGATGAGGCAGGTAGTAGATTGATGGCTGAGTTTTTTCTTTTTTGTCTCAGCAACGCAGAGAACTTTCTTCTGCAACACTGCCTCTGCTGGCCATTCAGTATATTCTGCAGATGGAAAAGTCCACTGTTAGTCAGTTATTAGAACCTGAATATTTCCAAACTGATGCAACAGTACAACTAAATTAATTTTTATTAAGTGTTTATAATTAGTACTATGGCGACTGCGATATTGTGAACATCCACAGCTCAGTAAAAATTCAAATCTCAATTTTAATTTCAACCTAGCATACTTCTCTCAATCATATGCCTCATTTGTTACCACTCTCTACAGAACTCTAGCACCTATATGAGGAGGTAGATCAAAAAGATCTCATTGTCAGCCAAGTGACAGCGTACCCTTCTCACTGCAATTCGTTTAGGTTATGGTACATCAATAGCAATTAAGTGATCCGATAAGTTGAGGGAGGAATGCTTATGCTAGAGTTAGTGGGAATAATAAAAGCTATGAATAACAGATTCTAACATCTTCATTTTAGCAAATCCCTTTCAGATCACCTATTGAGAACTCGAGAATATACTGATCAACCACAGCTACAAACAAATGCATAAGTCTTAAATAATTCCCTCGTTTCTTTCATC
Source organism: Triturus cristatus (assembly GCF_964204655.1). NCBI lineage: Eukaryota > Metazoa > Chordata > Amphibia > Caudata > Salamandridae > Triturus > Triturus cristatus. The sequence goes on from NC_140588.1 coordinate 66,000,713, forward strand.
TCCCCACCGTAGTATTTAGCTGGGCATCCTGTCTACCCTGCTACCCATTTCAATACCCGGATGAATGTATCCTATCGCTTCATGTCAGATGACATCCCTCTGTAGCTTTATGATGTAAGGGCACCATTCGACCAATCACCCTGGGTGACTATTATACAGTAGGACGAGACATCAGCAATTACCAACTAGGTAACTATCTTTCATTATGACTGCAATGCAAGTAGGAGGTGTAATGGGAAAGAACTCTGAATCACTGAAAGCAGGGGCTGCTTTTGAAAGTGGGCTGGATTTAGAAGAACACCGAGTTTCTAAACAGCAGTCCATCTTGAGTATAAGAGTCCCATATACAGAGTGGAGGGAAACAGGTTAAATGAGCTTCCCTCTATGTGATAGCAAGTCAATCGCTCTCACTTTAGACAACTCGTTTCAGCCTGAAAGACGGTATTTAACTCGGAGGACATATTCCTAGTACAAGTATCTAAAGAAGGTTTTGTCAGCCTTGCAGACAGTCAAAGTCTTTGATAAACTACCATGATGCCCATGGCGTCTTCAGTATTGCTACTGTCTTGAAAAATTAAATGTATTCTGACGACCCCCCTCAACAGGTAACGAGAGCATTCAGGTGCTATGAACATCTTTTAATTACAAGTAAAAAGATAAAATGCGACTTTTACTTACCATATTAATTGATGAGGCAGGTAGTAGATTGATGGCTGAGTTTTTTCTTTTTTGTCTCAGCAACGCAGTGAACTTTCTTCTGCAACACTGCCTCTGCTGGCCATTCAGTATATTCTGCAGATGGAAAAGTCCACTGTTAGTCAGTTATTAGAACCTGAATATTTCCAAACTGATGCAACAGTACAACTAAATTAATTTTTATTAAGTGTTTATAATTAGTACTATGGCGACTGCGATATTGTGAACATCCACAGCTCAGTAAAAATTCAAATCTCAATTTTAATTTCAACCTAGCATACTTCTCTCAATCATATGCCTCATTTGTTACCACTCTCTACATAACTCTAGCACCTATATGAGGAGGTAGACCAAAAAGATCTCATTGTCAGCCAAGTGACAGCGTACCCTTCTCACTGCAATTCGTTTAGGTTATGGTACACCAATAGCAATTAAGTGATCCGATAAGTTGAGGGAGGAATGCTTATGCTAGAGTTAGTGGGAATAATAAAAGCTATGAATAACAGATTCTAACATCTTCATTTTAGCAAATCCCTTTCAGATCACCTATTGAGAACTCGAGAATATACTGATCAACCACAGCTACAAACAAATGCATAAGTCTTAAATAATTCCCTCGTTTCTTTCATCTCCCCACCGTAGTCTTTAGCTGGGCATCCTGTCTACCCTGCTACCCATTTCAATACCCAGATGAATGTATCCTATCGCTTCATGTCAGATGACATCCCTCTGTAGCTTTATGATGTAAGGGCACCATTCGACCAATCACCCTGGGTGACTATTATACAGTAGGACGAGACATCAGCAATTACCAACTAGGTAACTATCTTTCATTATGACTGCAATGCAAGTAGGAGGTGTAATGGGAAAGAACTCTGAACCATTGAAAGCAGGGGCTCCTTTTGAAAGTGGGCTGGATTTAGAAGAACACAGAGTTTCTAAACAGCAGTCCATCTTGAGTATAAGAGTCCCACATACAGAGTGGAGGGAAACAGGTTAAATGAGCTTCCCTCTATGTGATAGCAAGTCAATCACTCTCACTTTAGACTAGGCCTGGGCGAAGCACTACGCTACGCTCGCGTAGTTTGCGAAGTTCGCGCTACTTCGCACTACGCGAACTACACGTAGCACAGTGCGAACACGCGTAGCGTAGTGTTGCGTAGTGCTGCGGTCATTTTTTGCTTGCTCGCGGTCCTCAACGTCAAGTTGGCGACCGCGAGCAAGCAAAATGACATCCTGGCGAGACTTTTTCCTTGTTCGCGATCGCGAGCATGGAAAATAACCCTCCCGGCGAGATTCACAACGCGAGAAGGTCAGGTTTCTCATTGCGAGGGGTCGCGTATGCTCGCGACCGCTCGCGAGGAGAAACTACCAGTTCGCGTTGAGAAAGCTGCAGCTCGAGGAAAAATCTACTCGAGCAGCAGAAAACTACAGCTCGCACTGTGCAAGATGCCATTTTCAACGATTGCACAGTGCCGGTTGCTTGTCCGCACTGTGCAATCATTGAAAACAACATCTTGCACAGTGCGAACATGTTACTTCGCAGTTCGCGAAGTGCTACGCGTAGCTCGCGTAGTGCGAACTTCACTTTGCGTAGCTTCGCGAAGTGCTACTTCGCGAACTACGCCCACCCTTACTTTAGACAACTCGTTTCAGCCTGAAAGACGGTATTTAACTCGGAGGACATATTCCTAGTACAAGTATCTAAAGAAGGTTTTGTCAGCCTTGCAGACAGTCAAAGTCTTTGATAAACTACCATGATGCCCATAGCGTCTTCAGTATTGCTACCGTCTTCAAAAATTAAATCTATTCTGAAGACCCCCCTCAACAGGTAACGAGAGCATTCAGGTGCTATGAACATCTTTTAATGACAAGTAAAAAGATAAAATGCGACTTTGACTTACCATATTAATTGATGAGGCAGGTAGTAGATTGATGGCTGAGTTTTTTCTTTTTTGTCTCAGCAACGCAGAGAACTTTCTTCTGCAACACTGCCTCTGCTGGCCATTCAGTATATTCTGCAGATGGAAAAGTCCACTGTTAGTCAGTTATTAGAACCTGAATATTTCCAAACTGATGCAACAGTACAACTAAATTAATTTTTATTAAGTGTTTATAATTAGTACTATGGCGACTGCGATATTGTGAACATCCACAGCTCAGTAAAAATTCAAATCTCAATTTTAATTTCAACCTAGCATACTTCTCTCAATCATATGCCTCATTTGTTACCACTCTCTACAGAACTCTAGCACCTATATGAGGAGGTAGATCAAAAAGATCTCATTGTCAGCCAAGTGACAGCGTACCCTTCTCACTGCAATTCGTTTAGGTTATGGTACATCAATAGCAATTAAGTGATCCGATAAGTTGAGGGAGGAATGCTTATGCTAGAGTTAGTGGGAATAATAAAAGCTATGAATAACAGATTCTAACATCTTCATTTTAGCAAATCCCTTTCAGATCACCTATTGAGAACTCGAGAATATACTGATCAACCACAGCTACAAACAAATGCATAAGTCTTAAATAATTCCCTCGTTTCTTTCATCTCCCCACCGTAGTATTTAGCTGGGCATCCTGTCTACCCTGCTACCCATTTCAATACCCGGATGAATGTATCCTATCGCTTCATGTCAGATGACATCCCTCTGTAGCTTTATGATGTAAGGGCACCATTCGACCAATCACCCTGGGTGACTATTATACAGTAAGACGAGACATCACCAATTACCAACTAGGTAACTATCTTTCATTATGACTGCAATGCAAGTAGGAGGTGTAATGGGAAAGAACTCTGAACCATTGAAAGCAGGGGCTCCTTTTGAAAGTGGGCTGGATTTAGAAGAACACAGAGTTTCTAAACAGCAGTCCATCTTGAGTATAAGAGTCCCACATACAGAGTGGAGGGAAACAGGTTAAATGAGCTTCCCTCTATGTGATAGCAAGTCAATCACTCTCACTTTAGACAACTCGTTTCAGCCTGAAAGACGTTATTTAACTCGGAGGACATATTCCTAGTACAAGTATCTAAAGAAGGTTTTGTCAGCCTTGCAGACAGTCAAAGTCTTTGATAAACTACCATGATGCCCATGGCGTCTTCAGTATTGCTACTGTCTTGAAAATTAAATGTATTCTGACGACCCCCCTCGACAGGTAACGAGAGCATTCAGGTGCTATGAACATCTTTTAATGACAAGTAAAAAGATAAAATGCGACTTTGACTTACCATATTAGCTGATGAGGAAGGTAGTAGATTGATGGCTGAGTTTTTTCTTCTTTTTGTTTGTCTCAGCAACGCAGAGAAATTTCTTCTGCAACACTGCCTCTGCTGGCCATTCAGTATATTCTGCAGATGGAAAAGTCCACTGTTAGTCAGTTATTAGAACCTGAATATTTCCAAACTGATGCAACAGTACAACTAAATTCATTTTTATTAAGTGTTTATAATTAGTACTATGGCGACTGCGATATTGTGAACATCCACAGCTCAGGAAAAATTCAAATCTCAATTTTAATTTCAACCTAGCATACTTCTCTCAATCATATATGCCTCATTTGTTACCACTCTCTACAGAACTCTAGCACCTATATGAGGAGGTAGATCAAAAAGATCTCATTGTCAGTCAAGTGACAGCATACCCTTCTCACTGCAATTCGTTTAGGCTACGGTACACCAATAGCAATTAAGTGATCCGATAAGTTGAGGGAGGAATGCTTATGATACAGTTAGTGGGAATAATAAAAGCTATGAATAACAGATTCTAACATCTTCATTTTAGCAAATCCCTTTCCGATCACCTATAGAGAACTCGAGAATATACTGATCAACCACAGCTACAAACAAATGCATAAGTCTTAAATAATGCACTTGTTTCTTTCATCTACCCACCGTAGTCTTTAGCTGGGCATCCTGTCTACCCTGCTACCCATTTCAATACCCGGATGAATGTATCCTATCGCTTCATGTCAGATTACATCCCTCTGTAGCTTTATGATGTAAGGGCACCATTCGACCAATCACCCTGGGTGACTATTATACAGTAGGACGAGACATCAGCAATTACCAACTAGGTAACTATCTTTCATTATGACTGCAATGCAAGTAGGAGGTGTAATGGGAAAGAACTCTGAACCACTGAAAGCAGGGGCTCCTTTGAAAGTGGGCTGGATTTAGAAGAACACAGAGTTTCTAAACAGCAGACCATCTTGAGTATAAGAGTCCCATATACAGAGTGGAGGGAAACAGGTTAAATGAGCTTCCCTCTATGTGATAGCAAGTCAATCGCTCTCACTTTAGACAACTCGTTTCAGCCTGAAAGACGGTATTTAATACGGAGGACATATTCCTAGTACAAGTATCTAAAGAAGGTTTTGTCAGCCTTGCAGACAGTCAAAGTCTTTGATAAACTACCATGATGCCCATGGCATCTTCAGTATTGCTACTGTCTTGAAAAATTAAATGTATTCTGACGACCCCCCTCAACAGGTAACGAGAGCATTCAGGTGCTATGAACATCTTTTAATGACAAGTAAAAAGATAAAATGCGACTTTGACTTACCATATTAATTGATGAGGCAGGTAGTAGATTGATGGCTGAGTTTTTTCTTTTTTGTCTCAGCAACGCAGAGAACTTTCTTCTGCAACACTGCCTCTGCTGGCCATTCAGTATATTCTGCAGATGGAAAAGTCCACTGTTAGTCAGTTATTAGAACCTTAATATTTCCAAACTGATGCAACAGTACAACTAAATTCATTTTTATTAAGTGTTTATAATTAGTACTATGTCGACTCCGATATTGTGAACATCCACAGCTCAGTAAAAATTCAAATCTCAATCTTAATTTCAACCTAGCATACTTCTCTCAATCATATGCCTCATTTGTTACCACTCTCTACATAACTCTAGCACCTATATGAGGAGGTAGACCAAAAAGATCTCATTGTCAGCCAAGTGACAGCGTACCCTTCTCACTGCAATTCGTTTAGGTTATGGTACACCAATAGCAATTAAGTGATCCGATAAGTTGAGGTAGGAATGCTTATGCCACAGTTAGTGGGAACATTAAAAGCTATGAATAACAGATTCTAACATCTTCATTTTAGCACATCCCTTTCAGATCACCTGTAGAGAAATGGAGAATATACTGATCAACCACACCTTCAAACAAATGTATAAGTCTTAAATAATGCCCTTGTTTCTTTCATCTCCCCACCTTAGTCTTTAGCTGGGCATCCTGTCTACCCTGCTACCCATTTCAATACCCGGATGAATGTATCGTATCGCTTCATGTCAGATGACATCCCTCTGTAGCTTTATGATGTAAGGGCACCATTCGACCAATCACCCTAGGTGACTATTATACAGTAGGACGAGACATCAGCAATTACCAACTAGTTAACTATCTTTTATTATGACTGCAATGCAAGTAGGAGGTGTAATGAGAAAGTACTCTGAACCATTGAAAGCAGTGGGCTCCTTTTGAAAGTGGGCTGGATTTAGAAGAACACAGTTTCTAAACAGCAGTCCATCTTGAGTATAAGAGTCCCACTTACAGAGTGGAGGGAAACAGGTTAAATGAGCTTCCCTCTATGTGATAGCAAGTCAATCGCTCTCACTTTAGACAACTCGTTTCAGCCTGAAAGACGGTATTTAACTCGGAGGACATATTCGTAGTACAAGTATCTAAAGAATTTTTTCTCAGCCTTGCAGACAGTCAAAGTCTTTGATAAACTACCATGATGCCCATGGAGTCTTCAGTATTGCTATCGTCTTCAAAAATTAAATCTATTCTGAAGACACCCCTCAACATGTAACAAGAGCATTCAGGTGCTATGAACATCTTTTAATGACAAGTAAAAAGATAAAATGCGACTTTGACTTACCATATTAACTGATGAGGCAGGTAGTAGATTGATGGCTGAGTTTTTTCTTCTTTTTTTTTGTCTCAGCAACGCAGAGAAATTTCTTCTGCAACACTGCCTCTGCTGGCCATTCAGTATATTCTGCAGATGGAAAAGTCCACTGTTAGTCAGTTATTAGAACCTGAATATTTCCAAACTGATGCAACAGTACAACTAAATTAATTTTTATTAAGTGTTTATAATTAGTACTATGGCGACTGCGATATTGTGAACATCCACAGCTCAGTAAAAATTCAAATCTCAATCTTAATTTCAACCTAGCATACTTCTCTCAATCATATGCCTCATTTGTTACCACTCTCTACATAACTCTAGCACCTATATGAGGAGGTAGACCAAAAAGATCTCATTGTCAGCCAAGTGACAGCGTACCCTTCTCACTGCAATTCGTTTAGGTTATGGTACACCAATAGCAATTAAGTGATCCGATAAGTTGAGGGAGGAATGCTTATGCTAGAGTTAGTGGGAATAATAAAAGCTATGAATAACAGATTCTAACATCTTCATTTTAGAAAATCCCTTTCAGATCACCTATAGAGAACTCGAGAATATACTGATCAACCACAGCTACAAACAAATGCATAAGTCTTAAATAATTCCCTCGTTTCTTTCATCTCCCCACCGTAGTCTTTAGCTGGGCATCCTGTCTACCCTGCTACCCATTTCAATACCCAGATGAATGTATCCTATCGCTTCATGTCAGATGACATCCCTCTGTAGCTTTATGATGTAAGGGCACCATTCGACCAATCACCCTGGGTGACTATTATACAGTAGGACGAGACATCAGCAATTACCAACTAGGTAACTATCTTTCATTATGACTGCAATGCAAGTAGGAGGTGTAATGGGAAAGAACTCTGAATCACTGAAAGCAGGGGCTGCTTTTGAAAGTGGGCTGGATTTAGAAGAACACAGAGTTTCTAAACAGCAGTCCATCTTGAGTATAAGAGTCCCATATACAGAGTGGAGGGAAACAGGTTAAATGAGCTTCCCTCTATGTGATAGCAAGTCAATCGCTCTCACTTTAGACAACTCGTTTCAGCCTGAAAGACGGTATTTAACTCGGAGGACATATTCCTAGTACAAGTATCTAAAGAAGGTTTTGTCAGCCTTGCAGACAGTCAAAGTCTTTGATAAACTACCATGATGCCCATGGCGTCTTCAGTATTGCTACTGTCTTGAAAAATTAAATGTATTCTGACGACCCCCCTCAACAGGTAATGAGAGCATTCAGGTGCTATGAACATCTTTTAATTACAAGTAAAAAGATAAAATGCGACTTTGACTTACCATATTAATTGATGAGGCAGGTAGTAGATTGATGGCTGAGTTTTTTCTTTTTTGTCTCAGCAACGCAGAGAACTTTCTTCTGCAACACTGCCTCTGCTGGCCATTCAGTATATTCTGCAGATGGAAAAGTCCACTGTTAGTCAGTTATTAGAACCTGAATATTTCCAAACTGATGCAACAGTACAACTAAATTAATTTTTATTAAGTGTTTATAATTAGTACTATGGCGACTGCGATATTGTGAACATCCACAGCTCAGTAAAAATTCAAATCTCAATTTTAATTTCAACCTAGCATACTTCTCTCAATCATATGCCTCATTTGTTACCACTCTCTACATAACTCTAGCACCTATATGAGGAGGTAGACCAAAAAGATCTCATTGTCAGCCAAGTGACAGCGTACCCTTCTCACTGCAATTCGTTTAGGTTATGGTACACCAATAGCAATTAAGTGATCCGATAAGTTGAGGGAGGAATGCTTATGCTAGAGTTAGTGGGAATAATAAAAGCTATGAATAACAGATTCTAACATCTTCATTTTAGCAAATCCCTTTCAGATCACCTATTGAGAACTCGAGAATATACTGATCAACCACAGCTACAAACAAATGCATAAGTCTTAAATAATTCCCTCGTTTCTTTCATCTCCCCACCGTAGTCTTTAGCTGGGCATCCTGTCTACCCTGCTACCCATTTCAATACCCAGATGAATGTATCCTATCGCTTCATGTCAGATGACATCCCTCTGTAGCTTTATGATGTAAGGGCACCATTCGACCAATCACCCTGGGTGACTATTATACAGTAGGACGAGACATCAGCAATTACCAACTAGGTAACTATCTTTCATTATGACTGCAATGCAAGTAGGAGGTGTAATGGGAAAGAACTCTGAACCATTGAAAGCAGGGGCTCCTTTTGAAAGTGGGCTGGATTTAGAAGAACACAGAGTTTCTAAACAGCAGTCCATCTTGAGTATAAGAGTCCCACATACAGAGTGGAGGGAAACAGGTTAAATGAGCTTCCCTCTATGTGATAGCAAGTCAATCACTCTCACTTTAGACTAGGCCTGGGCGAAGCACTACGCTACGCTCGCGTAGTTTGCGAAGTTCGCGCTACTTCGCACTACGCGAACTGCACGTAGCACAGTGCGAACACGCGTAGCGTAGTGTTGCGTAGTGCTGCGGTCATTTTTTGCTTGCTCGCGGTCCTCAACGTCAAGTTGGCGACCGCGAGCAAGCAAAATGACATCCTGGCGAGACTTTTTCCTTGTTCGCGATCGCGAGCATGGAAAATAAACCTCCCGGCGAGATTCACAACGCGAGAAGGTCAGGTTTCTCATTGCGAGGGGTCGCGTATGCTCGCGACCGCTCGTGAGGAGAAACTACCAGTTCGCGTTGAGAAAGCTGCAGCTCGAGGAAAAATCTACTCGAGCAGCAGAAAACTACAGCTCGCACTGTGCAAGATGCCATTTTCAATGATTGCACAGTGCCGGTTGCTTGTCCGCACTGTGCAATCATTGAAAACAACATCTTGCACAGTGCGAACATGTTCCTTCGCAGTTCGCGAAGTGCTACGCGTAGCTCGCGTAGTGCGAACTTCACTTTGCGTAGCTTCGCGAAGTGCTACTTCGCGAACTACGCCCACCCTTACTTTAGACAACTCGTTTCAGCCTGAAAGACGGTATTTAACTCGGAGGACATATTCCTAGTACAAGTATCTAAAGAAGGTTTTGTCAGCCTTGCAGACAGTCAAAGTCTTTGATAAACTACCATGATGCCCATAGCGTCTTCAGTATTGCTACCGTCTTCAAAAATTAAATCTATTCTGAAGACCCCCCTCAACAGGTAACGAGAGCATTCAGGTGCTATGAACATCTTTTAATGACAAGTAAAAAGATAAAATGCGACTTTGACTTACCATATTAATTGATGAGGCAGGTAGTAGATTGATGGCTGAGTTTTTTCTTTTTTGTCTCAGCAACGCAGAGAACTTTCTTTTGCAACACTGCCTCTGCTGGCCATTCAGTATATTCTGCAGATGGAAAAGTCCACTGTTAGTCAGTTATTAGAACCTGAATATTTCCAAACTGATGCAACAGTACAACTAAATTAATTTTTATTAAGTGTTTATAATTAGTACTATGGCGACTGCGATATTGTGAACATCCACAGCTCAGTAAAAATTCAAATCTCAATTTTAATTTCAACCTAGCATACTTCTCTCAATCATATGCCTCATTTGTTACCACTCTCTACAGAACTCTAGCACCTATATGAGGAGGTAGATCAAAAAGATCTCATTGTCAGCCAAGTGACAGCGTACCCTTCTCACTGCAATTCGTTTAGGTTATGGTACATCAATAGCAATTAAGTGATCCGATAAGTTGAGGGAGGAATGCTTATGCTAGAGTTAGTGGGAATAATAAAAGCTATGAATAACAGATTCTAACATCTTCATTTTAGCAAATCCCTTTCAGATCACCTATTGAGAACTCGAGAATATACTGATCAACCACAGCTACAAACAAATGCATAAGTCTTAAATAATTCCCTCGTTTCTTTCATCTCCCCACCGTAGTATTTAGCTGGGCATCCTGTCTACCCTGCTACCCATTTCAATACCCGGATGAATGTATCCTATCGCTTCATGTCAGATGACATCCCTCTGTAGCTTTATGATGTAAGGGCACCATTCGACCAATCACCCTGGGTGACTATTATACAGTAAGACGAGACATCACCAATTACCAACTAGGTAACTATCTTTCATTATGACTGCAATGCAAGTAGGAGGTGTAATGGGAAAGAACTCTGAACCATTGAAAGCAGGGGCTCCTTTTGAAAGTGGGCTGGATTTAGAAGAACACAGAGTTTCTAAACAGCAGTCCATCTTGAGTATAAGAGTCCCACATACAGAGTGGAGGGAAACAGGTTAAATGAGCTTCCCTCTATGTGATAGCAAGTCAATCACTCTCACTTTAGACAACTCGTTTCAGCCTGAAAGACGGTATTTAACTCGGAGGACATATTCCTAGTACAAGTATCTAAAGAAGGTTTTGTCAGCCTTGCAGACAGTCAAAGTCTTTGATAAACTACCATGATGCCCATGGCGTCTTCAGTATTGCTACTGTCTTGAAAATTAAATGTATTCTGACGACCCCCCTCAACAGGTAACGAGAGCATTCAGGTGCTATGAACATCTTTTAATGACAAGTAAAAAGATAAAATGCGACTTTGACTTACCATATTAACTGATGAGGAAGGTAGTAGATTGATGGCTGAGTTTTTTCTTCTTTTTGTTTGTCTCAGCAACGCAGAGAAATTTCTTCTGCAACACTGCCTCTGCTGGCCATTCAGTATATTCTGCAGATGGAAAAGTCCACTGTTAGTCAGTTATTAGAACCTGAATATTTCCAAACTGATGCAACAGTACAATTAAATGAATTTTTATTAAGTGTTTATAATTAGTACTATGGCGACTGCGATATTGTGAACATCCACAGCTCAGGAAAAATTCAAATCTCAATTTTAATTTCAACCTAGCATACTTCTCTCAATCATATATGCCTCATTTGTTACCACTCTCTACAGAACTCTAGCACCTATATGAGGAGGTAGATCAAAAAGATCTCATTGTCAGTCAAGTGTACAGCATACCCTTCTCACTGCAATTCGTTTAGGCTACGGTACACCAATAGCAATTAAGTGATCCGATAAGTTGAGGGAGGAATGCTTATGATACAGTTAGTGGGAATAATAAAATCTATGAATAACAGATTCTAACATCTTCATTTTAGCAAATCCCTTTCAGATCACCTATAGAGAACTTGAGAATGTACTGATCAACCACAGCTACAAACAAATGCATAAGTCTTAAATAATGCCCTTGTTTCTTTCATCTCCCCACCGTAGTCTTTAGCTGGGCATCCTGTCTACCCTGCTACCCATTTCAATACCCGGATGAATGTATCCTATCGCTTCATGTCAGATGACATCCCTCTGTAGCTTTATGATGTAAGGGCACCATTCGACCAATCACCCTAGGTGACTATTATACAGTAGGACGAGACATCAGTGTTGGACTTGGCCCTTCTGGCCGGTTCACCCCGAAACTTTTTGCGTAATATGGTGACTTGGTTTAGTGATTTTAGTGACTTCCGCGCACTTTACCGCTGTGTCCCAGGGTAAAGTGCGTGCGTGTTGTGAGGTGGGCCTGCCCTCCCATAGGAATGCATGGGGGAATGTATGTGTCCCGGTAGTTCCTGATGCGTGGGGTGTGCAGGCCCGTGTTTGGTATGTGCGGACTCGTGGGAGTGAATGCTGCGCGTTGATGTGTGCAGCGTGCATGTACCTGGTGTGGAAGTGCCACTTCTAGAAGTGGGCACTTCAGTGTGCAGTCTGAAATGTGTGGCTTGTCTGGCGATTGGCTGGTGAGGTCAGGTGACGGACTAGGGAATTCCCCAGAGTCAGGAGGAGTCACCCAGTGGTGAATGGGGAGGTAGCATGTTGATGGCTGGGGAGGAGTGTACCTGGGTCCTGAATAGGACAGGGCTACCCCACACAATGCTGGCGCCGGCCCCTGTGGTGCGTCTAATGACCCTAGCCCTGCCAGTGAATAGGGAGAGGGGCTGAGCAAAACAAAGTGCTCAGGAACCTGCTGGAACTGGTTCGCCCCTTCCCTGCACCTTAGACAAAGCCTTGTAATGTATAAAAAGGGGCTGTGTCCCCACAGAAGTTGTTCTCTTGCAGGATCCACTTGAGGGGGGGCCTGCTGCTGCTGGGCGCCAGGAGAGACCGCCACTGGGGACTGCCTCCCTGCTGGAGGGCCCTGTGAGCTGGCTCTGGGCCCAGCCTTTGCCCCCTGCTCTCTGAAGGACCCTTTTTGTTGCTGAACACTGCTTGTAGCGCCTGGGAGCGCTTTCTGGACTTTATAGCGCTGGGCGCGCTGTTTTCCTGGACTGGCTGTCTCTCAGAGCCTGGGAGCGCTCTGAGGATCCTTTGTAGCGCTGCGAGCGCTGGCTCACTTTAGAGCGCTGTGTGCGCTGTGATTCAGCTTGCGGGTGCCCACCCCGCTTATTTGCTTATTGTAGCGGCGGGTGCCTACCCCGCCGAAGATCGCATTCACGGAGGGAGCCCACCCCTCTAATCACGTAAATCACCGCTGCAACCCGGGCCGGGACATCCCGGAAGTCAGGCGGGCCGGGGGCGGGCCGCCGGGACAACCAGGACAGGAAGTTGGAGGGCGGGAGCCTACCCCGCCTCCTTCCCGAGACTCGCGCTGAATCTGAAGCCCGGAGCAGGCAGGAGCCTACCCTGCGCCCCGGGGCCCCGAGAAGAGCAGCGCCGCAGTGGTCGAGGCAGCGCGGAGACGAGGTCTTCTCACGTCCCGGTGAGTGGGGGCCGCATTGGGGTTGTCCAAGTGCCGGCGCTCCCCCGAAGGGGGCCGTGCTCCTCGAGCCTAGAGGGGCTCCAGCAGCGGGGAAAAGGGCTGATCACGAGTACCCCCGAGCGGGACTCCAACGAGGAGGGCGATCCTTGTCTGTGAGCCCTGTGAGGCTCTAAGTGCTTTGCTGACTTGCTCTCGAGCCCCGAGAGGGCTCCAACGTTCTAGAGGGCATTTGTTTAGAGCGCTAGACGCTCCAACGGTTGGGGGCATTGTCTGGTGTTCAGAGCGCCCGGAGCGCTCCAACGAAGGGGAGCACGATTGTTTCTCGAGCCCAGTGAGGCTCCAACGTTGTGCTGAGCCACGAAGGCTCCAGAGGGCACATTTTTAATGATCAGAGCCCAGAGGGGCTCCAGAGGCACGCAGAGTGCCTGAAGTTCGTTTTCCAGCTGCCCAGCACTTAGTGGGCAGCTGCCACGTTTAGGTGGGAGACCATTCTTGTTCTAGTCTGCGCAGCTGGCGCAGCTTAACTTTGTTGAACACAGGGCGTCCTAGCCCCTTCCAGGCCAGTTGGCCCAGGGACTGCCACAGGTGGTGGCATAGGAGTTTTGCGCAATTGTGTTCCTACCTGCACCTCTGAATGTGTGTTGATGCATCATGTGCCATTGCTTTTACACCTCTGAATGTTTTATGCATCATGTGTGTTCCTTCCTTGCACCTCTGAATGTGATGCATCATGTGTAACGATCTATTACCCCTACAGGTATTGTGATACGTAGGTGGTTGTTGCTTTCTCCTAGTACAGGTGGTGCTAGTGAGGTTCTAGTTCCCTGCGTGACAGTCTCCTAAAGTAGTTAGGGTTACGCAGGTGGTACTTCCCCGATACCAGTAAGTACTGGTTGAGTGATATACAGATTATTTTTGTGCTACAGTGATTTTATATATTTTGTGTGCTAAATATCTAAAAAGTGCTAATTCCTGACAGTGGCCCAGGTGGCCCTGTCTTGTACATAATCCCTTGTAAATTCTGCCCGTGCCTGTTGGCACATTGTAAAGTGTGTGTTTTTATCTAATGTGTTTTATTATAATACAAAGGTTATTTTTATAGAATACCTTGTGTGGAGTTTCCTTTGTGGTGGGCCTTGGGTGTGGTTGCTGGGTGCGCGCGCAAACGCTTTACACATCGCCTCAGAGATAAGCCTGACTGCTCGTGCCAAGCTACCAAGGGGGTGAGCAGGGGTTATCTTTGGCGTGTAACTTCCTTGCCCTGACTAGACTGGTGGTTTCTGCCTGGCTTTGGCGCAAGTCTTAGCCAACCGGAAATCGCCAGGTCTAACATTGGTGATCAGCGGTGGGATTTGGACTTGCGTTTGCGCTGTACCGCAGCAGCGACTGGCCACACTGCAAAACTCTGCATTAGATAACCACATTTTAGGGATTATTGTTTTTGAAGTTCCTTTATTTCCCCTGAAGGTACCATTGTGTAATTGTGTCCAGCACATTTGTCCCCCGCCCTGCGCCCAGAGTTTGGTACCTGTGTCACGTGGTGGTCAGGTTGAGGGATCAGGGGTGGTAGAAACTGCCTTACCAGTCCGAGGGGAGGGTTGTGTGTGGATGGTGTGTGGGGCACTAGACAGTGAGTGTGAGTTCTCCAGGATAGAGAGCTCACTGAAACCTTTTGTGAATTGTGTACTCCTGTGTAGCTCCGACCCCCAGGTTCCTTGTGTTGAACTCTTCTCAGGAACGTCCGCCAAAATGGAGCCTGCTTTTAACTTCTGTGGTCTGTTTAGGTACAGTAGGTTGGAGCTGGTAAGGTTCTGTGAGGAGAGGGACATAGAGGTGGGTGAGTTAGATACCCAGTCCAAACTGAGGGACAACCTGATCACTTGGCAAAAGGTTGAGTGGGAGCGAGAGCGCAGCGAGGAAGATAGGGCCCGGGCCGCACGCCGAGAGGGTGGTGGGTCTGAGGAGAGCCCTGAGGAATCTGAGGAGGAGGAAGGTTACCTGACAGGGACGTCAGTAGAGAGTGGAGACCCCATAGATAGGGAGTCCCTTGCTGGGTCCAGTGTCAGGAGCAGCACCCCATCCCTTTCCCTGTCCCCAGAGGAGTGGGTGGATAGGAGGGAAGAGAGGGAGCATCAGCTGGCCATGGAGAAGCTCAGGTTAGAGCATGCCTGGGGGATGGCGCAGCTGACGATGGCAGAGAAAAAGCTGGAGACCGAGAGGGTCTTAGCGCAGGAGAGGATGGCGGAGGCTGAGAGGGCCTTCGCCAGGGAGAAATCAGTGCTGGAGAGTAGATTATCGCCTGCGCGCAGTCGGAGTTTTCTGGGCTCCCCAGGGAGGGTTGAGTCCAGTGGTGGCAGCGAAATAGAGTCCCGTGCGACAAGTCCCACGCCCAGTTCCCCGAGTCTGGTACCTGTTTCCCAAGAGGAGGAGTATAGGTTGAAGTTCAGGGGCAGTAGAAAACCGTCTCACCAGTCGTGGGGGTTGTTTGTGGATGACT
This sequence comes from Triturus cristatus, assembly GCF_964204655.1. Lineage (NCBI taxonomy): Eukaryota > Metazoa > Chordata > Amphibia > Caudata > Salamandridae > Triturus > Triturus cristatus. The sequence continues at coordinate 66,016,518 of NC_140588.1, forward strand.
GTCATGAGGCACTGTGGGACTGGCTGGAGGTCAACACGGAAGAGGATTTGGATATAGTGCTCAAAATGATTGTCAAAGAGCAGATGCTCAGTAGTTGTTCTCCAGGGTTGCGCCAGCACCTGGTGAGGTATGACTACTTTTGTCCTTGGGCGCTGGCAGAGGAAGCGGAGCGCTGGGAAAGCGCTAGAGGTTCTCTGGAGTCATTAGGGAGTGACTCAAGTAGTGGTTCAGGTATCTTCCAGCCCAGCGTGGTGGAAGAGGCTCCATGTAGCCCAGCTAGGTCCCAGGATAGCGAGGAGGGTGTAGGACCTTACGGCCTGGCTCAGTGGAGCGGGAGTAAGTGGGTGACCGAGGGTCCCCAGACGTACGAAACCCTGCCTCAGGACTTGGGTGGTTTCAGGAGGGAACACCAAGTTGGGGACCTAGGCTGTCCTGTTAGCCCATTTGAGGAGGATCACCTAGTGAGTAGAGGACCTGGAGCGCCTGTAAGCAGGGCTCCTGTGGTTCTAGAGGCTGGCAGTACCGCTCCGGTAGGGAGGGTACAGGAGTCCAGCGTGAGGAGTGGTTGGGGGATGAGTTTCCCAGTGGGTGCACCAGTGGACCAGGGACTAGCCAGTTGGGCTAGATCTTCTTGGGGGGACCCGGGTGGCGCCACTTCTGTTCTGGGGGATCTTTGCGCACTGTCAGGTGGACAGGGGACGGGAGATCTGCGCCAGACAGACAGTCACACGACACATGGGTCATGTGTCAGCCTCGGGGGGATGGTGTGTAAATCCCCAGAAGTCCTGGAGTGCCAGGCAATTATTCCACCGAAGGTTTTATACCGGAGGTTGGAAGGCCAGGTTCAGGAGCAGCCTGACCTGAAGGGTCTGCCTACTGTAACCAGTGTCCTGACCGGTTCTTCTTCCAGAGGGGCCGCCCCAGTTGGTAGGGAGCAGGACTCTGGAAGGGGGTGCAGAGGGTGGGAGAGCCCACCTCTGACCCCGGTGCAACCTGAGGGGTTAAACCCTAGGTTGGTAGACCAGCTCTCAGGGAGGGGTCCTGAGCTGGTTGGTGAGGTATGTTACGAGGGTGCCTCTCAAAGGAGGAGAGGGCGGAACCCTAGGAGAAGAGGTAGGGGGAGGAGAGCCTCACCCGCGACTCCTGGTCAGCCTGAGGGTACGGGCCCTAGGCTGGAGGATCAGTGGCAGTTTAGAACTGCCCTGAGGAGGGGTAGAGTGGAGAATGGCTGCTATGTGCCAGGGGTTACTACCCCCCACTCTGTGGTTAGGCAAGGACCAGTGGCACCTGGGTGGCCTAGGGCCTGGTCTTGGCCGCGGACAGCTTGGGAGTACCAGTGGGGTAGCCCAGTTGGTCCGGAGAGTGGGTTGAGAAGAAACCCCAGGGGTTCACCGTGGCGTAGAACAGGAGGGTGTCCCGGCAGTGGCGGGCCCGCGTCCGTGTTCTATCGCCCCAAGCAGGGAAGTCCATCACGGTGGTGATTGGCCTACCCTGCGTTTTGGCTGGAAGGGGGTTGTGTTGGACTTGGCCCTTCTGGCCGGTTCACCCCGAAACTTTTTGCGTAATATGGTGACTTGGTTTAGTGATTTTAGTGACTTCCGCGCACTTTACCGCTGTGTCCCAGGGTAAAGTGCGTGCGTGTTGTGAGGTGGGCCTGCCCTCCCATAGGAATGCATGGGGGAATGTATGTGTCCCGGTAGTTCCTGATGCGTGGGGTGTGCAGGCCCGTGTTTGGTATGTGCGGACTCGTGGGAGTGAATGCTGCGCGTTGATGTGTGCAGCGTGCATGTACCTGGTGTGGAAGTGCCACTTCTAGAAGTGGGCACTTCAGTGTGCAGTCTGAAATGTGTGGCTTGTCTGGCGATTGGCTGGTGAGGTCAGGTGACGGACTAGGGAATTCCCCAGAGTCAGGAGGAGTCACCCAGTGGTGAATGGGGAGGTAGCATGTTGATGGCTGGGGAGGAGTGTACCTGGGTCCTGAATAGGACAGGGCTACCCCACACAATGCTGGCGCCGGCCCCTGTGGTGCGTCTAATGACCCTAGCCCTGCCAGTGAATAGGGAGAGGGGCTGAGCAAAACAAAGTGCTCAGGAACCTGCTGGAACTGGTTCGCCCCTTCCCTGCACCTTAGACAAAGCCTTGTAATGTATAAAAAGGGGCTGTGTCCCCACAGAAGTTGTTCTCTTGCAGGATCCACTTGAGGGGGGGCCTGCTGCTGCTGGGCGCCAGGAGAGACCGCCACTGGGGACTGCCTCCCTGCTGGAGGGCCCTGTGAGCTGGCTCTGGGCCCAGCCTTTGCCCCCTGCTCTCTGAAGGACCCTTTTTGTTGCTGAACACTGCTTGTAGCGCCTGGGAGCGCTTTCTGGACTTTATAGCGCTGGGCGCGCTGTTTTCCTGGACTGGCTGTCTCTCAGAGCCTGGGAGCGCTCTGAGGATCCTTTGTAGCGCTGCGAGCGCTGGCTCACTTTAGAGCGCTGTGTGCGCTGTGATTCAGCTTGCGGGTGCCCACCCCGCTTATTTGCTTATTGTAGCGGCGGGTGCCTACCCCGCCGAAGATCGCATTCACGGAGGGAGCCCACCCCTCTAATCACGTAAATCACCGCTGCAACCCGGGCCGGGACATCCCGGAAGTCAGGCGGGCCGGGGGCGGGCCGCCGGGACAACCAGGACAGGAAGTTGGAGGGCGGGAGCCTACCCCGCCTCCTTCCCGAGACTCGCGCTGAATCTGAAGCCCGGAGCAGGCAGGAGCCTACCCTGCGCCCCGGGGCCCCGAGAAGAGCAGCGCCGCAGTGGTCGAGGCAGCGCGGAGACGAGGTCTTCTCACGTCCCGGTGAGTGGGGGCCGCATTGGGGTTGTCCAAGTGCCGGCGCTCCCCCGAAGGGGGCCGTGCTCCTCGAGCCTAGAGGGGCTCCAGCAGCGGGGAAAAGGGCTGATCACGAGTACCCCCGAGCGGGACTCCAACGAGGAGGGCGATCCTTGTCTGTGAGCCCTGTGAGGCTCTAAGTGCTTTGCTGACTTGCTCTCGAGCCCCGAGAGGGCTCCAACGTTCTAGAGGGCATTTGTTTAGAGCGCTAGACGCTCCAACGGTTGGGGGCATTGTCTGGTGTTCAGAGCGCCCGGAGCGCTCCAACGAAGGGGAGCACGATTGTTTCTCGAGCCCAGTGAGGCTCCAACGTTGTGCTGAGCCACGAAGGCTCCAGAGGGCACATTTTTAATGATCAGAGCCCAGAGGGGCTCCAGAGGCACGCAGAGTGCCTGAAGTTCGTTTTCCAGCTGCCCAGCACTTAGTGGGCAGCTGCCACGTTTAGGTGGGAGACCATTCTTGTTCTAGTCTGCGCAGCTGGCGCAGCTTAACTTTGTTGAACACAGGGCGTCCTAGCCCCTTCCAGGCCAGTTGGCCCAGGGACTGCCACAGGTGGTGGCATAGGAGTTTTGCGCAATTGTGTTCCTACCTGCACCTCTGAATGTGTGTTGATGCATCATGTGCCATTGCTTTTACACCTCTGAATGTTTTATGCATCATGTGTGTTCCTTCCTTGCACCTCTGAATGTGATGCATCATGTGTAACGATCTATTACCCCTACAGGTATTGTGATACGTAGGTGGTTGTTGCTTTCTCCTAGTACAGGTGGTGCTAGTGAGGTTCTAGTTCCCTGCGTGACAGTCTCCTAAAGTAGTTAGGGTTACGCAGGTGGTACTTCCCCGATACCAGTAAGTACTGGTTGAGTGATATACAGATTATTTTTGTGCTACAGTGATTTTATATATTTTGTGTGCTAAATATCTAAAAAGTGCTAATTCCTGACAGTGGCCCAGGTGGCCCTGTCTTGTACATAATCCCTTGTAAATTCTGCCCGTGCCTGTTGGCACATTGTAAAGTGTGTGTTTTTATCTAATGTGTTTTATTATAATACAAAGGTTATTTTTATAGAATACCTTGTGTGGAGTTTCCTTTGTGGTGGGCCTTGGGTGTGGTTGCTGGGTGCGCGCGCAAACGCTTTACACATCGCCTCAGAGATAAGCCTGACTGCTCGTGCCAAGCTACCAAGGGGGTGAGCAGGGGTTATCTTTGGCGTGTAACTTCCTTGCCCTGACTAGACTGGTGGTTTCTGCCTGGCTTTGGCGCAAGTCTTAGCCAACCGGAAATCGCCAGGTCTAACAATCAGCAATTACCAACTAGGTAACTATCTTTTATTATGACTGCAATGCAAGTAGGAGGTGTAATGAGAAAGTACTCTGAACCATTGAAAGCAGTGGGCTCCTTTTGAAAGTGGGCTGGATTTAGAAGAACACAGTTTCTAAACAGCAGTCCATCTTGAGTATAAGAGTCCCACATACAGAGTGGAGGGAAACCGGTTAAATGAGCTTCTCTCTATGTGATAGCAAGTCAATCGCTCTCACTTTAGACAACTCGTTTCAGCCTGAAAGACGGTATTTAACTCGGAGGACATATTCCTAGTACAAGTATCTAAAGAAGGTTTTGTCAGCCTTGCAGACAGTCAAAGTCTTTGATAAACTACCATGATGCCCATGGCATCTTCAGTATTGCTACTGTCTTGAAAAATTAAATGTATTTTGACGACCCCCCTCAACAGGTAACGAGAGCATTCAGGTGCTATGAACATCTTTTAATGACAAGTAAAAAGATAAAATGCGACTTTGACTTACCATATTAATTGATGAGGCAGGTAGTAGATTGATGGCTGAGTTTTTTCTTTTTTGTCTCAGCAACGCAGAGAACTTTCTTCTGCAACACTGCCTCTGCTGGCCATTCAGTATATTCTGCAGATGGAAAAGTCCACTGTTAGTCAGTTATTAGAACCTGAATATTTCCAAACTGATGCAACAGTACAACTAAATTCATTTTTATTAAGTGTTTATAATTAGTACTATGTCGACTCCGATATTGTGAACATCCACAGCTCAGTAAAAATTCAAATCTCAATCTTAATTTCAACCTAGCATACTTCTCTCAATCATATGCCTCATTTGTTACCACTCTCTACATAACTCTAGCACCTATATGAGGAGGTAGACCAAAAAGATGTCATTGTCAGCCAAGTGACAGCGTACCCTTCTCACTGCAATTCGTTTAGGTTATGGTACACCAATAGCAATTAAGTGATCCGATAAGTTGAGGGAGGAATGCTTATGCTAGAGTTAGTGGGAATAATAAAAGCTATGAATAACAGATTCTAACATCTTCATTTTAGCAAATCCCTTTCAGATCACCTATTGAGAACTCGAGAATATACTGATCAACCACAGCTACAAACAAATGCATAAGTCTTAAATAATTCCCTCGTTTCTTTCATCTCCCCACCGTAGTCTTTAGCTGGGCATCCTGTCTACCCTGCTACCCATTTCAATACCCAGATGAATGTATCCTATCGCTTCATGTCAGATGACATCCCTCTGTAGCTTTATGATGTAAGGGCACCATTCGACCAATCACCCTGGGTGACTATTATACAGTAGGACGAGACATCAGCAATTACCAACTAGGTAACTATCTTTCATTATGACTGCAATGCAAGTAGGAGGTGTAATGGGAAAGAACTCTGAACCATTGAAAGCAGGGGCTCCTTTTGAAAGTGGGCTGGATTTAGAAGAACACAGAGTTTCTAAACAGCAGTCCATCTTGAGTATAAGAGTCTCACATACAGAGTGGAGGGAAACAGGTTAAATGAGCTTCCCTCTATGTGATAGCAAGTCAATCACTCTCACTTTAGACAACTCGTTTCAGCCTGAAAGACAGTATTTAACTCGGAGGACATATTCCTAGTACAAGTATCTAAAGAAGGTTTTGTCTGCCTTGCAGACAGTCAAAGTCTTTGATAAACTACCATGATGCCCATAGCGTCTTCAGTATTGCTACCGTCTTCAAAAATTAAATCTATTCTGAAGACCCCCCTCAACAGGTAACGAGAGCATTCAGGTGCTATGAACATCTTTTAATGACAAGTAAAAAGATAAAATGCGACTTTGACTTACCATATTAATTGATGAGGCAGGTAGTAGATTGATGGCTGAGTTTTTTCTTTTTTGTCTCAGCAACGCAGAGAACTTTCTTCTGCAACACTGCCTCTGCTGGCCATTCAGTATATTCTGCAGATGGAAAAGTCCACTGTTAGTCAGTTATTAGAACCTGAATATTTCCAAACTGATGCAACAGTACAACTAAATTAATTTTTATTAAGTGTTTATAATTAGTACTATGGCGACTGCGATATTGTGAACATCCACAGCTCAGTAAAAATTCAAATCTCAATTTTAATTTCAACCTAGCATACTTCTCTCAATCATATGCCTCATTTGTTACCACTCTCTACAGAACTCTAGCACCTATATGAGGAGGTAGATCAAAAAGATCTCATTGTCAGCCAAGTGACAGCGTACCCTTCTCACTGCAATTCGTTTAGGTTATGGTACATCAATAGCAATTAAGTGATCCGATAAGTTGAGGGAGGAATGCTTATGCTAGAGTTAGTGGGAATAATAAAAGCTATGAATAACAGATTCTAACATCTTCATTTTAGCAAATCCCTTTCAGATCACCTATTGAGAACTCGAGAATATTCTGATCAACCACAGCTACAAACAAATGCATAAGTCTTAAATAATTCCCTCGTTTCTTTCATCTCCCCACCGTAGTATTTAGCTGGGCATCCTGTCTACCCTGCTACCCATTTCAATACCCGGATGAATGTATCCTATCGCTTCATGTCAGATGACATCCCTCTGTAGCTTTATGATGTAAGGGCACTATTCGACCAATCACCCTGGGTGACTATTATACAGTAAGACGAGACATCACCAATTACCAACTAGGTAACTATCTTTCATTATGACTGCAATGCAAGTAGGAGGTGTAATGGGAAAGAACTCTGAACCATTGAAAGCAGGGGCTCCTTTTGAAAGTGGGCTGGATTTAGAAGAACACAGAGTTTCTAAACAGCAGTCCATCTTGAGTATAAGAGTCCCACATACAGAGTGGAGGGAAACAGGTTAAATGAGCTTCCCTCTATGTGATAGCAAGTCAATCACTCTCACTTTAGACAACTCGTTTCAGCCTGAAAGACGGTATTTAACTCGGAGGACATATTCCTAGTACAAGTATCTAAAGAAGGTTTTGTCAGCCTTGCAGACAGTCAAAGTCTTTGATAAACTACCATGATGCCCATGGCGTCTTCAGTATTGCTACTGTCTTGAAAATTAAATGTATTCTGACGACCCCCCTCAACAGGTAACGAGAGCATTCAGGTGCTATGAACATCTTTTAATGACAAGTAAAAAGATAAAATGCGACTTTGACTTACCATATTAACTGATGAGGAAGGTAGTAGATTGATGGCTGAGTTTTTTCTTCTTTTTGTTTGTCTCAGCAACGCAGAGAAATTTCTTCTGCAACACTGCCTCTGCTGGCCATTCAGTATATTCTGCAGATGGAAAAGTCCACTGTTAGTCAGTTATTAGAACCTGAATATTTCCAAACTGATGCAACAGTACAATTAAATGAATTTTTATTAAGTGTTTATAATTAGTACTATGGCGACTGCGATATTGTGAACATCCACAGCTCAGGAAAAATTCAAATCTCAATTTTAATTTCAACCTAGCATACTTCTCTCAATCATATATGCCTCATTTGTTACCACTCTCTACAGAACTCTAGCACCTATATGAGGAGGTAGATCAAAAAGATCTCATTGTCAGTCAAGTGACAGCATACCCTTCTCACTGCAATTCGTTTAGGCTACGGTACACCAATAGCAATTAAGTGATCCGATAAGTTGAGGGAGGAATGCTTATGATACAGTTAGTGGGAATAATAAAATCTATGAATAACAGATTCTAACATCTTCATTTTAGCAAATCCCTTTCAGATCACCTATAGAGAACTCGAGAATGTACTGATCAACCACAGCTACAAACAAATGCATAAGTCTTAAATAATGCCCTTGTTTCTTTCATCTCCCCACCGTAGTCTTTAGCTGGGCATCCTGTCTACCCTGCTACCCATTTCAATACCTGGATGAATGTATCCTATCGCTTCATGTCAGATGACATCCCTCTGTAGCTTTATGATGTAAGGGCACCATTCGACCAATCACCCTAGGTGACTATTATACAGTAGGACGAGACATCAGCAATTACCAACTAGGTAACTATCTTTTATTATGACTGCAATGCAAGTAGGAGGTGTAATGAGAAAGTACTCTGAACCATTGAAAGCAGTGGGCTCCTTTTGAAAGTGGGCTGGATTTAGAAGAACACAGTTTCTAAACAGCAGTCCATCTTGAGTATAAGAGTCCCACATACAGAGTGGAGGGAAACCGGTTAAATGAGCTTCTCTCTATGTGATAGCAAGTCAATCGCTCTCACTTTAGACAACTCGTTTCAGCCTGAAAGACGGTATTTAACTCGGAGGACATATTCCTAGTACAAGTATCTAAAGAAGGTTTTGTCAGCCTTGCAGACAGTCAAAGTCTTTGATAAACTACCATGATGCCCATGGCATCTTCAGTATTGCTACTGTCTTGAAAAATTAAATGTATTCTGACGACCCCCCTCAACAGGTAACGAGAGCATTCAGGTGCTATGAACATCTTTTAATGACAAGTAAAAAGATAAAATGCGACTTTGACTTACCATATTAATTGATGAGGCAGGTAGTAGATTGATGGCTGAGTTTTTTCTTTTTTGTCTCAGCAACGCAGAGAACTTTCTTCTGCAACACTGCCTCTGCTGGCCATTCAGTATATTCTGCAGATGGAAAAGTCCACTGTTAGTCAGTTATTAGAACCTGAATATTTCCAAACTGATGCAACAGTACAACTAAATTCATTTTTATTAAGTGTTTATAATTAGTACTATGGCGACTGCGATATTGTGAACATCCACAGCTCAGTAAAAATTCAAATCTCAATTTTAATTTCAACCTAGCATACTTCTCTCAATCATATATGCCTCATTTGTTACCACTCTCTACAGAACTCTAGCACCTATATGAGGAGGTAGATCAAAAAGATCTCATTGTCAGTCAAGTGACAGCATACCCTTCTCACTGCAATTCGTTTAGGCTATGGTACACCAATAGCAATTAAGTGATCCGATAAGTTGAGGGAGGAATGCTTATGATACAGTTAGTGGGAATAATAAAAGCTATGAATAACAGATTCTAACATCTTCATTTTAGCAAATCCCTTTCCGATCACCTATAGAGAACTCGAGAATATACTGATCAACCACAGCTACAAACAAATGCATAAGTCTTAAATAATGCACTTGTTTCTTTCATCTACCCACCGTAGTCTTTAGCTGGGCATCCTGTCTACCCTGCTACCCATTTCAATACCCGGATGAATGTATCCTATCGCTTCATGTCAGATTACATCCCTCTGTAGCTTTATGATGTAAGGGCACCATTCGACCAATCACCCTGGGTGACTATTATACAGTAGGACGAGACATCAGCAATTACCAACTAGGTAACTATCTTTCATTATGACTGCAATGCAAGTAGGAGGTGTAATGGGAAAGAACTCTGAACCACTGAAAGCAGGGGCTCCTTTGAAAGTGGGCTGGATTTAGAAGAACACAGAGTTTCTAAACAGCAGACCATCTTGAGTATAAGAGTCCCATATACAGAGTGGAGGGAAACAGGTTAAATGAGCTTCCCTCTATGTGATAGCAAGTCAATCGCTCTCACTTTAGACAACTCGTTTCAGCCTGAAAGACGGTATTTAATTCGGAGGACATATTCCTAGTACAAGTATCTAAAGAAGGTTTTGTCAGCCTTGCAGACAGTCAAAGTCTTTGATAAACTACCATGATGCCCATGGCATCTTCAGTATTGCTACTGTCTTGAAAAATTAAATGTATTCCGACGACCCCCCTCAACAGGTAACGAGAGCATTCAGGTGCTATGAACATCTTTTAATGACAAGTAAAAAGATAAAATGCGACTTTGACTTACCATATTAATTGATGAGGCAGGTAGTAGATTGATGGCTGAGTTTTTTCTTTTTTGTCTCAGCAACGCAGAGAACTTTCTTCTGCAACACTGCCTCTGCTGGCCATTCAGTATATTCTGCAGATGGAAAAGTCCACTGTTAGTCAGTTATTAGAACCTGAATATTTCCAAACTGATGCAACAGTACAACTAAATTCATTTTTATTAAGTGTTTATAATTAGTACTATGTCGACTCCGATATTGTGAACATCCACAGCTCAGTAAAAATTCAAATCTCAATCTTAATTTCAACCTAGCATACTTCTCTCAATCATATGCCTCATTTGTTACCACTCTCTACATAACTCTAGCACCTATATGAGGAGGTAGACCAAAAAGATCTCACTGTCAGCCAAGTGATAGCGTACCCTTCTCACTGCAATTCGTTTAGGTTATGGTACACCAATAGCAATTAAGTGATCCGATAAGTTGAGGGAGGAATGCTTATGCTAGAGTTAGTGGGAATAATAAAAGCTATGAATAACAGATTCTAACATCTTCATTTTAGCAAATCCCTTTCAGATCACCTATTGAGAACTCGAGAATATACTGATCAACCACAGCTACAAACAAATGCATAAGTCTTAAATAATTCCCTCGTTTCTTTCATCTCCCCACCGTAGTCTTTAGCTGGGCATCCTGTCTACCCTGCTACCCATTTCAATACCCAGATGAATGTATCCTATCGCTTCATGTCAGATGACATCCCTCTGTAGCTTTATGATGTAAGGGCACCATTCGACCAATCACCCTGGGTGACTATTATACAGTAGGACGAGACATCAGCAATTACCAACTAGGTAACTATCTTTCATTATGACTGCAATGCAAGTAGGAGGTGTAATGGGAAAGAACTCTGAACCATTGAAAGCAGGGGCTCCTTTTGAAAGTGGGCTGGATTTAGAAGAACACAGAGTTTCTAAACAGCAGTCCATCTTGAGTATAAGAGTCTCACATACAGAGTGGAGGGAAACAGGTTAAATGAGCTTCCCTCTATGTGATAGCAAGTCAATCACTCTCACTTTAGACAACTCGTTTCAGCCTGAAAGACAGTATTTAACTCGGAGGACATATTCCTAGTACAAGTATCTAAAGAAGGTTTTGTCTGCCTTGCAGACAGTCAAAGTCTTTGATAAACTACCATGATGCCCATAGCGTCTTCAGTATTGCTACCGTCTTCAAAAATTAAATCTATTCTGAAGACCCCCCTCAACAGGTAACGAGAGCATTCAGGTGCTATGAACATCTTTTAATGACAAGTAAAAAGATAAAATGCGACTTTGACTTACCATATTAATTGATGAGGCAGGTAGTAGATTGATGGCTGAGTTTTTTCTTTTTTGTCTCAGCAACGCAGAGAACTTTCTTCTGCAACACTGCCTCTGCTGGCCATTCAGTATATTCTGCAGATGGAAAAGTCCACTGTTAGTCAGTTATTAGAACCTTAATATTTCCAAACTGATGCAACAGTACAACTAAATTCATTTTTATTAAGTGTTTATAATTAGTACTATGTCGACTCCGATATTGTGAACATCCACAGCTCAGTAAAAATTCAAATCTCAATCTTAATTTCAACCTAGCATACTTCTCTCAATCATATGCCTCATTTGTTACCACTCTCTACATAACTCTAGCACCTATATGAGGAGGTAGACCAAAAAGATCTCATTGTCAGCCAAGTGACAGCGTACCCTTCTCACTGCAATTCGTTTAGGTTATGGTACACCAATAGCAATTAAGTGATCCGATAAGTTGAGGTAGGAATGCTTATGCCACAGTTAGTGGGAACATTAAAAGCTATGAATAACAGATTCTAACATCTTCATTTTAGCACATCCCTTTCAGATCACCTATAGAGAACTCTAGAATATACTGATCAACCACAGCTACAAACAAATGCATAAGTCTTAAATAATGCCCTCGTTTCTTTCATCTCCCCACCGTAGTCTTTAGCTGGGCATCCTGTCTACCCTGCTACCCATTTCAATACCCGGATGAATGTATCCTATCGCTTCATGTCAGATTACATCCCTCTGTAGCTTTATGATGTAAGGGCACCATTCGACCAATCACCCTGGGTGACTATTATACAGTAGGACGAGACATCAGCAATTACCAATTAGGTAACTATCTTTCATTATGACTGCAATGCAAGTAGGAGGTGTAATGGGAAAGAACTCTGAATCACTGAAAGCAGGGGCTCCTTTTGAAAGTGGGCTGGATTTAGAAGATCACAGAGTTTCTAAACAGCAGTCCATCTTGAGTATAAGAGTCCCATATACAGAGTGGAGGGAAACAGGTTAAATGAGCTTCCCTCTATGTGATAGCAAGTCAATCGCTCTCACTTTAGACAACTCGATTCAGCCTGAAAGACGGTATTTAACTCGGAGGACATATTCCTAGTACAAGTATCTAAAGAAGGTTTTGTCAGCCTTGCAGACAGTCAAAGTCTTTGATAAACTACCATGATGCCCATGGCGTCTTCAGTATTGCTACTGTCTTGAAAAATTAAATGTATTCTGACGACCCCCCTCAACAGGTAACAAGAGCATTCAGGTGCTATGAACATCTTTTAATGACAAGTAAAAAGATAAAATGCGACTTTGACTTACCATATTAATTGATGAGGCAGGTAGTAGATTGATGGCTGAGTTTTTTCTTTTTTGTCTCAGCAACGCAGAGAACTTTCTTCTGCAACACTGCCTCTGCTGGCCATTCAGTATATTCTGCAGATGGAAAAGTCCACTGTTAGTCAGTTATTAGAACCTGAATATTTCCAAACTGATGCAACAGTACAACTAAATTCATTTTTATTAAGTGTTTATAATTAGTACTATGTCGACTCCGATATTGTGAACATCCACAGCTCAGTAAAAATTCAAATCTCAATCTTAATTTCAACCTAGCATACTTCTCTCAATCATATGCCTCATTTGTTACCACTCTCTACATAACTCTAGCACCTATATGAGGAGGTAGACCAAAAAGATCTCATTGTCAGCCAAGTGACAGCGTACCCTTCTCACTGCAATTCGTTTAGGTTATGGTACACCAATAGCAATTAAGTGATCCGATAAGTTGAGGGAGGAATGCTTATGCTAGAGTTAGTGGGAATAATAAAAGCTATGAATAACAGATTCTAACATCTTCATTTTAGCAAATCCCTTTCAGATCACCTATTGAGAACTCGAGAATATACTGATCAACCACAGCTATAAACAAATGCATAAGTCTTAAATAATTCCCTCGTTTCTTTCATCTCCCCACCGTAGTCTTTAGCTGGGCATCCTGTCTACCCTGCTACCCATTTCAATACCCAGATGAATGTATCCTATCGCTTCATGTCAGATGACATCCCTCTGTAGCTTTATGATGTAAGGGCACCATTCGACCAATCACCCTGGGTGACTATTATACAGTAGGACGAGACATCAGCAATTACCAACTAGGTAACTATCTTTCATTATGACTGCAATGCAAGTAGGAGGTGTAATGGGAAAGAACTCTGAACCATTGAAAGCAGGGGCTCCTTTTGAAAGTGGGCTGGATTTAGAAGAACACAGAGTTTCTAAACAGCAGTCCATCTTGAGTATAAGAGTCTCACATACAGAGTGGAGGGAAACAGGTTAAATGAGCTTCCCTCTATGTGATAGCAAGTCAATCACTCTCACTTTAGACAACTCGTTTCAGCCTGAAAGACAGTATTTAACTCGGAGGACATATTCCTAGTACAAGTATCTAAAGAAGGTTTTGTCTGCCTTGCAGACAGTCAAAGTCTTTGATAAACTACCATGATGCCCATAGCGTCTTCAGTATTGCTACCGTCTTCAAAAATTAAATCTATTCTGAAGACCCCCCTCAACAGGTAACGAGAGCATTCAGGTGCTATGAACATCTTTTAATGACAAGTAAAAAGATAAAATGCGACTTTGACTTACCATATTAATTGATGAGGCAGGTAGTAGATTGATGGCTGAGTTTTTTCTTTTTTCTCTCAGCAACGCAGAGAACTTTCTTCTGCAACACTGCCTCTGCTGGCCATTCAGTATATTCTGCAGATGGAAAAGTCCACTGTTAGTCAGTTATTAGAACCTGAATATTTCCAAACTGATGCAACAGTACAACTAAATTAATTTTTATTAAGTGTTTATAATTAGTACTATGGCGACTGCGATATTGTGAACATCCACAGCTCAGTAAAAATTCAAATCTCAATTTTAATTTCAACCTAGCATACTTCTCTCAATCATATGCCTCATTTGTTACCACTCTCTACAGAACTCTAGCACCTATATGAGGAGGTAGATCAAAAAGATCTCATTGTCAGCCAAGTGACAGCGTACCCTTCTCACTGCAATTCGTTTAGGTTATGGTACATCAATAGCAATTAAGTGATCCGATAAGTTGAGGGAGGAATGCTTATGCTAGAGTTAGTGGGAATAATAAAAGCTATGAATAACAGATTCTAACATCTTCATTTTAGCAAATCCCTTTCAGATCACCTATTGAGAACTCGAGAATATACTGATCAACCACAGCTACAAACAAATGCATAAGTCTTAAATAATTCCCTCGTTTCTTTCATCTCCCCACCGTAGTATTTAGCTGGGCATCCTGTCTACCCTGCTACCCATTTCAATACCCGGATGAATGTATCCTATCGCTTCATGTCAGATGACATCCCTCTGTAGCTTTATGATGTAAGGGCACCATTCGACCAATCACCCTGGGTGACTATTATACAGTAAGACGAGACATCACCAATTACCAACTAGGTAACTATCTTTCATTATGACTGCAATGCAAGTAGGAGGTGTAATGGGAAAGAACTCTGAACCATTGAAAGCAGGGGCTCCTTTTGAAAGTGGGCTGGATTTAGAAGAACACAGAGTTTCTAAACAGCAGTCCATCTTGAGTATAAGAGTCCCACATACAGAGTGGAGGGAAACAGGTTAAATGAGCTTCCCTCTATGTGATAGCAAGTCAATCACTCTCACTTTAGACAACTCGTTTCAGCCTGAAAGACGGTATTTAACTCGGAGGACATATTCCTAGTACAAGTATCTAAAGAAGGTTTTGTCAGCCTTGCAGACAGTCAAAGTCTTTGATAAACTACCATGATGCCCATGGCGTCTTCAGTATTGCTACTGTCTTGAAAATTAAATGTATTCTGACGACCCCCCTCAACAGGTAACGAGAGCATTCAGGTGCTATGAACATCTTTTAATGACAAGTAAAAAGATAAAATGCGACTTTGACTTACCATATTAACTGATGAGGAAGGTAGTAGATTGATGGCTGAGTTTTTTCTTCTTTTTGTTTGTCTCAGCAACGCAGAGAAATTTCTTCTGCAACACTGCCTCTGCTGGCCATTCAGTATATTCTGCAGATGGAAAAGTCCACTGTTAGTCAGTTATTAGAACCTGAATATTTCCAAACTGATGCAACAGTACAATTAAATGAATTTTTATTAAGTGTTTATAATTAGTACTATGGAGACTGCGATATTGTGAACATCCACAGCTCAGGAAAAATTCAAATCTCAATTTTAATTTCAACCTAGCATACTTCTCTCAATCATATATGCCTCATTTGTTACCACTCTCTACAGAACTCTAGCACCTATATGAGGAGGTAGATCAAAAAGATCTCATTGTCAGTCAAGTGACAGCATACCCTTCTCACTGCAATTCGTTTAGGCTACGGTACACCAATAGCAATTAAGTGATCCGATAAGTTGAGGGAGGAATGCTTATGATACAGTTAGTGGGAATAATAAAATCTATGAATAACAGATTCTAACATCTTCATTTTAGCAAATCCCTTTCAGATCACCTATAGAGAACTCGAGAATGTACTGATCAACCACAGCTACAAACAAATGCATAAGTCTTAAATAATGCCCTTGTTTCTTTCATCTCCCCACCGTAGTCTTTAGCTGGGCATCCTGTCTACCCTGCTACCCATTTCAATACCCGGATGAATGTATCCTATCGCTTCATGTCAGATGACATCCCTCTGTAGCTTTATGATGTAAGGGCACCATTCGATCAATCACCCTAGGTGACTATTATACAGTAGGACGAGACATCAGCAATTACCAACTAGGTAACTATCTTTTATTATGACTGCAATGCAAGTAGGAGGTGTAATGAGAAAGTACTCTGAACCATTGAAAGCAGTGGGCTCCTTTTGAAAGTGGGCTGGATTTAGAAGAACACAGTTTCTAAACAGCAGTCCATCTTGAGTATAAGAGTCCCACATACAGAGTGGAGGGAAACCGGTTAAATGAGCTTCTCTCTATGTGATAGCAAGTCAATCGCTCTCACTTTAGACAACTCGTTTCAGCCTGAAAGACGGTATTTAACTCGGAGGACATATTCCTAGTACAAGTATCTAAAGAAGGTTTTGTCAGCCTTGCAGACAGTCAAAGTCTTTGATAAACTACCATGATGCCCATGGCATCTTCAGTATTGCTACTGTCTTGAAAAATTAAATGTATTCTGACGACCCCCCTCAACAGGTAACGAGAGCATTCAGGTGCTATGAACATCTTTTAATGACAAGTAAAAAGATAAAATGCGACTTTGACTTACCATATTAATTGATGAGGCAGGTAGTAGATTGATGGCTGAGTTTTTTCTCTTTTGTCTCAGCAACGCAGAGAACTTTCTTCTGCAACACTGCCTCTGCTGGCCATTCAGTATATTCTGCAGATGGAAAAGTCCACTGTTAGTCAGTTATTAGAACCTGAATATTTCCAAACTGATGCAACAGTACAACTAAATTCATTTTTATTAAGTGTTTATAATTAGTACTATGGCGACTGCGATATTGTGAACATCCACAGCTCAGTAAAAATTCAAATCTCAATTTTAATTTCAACCTAGCATACTTCTCTCAATCATATATGCCTCATTTGTTACCACTCTCTACAGAACTCTAGCACCTATATGAGGAGGTAGATCAAAAAGATCTCATTGTCAGTCAAGTGACAGCATACCCTTCTCACTGCAATTCGTTTAGGCTACGGTACACCAATAGCAATTAAGTGATCCGATAAGTTGAGGGAGGAATGCTTATGATACAGTTAGTGGGAATAATAAAAGCTATGAATAACAGATTCTAATATCTTCATTTTAGCAAATCCCTTTCCGATCACCTATAGAGAACTCGAGAATATACTGATCAACCACAGCTACAAACAAATGCATAAGTCTTAAATAATGCACTTGTTTCTTTCATCTACCCACCGTAGTCTTTAGCTGGGCATCCTGTCTACCCTGCTACCCATTTCAATACCCGGATGAATGTATCCTATCGCTTCATGTCAGATTACATCCCTCTGTAGCTTTATGATGTAAGGGCACCATTCGACCAATCACCCTGGGTGACTATTATACAGTAGGACGAGACATCAGCAATTACCAACTAGGTAACTATCTTTCATTATGACTGCAATGCAAGTAGGAGGTGTAATGGGAAAGAACTCTGAACCACTGAAAGCAGGGGCTCCTTTGAAAGTGGGCTGGATTTAGAAGAACACAGAGTTTCTAAACAGCAGACCATCTTGAGTATAAGAGTCCCATATACAGAGTGGAGGGAAACAGGTTAAATGAGCTTCCCTCTATGTGATAGCAAGTCAATCGCTCTCACTTTAGACAACTCGTTTCAGCCTGAAAGACGGTATTTAATTCGGAGGACATATTCCTAGTACAAGTATCTAAAGAAGGTTTTGTCAGCCTTGCAGACAGTCAAAGTCTTTGATAAACTGCCATGATGCCCATGGCATCTTCAGTATTGCTACTGTCTTGAAAAATTAAATGTATTCCGACGACCCCCCTCAACAGGTAACGAGAGCATTCAGGTGCTATGAACATCTTTTAATGACAAGTAAAAAGATAAAATGCGACTTTGACTTACCATATTAATTGATGAGGCAGGTAGTAGATTGATGGCTGAGTTTTTTCTTTTTTGTCTCAGCAACGCAGAGAACTTTCTTCTGCAACACTGCCTCTGCTGGCCATTCAGTATATTCTGCAGATGGAAAAGTCCACTGTTAGTCAGTTATTAGAACCTTAATATTTCCAAACTGATGCAACAGTACAACTAAATTCATTTTTATTAAGTGTTTATAATTAGTACTATGTCGACTCCGATATTGTGAACATCCACAGCTCAGTAAAAATTCAAATCTCAATCTTAATTTCAACCTAGCATACTTCTCTCAATCATATGCCTCATTTGTTACCACTCTCTACATAACTCTAGCACCTATATGAGGAGGTAGACCAAAAAGATCTCATTGTCAGCCAAGTGACAGCGTACCCTTCTCACTGCAATTCGTTTAGGTTATGGTACACCAATAGCAATTAAGTGATCCGATAAGTTGAGGTAGGAATGCTTATGCCACAGTTAGTGGGAACATTAAAAGCTATGAATAACAGATTCTAACATCTTCATTTTAGCACATCCCTTTCAGATCACCTATAGAGAACTCTAGAATATACTGATCAACCACAGCTACAAACAAATGCATAAGTCTTAAATAATGCCCTCGTTTCTTTCATCTCCCCACCGTAGTCTTTAGCTGGGCATCCTGTCTACCCTGCTACCCATTTCAATACCCGGATGAATGTATCCTATCGCTTCATGTCAGATTACATCCCTCTGTAGCTTTATGATGTAAGGGCACCATTCGACCAATCACCCTGGGTGACTATTATACAGTAGGACGAGACATCAGCAATTACCAATTAGGTAACTATCTTTCATTATGACTGCAATGCAAGTAGGAGGTGTAATGGGAAAGAACTCTGAATCACTGAAAGCAGGGGCTCCTTTTGAAAGTGGGCTGGATTTAGAAGAACACAGAGTTTCTAAACAGCAGTCCATCTTGAGTATAAGAGTCCCATATACAGAGTGGAGGGAAACAGGTTAAATGAGCTTCCCTCTATGTGATAGCAAGTCAATCGCTCTCACTTTAGACAACTCGATTCAGCCTGAAAGACGGTATTTAACTCGGAGGACATATTCCTAGTACAAGTATCTAAAGAAGGTTTTGTCAGCCTTGCAGACAGTCAAAGTCTTTGATAAACTACCATGATGCCCATGGCGTCTTCAGTATTGCTACTGTCTTGAAAAATTAAATGTATTCTGACGACCCCCCTCAACAGGTAACAAGAGCATTCAGGTGCTATGAACATCTTTTAATGACAAGTAAAAAGATAAAATGCGACTTTGACTTACCATATTAATTGATGAGGCAGGTAGTAGATTGATGGCTGAGTTTTTTCTTTTTTGTCTCAGCAACGCAGAGAACTTTCTTCTGCAACACTGCCTCTGCTGGCCATTCAGTATATTCTGCAGATGGAAAAGTCCACTGTTAGTCAGTTATTAGAACCTGAATATTTCCAAACTGATGCAACAGTACAACTAAATTCATTTTTATTAAGTGTTTATAATTAGTACTATGTCGACTCCGATATTGTGAACATCCACAGCTCAGTAAAAATTCAAATCTCAATCTTAATTTCAACCTAGCATACTTCTCTCAATCATATGCCTCATTTGTTACCACTCTCTACATAACTCTAGCACCTATATGAGGAGGTAGACCAAAAAGATCTCATTGTCAGCCAAGTGACAGCGTACCCTTCTCACTGCAATTCGTTTAGGTTATGGTACACCAATAGCAATTAAGTGATCCGATAAGTTGAGGGAGGAATGCTTATGCTAGAGTTAGTGGGAATAATAAAAGCTATGAATAACAGATTCTAACATCTTCATTTTAGCAAATCCCTTTCAGATCACCTATTGAGAACTCGAGAATATACTGATCAACCACAGCTACAAACAAATGCATAAGTCTTAAATAATTCCCTCGTTTCTTTCATCTCCCCACCGTAGTCTTTAGCTGGGCATCCTGTCTACCCTGCTACCCATTTCAATACCCAGATGAATGTATCCTATCGCTTCATGTCAGATGACATCCCTCTGTAGCTTTATGATGTAAGGGCACCATTCGACCAATCACCCTGGGTGACTATTATACAGTAGGACGAGACATCAGCAATTACCAACTAGGTAACTATCTTTCATTATGACTGCAATGCAAGTAGGAGGTGTAATGGGAAAGAACTCTGAACCATTGAAAGCAGGGGCTCCTTTTGAAAGTGGGCTGGATTTAGAAGAACACAGAGTTTCTAAACAGCAGTCCATCTTGAGTATAAGAGTCTCACATACAGAGTGGAGGGAAACAGGTTAAATGAGCTTCCCTCTATGTGATAGCAAGTCAATCACTCTCACTTTAGACAACTCGTTTCAGCCTGAAAGACAGTATTTAACTCGGAGGACATATTCCTAGTACAAGTATCTAAAGAAGGTTTTGTCTGCCTTGCAGACAGTCAAAGTCTTTGATAAACTACCATGATGCCCATAGCGTCTTCAGTATTGCTACCGTCTTCAAAAATTAAATCTATTCTGAAGACCCCCCTCAACAGGTAACGAGAGCATTCAGGTGCTATGAACATCTTTTAATGACAAGTAAAAAGATAAAATGCGACTTTGACTTACCATATTAATTGATGAGGCAGGTAGTAGATTGATGGCTGAGTTTTTTCTTTTTTGTCTCAGCAACGCAGAGAACTTTCTTCTGCAACACTGCCTCTGCTGGCCATTCAGTATATTCTGCAGATGGAAAAGTCCACTGTTAGTCAGTTATTAGAACCTGAATATTTCCAAACTGATGCAACAGTACAACTAAATTAATTTTTATTAAGTGTTTATAATTAGTACTATGGCGACTGCGATATTGTGAACATCCACAGCTCAGTAAAAATTCAAATCTCAATTTTAATTTCAACCTAGCATACTTCTCCCAATCATATGCCTCATTTGTTACCACTCTCTACAGAACTCTAGCACCTATATGAGGAGGTAGATCAAAAAGATCTCATTGTCAGCCAAGTGACAGCGTACCCTTCTCACTGCAATTCGTTTAGGTTATGGTACATCAATAGCAATTAAGTGATCCGATAAGTTGAGGGAGGAATGCTTATGCTAGAGTTAGTGGGAATAATAAAAGCTATGAATAACAGATTCTAACATCTTCATTTTAGCAAATCCCTTTCAGATCACCTATTGAGAACTCGAGAATATACTGATCAACCACAGCTACAAACAAATGCATAAGTCTTAAATAATTCCCTCGTTTCTTTCATCTCCCCACCGTAGTATTTAGCTGGGCATCCTGTCTACCCTGCTACCCATTTCAATACCCGGATGAATGTATCCTATCGCTTCATGTCAGATGACATCCCTCTGTAGCTTTATGATGTAAGGGCACCATTCGACCAATCACCCTGGGTGACTATTATACAGTAAGACGAGACATCACCAATTACCAACTAGGTAACTATCTTTCATTATGACTGCAATGCAAGTAGGAGGTGTAATGGGAAAGAACTCTGAACCATTGAAAGCAGGGGCTCCTTTTGAAAGTGGGCTGGATTTAGAAGAACACAGAGTTTCTAAACAGCAGTCCATCTTGAGTATAACAGTCCCACATACAGAGTGGAGGGAAACAGGTTAAATGAGCTTCCCTCTATGTGATAGCAAGTCAATCACTCTCACTTTAGACAACTCGTTTCAGCCTGAAAGACGGTATTTAACTCGGAGGACATATTCCTAGTACAAGTATCTAAAGAAGGTTTTGTCAGCCTTGCAGACAGTCAAAGTCTTTGATAAACTACCATGATGCCCATGGCGTCTTCAGTATTGCTACTGTCTTGAAAATTAAATGTATTCTGACGACCCCCCTCAACAGGTAACGAGAGCATTCAGGTGCTATGAACATCTTTTAATGACAAGTAAAAAGATAAAATGCGACTTTGACTTACCATATTAGCTGATGAGGAAGGTAGTAGATTGATGGCTGAGTTTTTTCTTCTTTTTGTTTGTCTCAGCAACGCAGAGAAATTTCTTCTGCAACACTGCCTCTGCTGGCCATTCAGTATATTCTGCAGATGGAAAAGTCCACTGTTAGTCAGTTATTAGAACCTGAATATTTCCAAACTGATGCAACAGTACAACTAAATTCATTTTTATTAAGTGTTTATAATTAGTACTATGGCGACTGCGATATTGTGAACATCCACAGCTCAGGAAAAATTCAAATCTCAATTTTAATTTCAACCTAGCATACTTCTCTCAATCATATATGCCTCATTTGTTACCACTCTCTACAGAACTCTAGCACCTATATGAGGAGGTAGATCAAAAAGATCTCATTGTCAGTCAAGTGACAGCATACCCTTCTCACTGCAATTCGTTTAGGCTACGGTACACCAATAGCAATTAAGTGATCCGATAAGTTGAGGGAGGAATGCTTATGATACAGTTAGTGGGAATAATGAAAGCTATGAATAACAGATTCTAACATCTTCATTTTAGCAAATCCCTTTCCGATCACCTATAGAGAACTCGAGAATATACTGATCAACCACAGCTACAAACAAATGCATAAGTCTTAAATAATGCACTTGTTTCTTTCATCTTCCCACCGTAGTCTTTAGCTGGGCATCCTGTCTACCCTGCTACCCATTTCAATACCCGGATGAATGTATCCTATCGCTTCATGTCAGATTACATCCCTCTGTAGCTTTATGATGTAAGGGCACCATTCGACCAATCACCCTGGGTGACTATTATACAGTAGGACGAGACATCAGCAATTACCAACTAGGTAACTATCTTTCATTATGACTGCAATGCAAGTAGGAGGTGTAATGGGAAAGAACTCTGAACCACTGAAAGCAGGGGCTCCTTTGAAAGTGGGCTGGATTTAGAAGAACACAGAGTTTCTAAACAGCAGACCATCTTGAGTATAAGAGTCCCATATACAGAGTGGAGGGAAACAGGTTAAATGAGCTTCCCTCTATGTGATAGCAAGTCAATCGCTCTCACTTTAGACAACTCGTTTCAGCCTGAAAGACGGTATTTAATTCGGAGGACATATTCCTAGTACAAGTATCTAAAGAAGGTTTTGTCAGCCTTGCAGACAGTCAAAGTCTTTGATAAACTACCATGATGCCCATGGCATCTTCAGTATTGCTACTGTCTTGAAAAATTAAATGTATTCCGACGACCCCCCTCAACAGGTAACGAGAGCATTCAGGTGCTATGAACATCTTTTAATGACAAGTAAAAAGATAAAATGCGACTTTGACTTACCATATTAATTGATGAGGCAGGTAGTAGATTGATGGCTGAGTTTTTTCTTTTTTGTCTCAGCAACGCAGAGAACTTTCTTCTGCAACACTGCCTCTGCTGGCCATTCAGTATATTCTGCAGATGGAAAAGTCCACTGTTAGTCAGTTATTAGAACCTTAATATTTCCAAACTGATGCAACAGTACAACTAAATTCATTTTTATTAAGTGTTTATAATTAGTACTATGTCGACTCCGATATTGTGAACATCCACAGCTCAGTAAAAATTCAAATCTCAATCTTAATTTCAACCTAGCATACTTCTCTCAATCATATGCCTCATTTGTTACCACTCTCTACATAACTCTAGCACCTATATGAGGAGGTAGACCAAAAAGATCTCATTGTCAGCCAAGTGACAGCGTACCCTTCTCACTGCAATTCGTTTAGGTTATGGTACACCAATAGCAATTAAGTGATCCGATAAGTTGAGGTAGGAATGCTTATGCCACAGTTAGTGGGAACATTAAAAGCTATGAATAACAGATTCTAACATCTTCATTTTAGCACATCCCTTTCAGATCACCTATAGAGAACTCTAGAATATACTGATCAACCACAGCTACAAACAAATGCATAAGTCTTAAATAATGCCCTCGTTTCTTTCATCTCCCCACCGTAGTCTTTAGCTGGGCATCCTGTCTACCCTGCTACCCATTTCAATACCCGGATGAATGTATCCTATCGCTTCATGTCAGATTACATCCCTCTGTAGCTTTATGATGTAAGGGCACCATTCGACCAATCACCCTGGGTGACTATTATACAGTAGGACGAGACATCAGCAATTACCAATTAGGTAACTATCTTTCATTATGACTGCAATGCAAGTAGGAGGTGTAATGGGAAAGAACTCTGAATCACTGAAAGCAGGGGCTCCTTTTGAAAGTGGGCTGGATTTAGAAGAACACAGAGTTTCTAAACAGCAGTCCATCTTGAGTATAAGAGTCCCATATACAGAGTGGAGGGAAACAGGTTAAATGAGCTTCCCTCTATGTGATAGCAAGTCAATCGCTCTCACTTTAGACAACTCGATTCAGCCTGAAAGACGGTATTTAACTCGGAGGACATATTCCTAGTACAAGTATCTAAAGAAGGTTTTGTCAGCCTTGCAGACAGTCAAAGTCTTTGATAAACTACCATGATGCCCATGGCGTCTTCAGTATTGCTACTGTCTTGAAAAATTAAATGTATTC
Source organism: Triturus cristatus (assembly GCF_964204655.1). Taxonomy (NCBI): domain Eukaryota; kingdom Metazoa; phylum Chordata; class Amphibia; order Caudata; family Salamandridae; genus Triturus; species Triturus cristatus. The sequence goes on from NC_140588.1 coordinate 66,041,005, forward strand.
TGACGACCCCCCTCAACAGGTAACAAGAGCATTCAGGTGCTATGAACATCTTTTAATGACAAGTAAAAAGATAAAATGCGACTTTGACTTACCATATTAATTGATGAGGCAGGTAGTAGATTGATGGCTGAGTTTTTTCTTTTTTGTCTCAGCAACGCAGAGAACTTTCTTCTGCAACACTGCCTCTGCTGGCCATTCAGTATATTCTGCAGATGGAAAAGTCCACTGTTAGTCAGTTATTAGAACCTGAATATTTCCAAACTGATGCAACAGTACAACTAAATTCATTTTTATTAAGTGTTTATAATTAGTACTATGTCGACTCCGATATTGTGAACATCCACAGCTCAGTAAAAATTCAAATCTCAATCTTAATTTCAACCTAGCATACTTCTCTCAATCATATGCCTCATTTGTTACCACTCTCTACATAACTCTAGCACCTATATGAGGAGGTAGACCAAAAAGATCTCATTGTCAGCCAAGTGACAGCGTACCCTTCTCACTGCAATTCGTTTAGGTTATGGTACACCAATAGCAATTAAGTGATCCGATAAGTTGAGGGAGGAATGCTTATGATACAGTTAGTGGGAATAATAAAAGCTATGAATAACAGATTCTAACATCTTCATTTTAGCAAATCCCTTTCAGATCACCTATTGAGAACTCGAGAATATACTGATCAACCACAGCTACAAACAAATGCATAAGTCTTAAATAATTCCCTCGTTTCTTTCATCTCCCCACCGTAGTCTTTAGCTGGGCATCCTGTCTACCCTGCTACCCATTTCAATACCCAGATGAATGTATCCTATCGCTTCATGTCAGATGACATCCCTCTGTAGCTTTATGATGTAAGGGCACCATTCGACCAATCACCCTGGGTGACTTTTATACAGTAGGACGAGACATCAGCAATTACCAACTAGGTAACTATCTTTCATTATGACTGCAATGCAAGTAGGAGGTGTAATGGGAAAGAACTCTGAACCATTGAAAGCAGGGGCTCCTTTTGAAAGTGGGCTGGATTTAGAAGAACACAGAGTTTCTAAACAGCAGTCCATCTTGAGTATAAGAGTCTCACATACAGAGTGGAGGGAAACAGGTTAAATGAGCTTCCCTCTATGTGATAGCAAGTCAATCACTCTCACTTTAGACAACTCGTTTCAGCCTGAAAGACAGTATTTAACTCGGAGGACATATTCCTAGTACAAGTATCTAAAGAAGGTTTTGTCTGCCTTGCAGACAGTCAAAGTCTTTGATAAACTACCATGATGCCCATAGCGTCTTCAGTATTGCTACCGTCTTCAAAAATTAAATCTATTCTGAAGACCCCCCTCAACAGGTAACGAGAGCATTCAGGTGCTATGAACATCTTTTAATGACAAGTAAAAAGATAAAATGCGACTTTGACTTACCATATTAATTGATGAGGCAGGTAGTAGATTGATGGCTGAGTTTTTTCTTTTTTGTCTCAGCAACGCAGAGAACTTTCTTCTGCAACACTGCCTCTGCTGGCCATTCAGTATATTCTGCAGATGGAAAAGTCCACTGTTAGTCAGTTATTAGAACCTGAATATTTCCAAACTGATGCAACAGTACAACTAAATTAATTTTTATTAAGTGTTTATAATTAGTACTATGGCGACTGCGATATTGTGAACATCCACAGCTCAGTAAAAATTCAAATCTCAATTTTAATTTCAACCTAGCATACTTCTCCCAATCATATGCCTCATTTGTTACCACTCTCTACAGAACTCTAGCACCTATATGAGGAGGTAGATCAAAAAGATCTCATTGTCAGCCAAGTGACAGCGTACCCTTCTCACTGCAATTCGTTTAGGTTATGGTACATCAATAGCAATTAAGTGATCCGATAAGTTGAGGGAGGAATGCTTATGCTAGAGTTAGTGGGAATAATAAAAGCTATGAATAACAGATTCTAACATCTTCATTTTAGCAAATCCCTTTCAGATCACCTATTGAGAACTCGAGAATATACTGATCAACCACAGCTACAAACAAATGCATAAGTCTTAAATAATTCCCTCGTTTCTTTCATCTCCCCACCGTAGTATTTAGCTGGGCATCCTGTCTACCCTGCTACCCATTTCAATACCCGGATGAATGTATCCTATCGCTTCATGTCAGATGACATCCCTCTGTAGCTTTATGATGTAAGGGCACCATTCGACCAATCACCCTGGGTGACTATTATACAGTAAGACGAGACATCACCAATTACCAACTAGGTAACTATCTTTCATTATGACTGCAATGCAAGTAGGAGGTGTAATGGGAAAGAACTCTGAGCCATTGAAAGCAGGGGCTCCTTTTGAAAGTGGGCTGGATTTAGAAGAACACAGAGTTTCTAAACAGCAGTCCATCTTGAGTATAAGAGTCCCACATACAGAGTGGAGGGAAACAGGTTAAATGAGCTTCCCTCTATGTGATAGCAAGTCAATCACTCTCACTTTAGACAACTCGTTTCAGCCTGAAAGACGGTATTTAACTCGGAGGACATATTCCTAGTACAAGTATCTAAAGAAGGTTTTGTCAGCCTTGCAGACAGTCAAAGTCTTTGATAAACTACCATGATGCCCATGGCGTCTTCAGTATTGCTACTGTCTTGAAAATTAAATGTATTCTGACGACCCCCCTCAACAGGTAACGAGAGCATTCAGGTGCTATGAACATCTTTTAATGACAAGTAAAAAGATAAAATGCGACTTTGACTTACCATATTAGCTGATGAGGAAGGTAGTAGATTGATGGCTGAGTTTTTTCTTCTTTTTGTTTGTCTCAGCAACGCAGAGAAATTTCTTCTGCAACACTGCCTCTGCTGGCCATTCAGTATATTCTGCAGATGGAAAAGTCCACTGTTAGTCAGTTATTAGAACCTGAATATTTCCAAACTGATGCAACAGTACAACTAAATTCATTTTTATTAAGTGTTTATAATTAGTACTATGGCGACTGCGATATTGTGAACATCCACAGCTCAGGAAAAATTCAAATCTCAATTTTAATTTCAACCTAGCATACTTCTCTCAATCATATATGCCTCATTTGTTACCACTCTCTACAGAACTCTAGCACCTATATGAGGAGGTAGATCAAAAAGATCTCATTGTCAGTCAAGTGACAGCATACCCTTCTCACTGCAATTCGTTTAGGCTACGGTACACCAATAGCAATTAAGTGATCCGATAAGTTGAGGGAGGAATGCTTATGATACAGTTAGTGGGAATAATAAAAGCTATGAATAACAGATTCTAACATCTTCATTTTAGCAAATCCCTTTCCGATCACCTATAGAGAACTCGAGAATATACTGATCAACCACAGCTACAAACAAATGCATAAGTCTTAAATAATGCACTTGTTTCTTTCATCTACCCACCGTAGTCTTTAGCTGGGCATCCTGTCTACCCTGCTACCCATTTCAATACCCGGATGAATGTATCCTATCGCTTCATGTCAGATTACATCCCTCTGTAGCTTTATGATGTAAGGGCACCATTCGACCAATCACCCTGGGTGACTATTATACAGTAGGACGAGACATCAGCAATTACCAACTAGGTAACTATCTTTCATTATGACTGCAATGCAAGTAGGAGGTGTAATGGGAAAGAACTCTGAACCACTGAAAGCAGGGGCTCCTTTGAAAGTGGGCTGGATTTAGAAGAACACAGAGTTTCTAAACAGCAGACCATCTTGAGTATAAGAGTCCCATATACAGAGTGGAGGGAAACAGGTTAAATGAGCTTCCCTCTATGTGATAGCAAGTCAATCGCTCTCACTTTAGACAACTCGTTTCAGCCTGAAAGACGGTATTTAATTCGGAGGACATATTCCTAGTACAAGTATCTAAAGAAGGTTTTGTCAGCCTTGCAGACAGTCAAAGTCTTTGATAAACTACCATGATGCCCATGGCATCTTCAGTATTGCTACTGTCCTGAAAAATTAAATGTATTCTGACGACCCCCCTCAACAGGTAACGAGAGCATTCAGGTGCTATGAACATCTTTTAATGACAAGTAAAAAGATAAAATGCGACTTTGACTTACCATATTAATTGATGAGGCAGGTAGTAGATTGATGGCTGAGTTTTTTCTTTTTTGTCTCAGCAACGCAGAGAACTTTCTTCTGCAACACTGCCTCTGCTGGCCATTCAGTATATTCTGCAGATGGAAAAGTCCACTGTTAGTCAGTTATTAGAACCTGAATATTTCCAAACTGATGCAACAGTACAACTAAATTCATTTTTATTAAGTGTTTATAATTAGTACTATGTCGACTCCGATATTGTGAACATCCACAGCTCAGGAAAAATTCAAATCTCAATTTTAATTTCAACCTAGCATACTTCTCTCAATCATATGCCTCATTTGTTACCACTCTCTACATAACTCTAGCACCTATATGAGGAGGTAGATCAAAAAGATCTCATTGTCAGTCAAGTGACAGCATACCCTTCTCACTGCAATTCGTTTAGGCTACGGTACACCAATAGCAATTAAGTGATCCGATAAGTTGAGGGAGGAATGCTTATGATACAGTTAGTGGGAATAATAAAAGCTATGAATAACAGATTCTAACATCTTCATTTTAGCAAATCCCTTTCCGATCACCTATAGAGAACTCGAGAATATACTGATCAACCACAGCTACAAACAAATGCATAAGTCTTAAATAATGCACTTGTTTCTTTCATCTACCCACCGTAGTCTTTAGCTGGGCATCCTGTCTACCCTGCTACCCATTTCAATACCCGGATGAATGTATCCTATCGCTTCATGTCAGATTACATCCCTCTGTAGCTTTATGATGTAAGGGCACCATTCGACCAATCACCCTGGGTGACTATTATACAGTAGGACGAGAGATCAGCAATTACCAACTAGGTAACTATCTTTCATTATGACTGCAATGCAAGTAGGAGGTGTAATGGGAAAGAACTCTGAACCACTGAAAGCAGGGGCTCCTTTGAAAGTGGGCTGGATTTAGAAGAACACAGAGTTTCTAAACAGCAGACCATCTTGAGTATAAGAGTCCCATATACAGAGTGGAGGGAAACAGGTTAAATGAGCTTCCCTCTATGTGATAGCAAGTCAATCGCTCTCACTTTAGACAACTCGTTTCAGCCTGAAAGACGGTATTTAATTCGGAGGACATATTCCTAGTACAAGTATCTAAAGAAGGTTTTGTCAGCCTTGCAGACAGTCAAAGTCTTTGATAAACTACCATGATGCCCATGGCATCTTCAGTATTGCTACTGTCCTGAAAAATTAAATGTATTCTGACGACCCCCCTCAACAGGTAACGAGAGCATTCAGGTGCTATGAACATCTTTTAATGACAAGTAAAAAGATAAAATGCGACTTTGACTTACCATATTAATTGATGAGGCAGGTAGTAGATTGATGGCTGAGTTTTTTCTTTTTTGTCTCAGCAACGCAGAGAACTTTCTTCTGCAACACTGCCTCTGCTGGCCATTCAGTATATTCTGCAGATGGAAAAGTCCACTGTTAGTCAGTTATTAGAACCTGAATATTTCCAAACTGATGCAACAGTACAACTAAATTCATTTTTATTAAGTGTTTATAATTAGTACTATGTCGACTCCGATATTGTGAACATCCACAGCTCAGTAAAAATTCAAATCTCAATCTTAATTTCAACCTAGCATACTTCTCTCAATCATATGCCTCATTTGTTACCACTCTCTACATAACTCTAGCACCTATATGAGGAGGTAGACCAAAAAGATCTCATTGTCAGCCAAGTGACAGCGTACCCTTCTCACAGCAATTCGTTTAGGTTATGGTACACCAATAGCAATTAAGTGATCCGATAAGTTGAGGTAGGAATGCTTATGCCACAGTTAGTGGGAGCATTAAAAGCTATGAATAACAGATTCTAACATCTTCATTTTAGCACATCCCTTTCAGATCACCTGTAGAGAAATGGAGAATATACTGATCAACCACACCTTCAAACAAATGTATAAGTCTTAAATAATGCCCTCGTTTCTTTCATCTCCCCACCTTAGTCTTTAGCTGGGCATCCTGTCTACCCTGCTACCCATTTCAATACCCGGATGAATGTATCGTATCGCTTCATGTCAGATGACATCCCTTTGTAGCTTTATGATGTAAGGGCACCATTCGACCAATCACCCTAGGTGACTATTATACAGTAGGACGAGACATCAGCAATTACCAACTAGTTAACTATCTTTTATTATGACTGCAATGCAAGTAGGAGGTGTAATGAGAAAGTACTCTGAACCATTGAAAGCAGTGGGCTCCTTTTGAAAGTGGGCTGGATTTAGAAGAACACAGTTTCTAAACAGCAGTCCATCTTGAGTATAAGAGTCCCACTTACAGAGTGGAGGGAAACAGGTTAAATGAGCTTCCCTCTATGTGATAGCAAGTCAATCGCTCTCACTTTAGACAACTCGTTTCAGCCTGAAAGACGGTATTTAACTCGGAGGACATATTCCTAGTACAAGTATCTAAAGAATGTTTTCTCAGCCTTGCAGACAGTCAAAGTCTTTGATAAACTACCATGATGCCCATGGAGTCTTCAGTATTGCTATCGTCTTCAAAAATTGAATCTATTCTGAAGACACCCCTCAACATGTAACAAGAGCATTCAGGTGCTATGAACATCTTTTAATGACAAGTAAAAAGATAAAATGCGACTTTGACTTACCATATTAACTGATGAGGCAGGTAGTAGATTGATGGCTGAGTTTTTTCTTTTTTGTCTCAGCAACGCAGAGAACTTTCTTCTGCAACACTGCCTCTGCTGGCCATTCAGTATATTCTGCAGATGGAAAAGTCCACTGTTAGTCAGTTATTAGAACCTTAATATTTCCAAACTGATGCAACAGTACAACTAAATTCATTTTTATTAAGTGTTTATAATTAGTACTATGTCGACTCCGATATTGTGAACATCCACAGCTCAGTAAAAATTCAAATCTCAATCTTAATTTCAACCTAGCATACTTCTCTCAATCATATGCCTCATTTGTTACCACTCTCTACATAACTCTAGCACCTATATGAGGAGGTAGACCAAAAAGATCTCATTGTCAGCCAAGTGACAGCGTACCCTTCTCACTGCAATTCGTTTAGGTTATGGTACACCAATAGCAATTAAGTGATCCGATAAGTTGAGGTAGGAATGCTTATGCCACAGTTAGTGGGAACATTAAAAGCTATGAATAACAGATTCTAACATCTTCATTTTAGCACATCCCTTTCAGATCACCTATAGAGAACTCTAGAATATACTGATCAACCACAGCTACAAACAAATGCATAAGTCTTAAATAATGCCCTCGTTTCTTTCATCTCCCCACCGTAGTCTTTAGCTGGGCATCCTGTCTACCCTGCTACCCATTTCAATACCCGGATGAATGTATCCTATCGCTTCATGTCAGATTACATCCCTCTGTAGCTTTATGATGTAAGGGCACCATTCGACCAATCACCCTGGGTGACTATTATACAGTAGGACGAGACATCAGCAATTACCAATTAGGTAACTATCTTTCATTATGACTGCAATGCAAGTAGGAGGTGTAATGGGAAAGAACTCTGAATCACTGAAAGCAGGGGCTCCTTTTGAAAGTGGGCTGGATTTAGAAGAACACAGAGTTTCTAAACAGCAGTCCATCTTGAGTATAAGAGTCCCATATACAGAGTGGAGGGAAACAGGTTAAATGAGCTTCCCTCTATGTGATAGCAAGTCAATCGCTCTCACTTTAGACAACTCGATTCAGCCTGAAAGACGGTATTTAACTCGGAGGACATATTCCTAGTACAAGTATCTAAAGAAGGTTTTGTCAGCCTTGCAGACAGTCAAAGTCTTTGATAAACTACCATGATGCCCATGGCGTCTTCAGTATTGCTACTGTCTTGAAAAATTAAATGTATTCTGACGACCCCCCTCAACAGGTAACAAGAGCATTCAGGTGCTATGAACATCTTTTAATGACAAGTAAAAAGATAAAATGCGACTTTGACTTACCATATTAATTGATGAGGCAGGTAGTAGATTGATGGCTGAGTTTTTTCTTTTTTGTCTCAGCAACGCAGAGAACTTTCTTCTGCAACACTGCCTCTGCTGGCCATTCAGTATATTCTGCAGATGGAAAAGTCCACTGTTAGTCAGTTATTAGAACCTGAATATTTCCAAACTGATGCAACAGTACAACTAAATTCATTTTTATTAAGTGTTTATAATTAGTACTATGTCGACTCCGATATTGTGAACATCCACAGCTCAGTAAAAATTCAAATCTCAATCTTAATTTCAACCTAGCATACTTCTCTCAATCATATGCCTCATTTGTTACCACTCTCTACATAACTCTAGCACCTATATGAGGAGGTAGACCAAAAAGATCTCATTGTCAGCCAAGTGACAGCGTACCCTTCTCACTGCAATTCGTTTAGGTTATGGTACACCAATAGCAATTAAGTGATCCGATAAGTTGAGGGAGGAATGCTTATGCTAGAGTTAGTGGGAATAATAAAAGCTATGAATAACAGATTCTAACATCTTCATTTTAGCAAATCCCTTTCAGATCACCTATTGAGAACTCGAGAATATACTGATCAACCACAGCTACAAACAAATGCATAAGTCTTAAATAATTCCCTCGTTTCTTTCATCTCCCCACCGTAGTCTTTAGCTGGGCATCCTGTCTACCCTGCTACCCATTTCAATACCCAGATGAATGTATCCTATCGCTTCATGTCAGATGACATCCCTCTGTAGCTTTATGATGTAAGGGCACCATTCGACCAATCACCCTGGGTGACTATTATACAGTAGGACGAGACATCAGCAATTACCAACTAGGTAACTATCTTTCATTATGACTGCAATGCAAGTAGGAGGTGTAATGGGAAAGAACTCTGAACCATTGAAAGCAGGGGCTCCTTTTGAAAGTGGGCTGGATTTAGAAGAACACAGAGTTTCTAAACAGCAGTCCATCTTGAGTATAAGAGTCTCACATACAGAGTGGAGGGAAACAGGTTAAATGAGCTTCCCTCTATGTGATAGCAAGTCAATCACTCTCACTTTAGACAACTCGTTTCAGCCTGAAAGACAGTATTTAACTCGGAGGACATATTCCTAGTACAAGTATCTAAAGAAGGTTTTGTCTGCCTTGCAGACAGTCAAAGTCTTTGATAAACTACCATGATGCCCATAGCGTCTTCAGTATTGCTACCGTCTTCAAAAATTAAATCTATTCTGAAGACCCCCCTCAACAGGTAACGAGAGCATTCAGGTGCTATGAACATCTTTTAATGACAAGTAAAAAGATAAAATGCGACTTTGACTTACCATATTAATTGATGAGGCAGGTAGTAGATTGATGGCTGAGTTTTTTCTTTTTTGTCTCAGCAACGCAGAGAACTTTCTTCTGCAACACTGCCTCTGCTGGCCATTCAGTATATTCTGCAGATGGAAAAGTCCACTGTTAGTCAGTTATTAGAACCTGAATATTTCCAAACTGATGCAACAGTACAACTAAATTAATTTTTATTAAGTGTTTATAATTAGTACTATGGCGACTGCGATATTGTGAACATCCACAGCTCAGTAAAAATTCAAATCTCAATTTTAATTTCAACCTAGCATACTTCTCCCAATCATATGCCTCATTTGTTACCACTCTCTACAGAACTCTAGCACCTATATGAGGAGGTAGATCAAAAAGATCTCATTGTCAGCCAAGTGACAGCGTACCCTTCTCACTGCAATTCGTTTAGGTTATGGTACATCAATAGCAATTAAGTGATCCGATAAGTTGAGGGAGGAATGCTTATGCTAGAGTTAGTGGGAATAATAAAAGCTATGAATAACAGATTCTAACATCTTCATTTTAGCAAATCCCTTTCAGATCACCTATTGAGAACTCGAGAATATACTGATCAACCACAGCTACAAACAAATGCATAAGTCTTAAATAATTCCCTCGTTTCTTTCATCTCCCCACCGTAGTATTTAGCTGGGCATCCTGTCTACCCTGCTACCCATTTCAATACCCGGATGAATGTATCCTATCGCTTCATGTCAGATGACATCCCTCTGTAGCTTTATGATGTAAGGGCACCATTCGACCAATCACCCTGGGTGACTATTATACAGTAAGACGAGACATCACCAATTACCAACTAGGTAACTATCTTTCATTATGACTGCAATGCAAGTAGGAGGTGTAATGGGAAAGAACTCTGAACCATTGAAAGCAGGGGCTCCTTTTGAAAGTGGGCTGGATTTAGAAGAACACAGAGTTTCTAAACAGCAGTCCATCTTGAGTATAAGAGTCCCACATACAGAGTGGAGGGAAACAGGTTAAATGAGCTTCCCTCTATGTGATAGCAAGTCAATCACTCTCACTTTAGACAACTCGTTTCAGCCTGAAAGACGGTATTTAACTCGGAGGACATATTCCTAGTACAAGTATCTAAAGAAGGTTTTGTCAGCCTTGCAGACAGTCAAAGTCTTTGATAAACTACCATGATGCCCATGGCGTCTTCAGTATTGCTACTGTCTTGAAAATTAAATGTATTCTGACGACCCCCCTCAACAGGTAACGAGAGCATTCAGGTGCTATGAACATCTTTTAATGACAAGTAAAAAGATAAAATGCGACTTTGACTTACCATATTAGCTGATGAGGAAGGTAGTAGATTGATGGCTGAGTTTTTTCTTCTTTTTGTTTGTCTCAGCAACGCAGAGAAATTTCTTCTGCAACACTGCCTCTGCTGGCCATTCAGTATATTCTGCAGATGGAAAAGTCCACTGTTAGTCAGTTATTAGAACCTGAATATTTCCAAACTGATGCAACAGTACAACTAAATTCATTTTTATTAAGTGTTTATAATTAGTACTATGGCGACTGCGATATTGTGAACATCCACAGCTCAGGAAAAATTCAAATCTCAATTTTAATTTCAACCTAGCATACTTCTCTCAATCATATATGCCTCATTTGTTACCACTCTCTACAGAACTCTAGCACCTATATGAGGAGGTAGATCAAAAAGATCTCATTGTCAGTCAAGTGACAGCATACCCTTCTCACTGCAATTCGTTTAGGCTACGGTACACCAATAGCAATTAAGTGATCCGATAAGTTGAGGGAGGAATGCTTATGATACAGTTAGTGGGAATAATAAAAGCTATGAATAACAGATTCTAACATCTTCATTTTAGCAAATCCCTTTCCGATCACCTATAGAGAACTCGAGAATATACTGATCAACCACAGCTACAAACAAATGCATAAGTCTTAAATAATGCACTTGTTTCTTTCATCTACCCACCGTAGTCTTTAGCTGGGCATCCTGTCTACCCTGCTACCCATTTCAATACCCGGATGAATGTATCCTATCGCTTCATGTCAGATTACATCCCTCTGTAGCTTTATGATGTAAGGGCACCATTCGACCAATCACCCTGGGTGACTATTATACAGTAGGACGAGACATCAGCAATTACCAACTAGGTAACTATCTTTCATTATGACTGCAATGCAAGTAGGAGGTGTAATGGGAAAGAACTCTGAACCACTGAAAGCAGGGGCTCCTTTGAAAGTGGGCTGGATTTAGAAGAACACAGAGTTTCTAAACAGCAGACCATCTTGAGTATAAGAGTCCCATATACAGAGTGGAGGGAAACAGGTTAAATGAGCTTCCCTCTATGTGATAGCAAGTCAATCGCTCTCACTTTAGACAACTCGTTTCAGCCTGAAAGACGGTATTTAATTCGGAGGACATATTCCTAGTACAAGTATCTAAAGAAGGTTTTGTCAGCCTTGCAGACAGTCAAAGTCTTTGATAAACTACCATGATGCCCATGGCATCTTCAGTATTGCTACTGTCCTGAAAAATTAAATGTATTCTGACGACCCCCCTCAACAGGTAACGAGAGCATTCAGGTGCTATGAACATCTTTTAATGACAAGTAAAAAGATAAAATGCGACTTTGACTTACCATATTAATTGATGAGGCAGGTAGTAGATTGATGGCTGAGTTTTTTCTTTTTTGTCTCAGCAACGCAGAGAACTTTCTTCTGCAACACTGCCTCTGCTGGCCATTCAGTATATTCTGCAGATGGAAAAGTCCACTGTTAGTCAGTTATTAGAACCTGAATATTTCCAAACTGATGCAACAGTACAACTAAATTCATTTTTATTAAGTGTTTATAATTAGTACTATGTCGACTCCGATATTGTGAACATCCACAGCTCAGGAAAAATTCAAATCTCAATTTTAATTTCAACCTAGCATACTTCTCTCAATCATATGCCTCATTTGTTACCACTCTCTACATAACTCTAGCACCTATATGAGGAGGTAGATCAAAAAGATCTCATTGTCAGTCAAGTGACAGCATACCCTTCTCACTGCAATTCGTTTAGGCTACGGTACACCAATAGCAATTAAGTGATCCGATAAGTTGAGGGAGGAATGCTTATGATACAGTTAGTGGGAATAATAAAAGCTATGAATAACAGATTCAAACATCTTCATTTTAGCAAATCCCTTTCCGATCACCTATAGAGAACTCGAGAATATACTGATCAACCACAGCTACAAACAAATGCATAAGTCTTAAATAATGCACTTGTTTCTTTCATCTACCCACCGTAGTCTTTAGCTGGGCATCCTGTCTACCCTGCTACCCATTTCAATACCCGGATGAATGTATCCTATCGCTTCATGTCAGATTACATCCCTCTGTAGCTTTATGATGTAAGGGCACCATTCGACCAATCACCCTGGGTGACTATTATACAGTAGGACGAGAGATCAGCAATTACCAACTAGGTAACTATCTTTCATTATGACTGCAATGCAAGTAGGAGGTGTAATGGGAAAGAACTCTGAACCACTGAAAGCAGGGGCTCCTTTGAAAGTGGGCTGGATTTAGAAGAACACAGAGTTTCTAAACAGCAGACCATCTTGAGTATAAGAGTCCCATATACAGAGTGGAGGGAAACAGGTTAAATGAGCTTCCCTCTATGTGATAGCAAGTCAATCGCTCTCACTTTAGACAACTCGTTTCAGCCTGAAAGACGGTATTTAATTCGGAGGACATATTCCTAGTACAAGTATCTAAAGAAGGTTTTGTCAGCCTTGCAGACAGTCAAAGTCTTTGATAAACTACCATGATGCCCATGGCATCTTCAGTATTGCTACTGTCCTGAAAAATTAAATGTATTCTGACGACCCCCCTCAACAGGTAACGAGAGCATTCAGGTGCTATGAACATCTTTTAATGACAAGTAAAAAGATAAAATGCGACTTTGACTTACCATATTAATTGATGAGGCAGGTAGTAGATTGATGGCTGAGTTTTTTCTTTTTTGTCTCAGCAACGCAGAGAACTTTCTTCTGCAACACTGCCTCTGCTGGCCATTCAGTATATTCTGCAGATGGAAAAGTCCACTGTTAGTCAGTTATTAGAACCTGAATATTTCCAAACTGATGCAACAGTACAACTAAATTCATTTTTATTAAGTGTTTATAATTAGTACTATGTCGACTCCGATATTGTGAACATCCACAGCTCAGTAAAAATTCAAATCTCAATCTTAATTTCAACCTAGCATACTTCTCTCAATCATATGCCTCATTTGTTACCACTCTCTACATAACTCTAGCACCTATATGAGGAGGTAGACCAAAAAGATCTCATTGTCAGCCAAGTGACAGCGTACCCTTCTCACAGCAATTCGTTTAGGTTATGGTACACCAATAGCAATTAAGTGATCCGATAAGTTGAGGTAGGAATGCTTATGCCACAGTTAGTGGGAGCATTAAAAGCTATGAATAACAGATTCTAACATCTTCATTTTAGCACATCCCTTTCAGATCACCTGTAGAGAAATGGAGAATATACTGATCAACCACACCTTCAAACAAATGTATAAGTCTTAAATAATGCCCTCGTTTCTTTCATCTCCCCACCTTAGTCTTTAGCTGGGCATCCTGTCTACCCTGCTACCCATTTCAATACCCGGATGAATGTATCGTATCGCTTCATGTCAGATGACATCCCTCTGTAGCTTTATGATGTAAGGGCACCATTCGACCAATCACCCTAGGTGACTATTATACAGTAGGACGAGACATCAGCAATTACCAACTAGTTAACTATCTTTTATTATGACTGCAATGCAAGTAGGAGGTGTAATGAGAAAGTACTCTGAACCATTGAAAGCAGTGGGCTCCTTTTGAAAGTGGGCTGTATTTAGAAGAACACAGTTTCTAAACAGCAGTCCATCTTGAGTATAAGAGTCCCACTTACAGAGTGGAGGGAAACAGGTTAAATGAGCTTCCCTCTATGTGATAGCAAGTCAATCGCTCTCACTTTAGACAACTCGTTTCAGCCTGAAAGACGGTATTTAACTCGGAGGACATATTCGTAGTACAAGTATCTAAAGAATGTTTTCTCAGCCTTGCAGACAGTCAAAGTCTTTGATAAACTACCATGATGCCCATGGAGTCTTCAGTATTGCTATCGTCTTCAAAAATTGAATCTATTCTGAAGACACCCCTCAACATGTAACAAGAGCATTCAGGTGCTATGAACATCTTTTAATGACAAGTAAAAAGATAAAATGCGACTTTGACTTACCATATTAACTGATGAGGCAGGTAGTAGATTGATGGCTGAGTTTTTTCTTCTTTTTTTTTGTCTCAGCAACGCAGAGAAATTTCTTCTGCAACACTGCCTCTGCTGGCCATTCAGTATATTCTGCAGATGGAAAAGTCCACTGTTAGTCAGTTATTAGAACCTGAATATTTCCAAACTGATGCAACAGTACAACTAAATTAATTTTTATTAAGTGTTTATAATTAGTACTATGGCGACTGCGATATTGTGAACATCCACAGCTCAGTAAAAATTCAAATCTCAATTTTAATTTCAACCTAGCATACTTCTCTCAATCATATATGCCTCATTTGTTACCACTCTCTACAGAACTCTAGCACCTATATGAGGAGGTAGATCAAAAAGATCTCATTGTCAGTCAAGTGACAGCATACCCTTCTCACTGCAATTCGTTTAGGCTACGGTACACCAATAGCAATTAAGTGATCCGATAAGTTGAGGGAGGAATGCTTATGATACAGTTAGTGGGAATAATAAAAGCTATGAATAACAGATTCTAACATCTTCATTTTAGCAAATCCCTTTCAGATCACCTATAGAGAACTCTAGAATATACTGATCAACCACAGCTACAAACAAATGCATAAGTCTTAAATAATGCCCTCGTTTCTTTCATCTCCCCACCGTAGTCTTTAGCTGGGCATCCTGTCTACCCTGCTACCCATTTCAATACCCGGATGAATGTATCCTATCGCTTCATGTCAGATTACATCCCTCTGTAGCTTTATGATGTAAGGGCACCATTCGACCAATCACCCTGGGTGACTATTATACAGTAGGACGAGACATCAGCAATTACCAATTAGGTAACTATCTTTCATTATGACTGCAATGCAAGTAGGAGGTGTAATGGGAAAGAACTCTGAATCACTGAAAGCAGGGGCTCCTTTTGAAAGTGGGCTGGATTTAGAAGAACACAGAGTTTCTAAACAGCAGTCCATCTTGAGTATAAGAGTCCCATATACAGAGTGGAGGGAAACAGGTTAAATGAGCTTCCCTCTATGTGATAGCAAGTCAATCGCTCTCACTTTAGACAACTCGATTCAGCCTGAAAGACGGTATTTAACTCGGAGGACATATTCCTAGTACAAGTATCTAAAGAAGGTTTTGTCAGCCTTGCAGACAGTCAAAGTCTTTGATAACCTACCATGATGCCCATGGCGTCTTCAGTATTGCTACTGTCTTGAAAAATTAAATGTATTCTGACGACCCCTCTCAACAGGTAACAAGAGCATTCAGGTGCTATGAACATCTTTTAATGACAAGTAAAAAGATAAAATGCGACTTTGACTTACCATATTAATTGATGAGGCAGGTAGTAGATTGATGGCTGAGTTTTTTCTTTTTTGTCTCAGCAACGCAGAGAACTTTCTTCTGCAACACTGCCTCTGCTGGCCATTCAGTATATTCTGCAGATGGAAAAGTCCACTGTTAGTAAGTTATTAGAACCTGAATATTTCCAAACTGATGCAACAGTACAACTAAATTCATTTTTATTAAGTGTTTATAATTAGTACTATGGCGACTGCGATATTGTGAACATCCACAGCTCAGTAAAAATTCAAATCTCAATTTTAATTTCAACCTAGCATACTTCTCCCAATCATATGCCTCATTTGTTACCACTCTCTACAGAACTCTAGCACCTATATGAGGAGGTAGATCAAAAAGATCTCATTGTCAGCCAAGTGACAGCGTACCCTTCTCACTGCAATTCGTTTAGGTTATGGTACATCAATAGCAATTAAGTGATCCGATAAGTTGAGGGAGGAATGCTTATGCTAGAGTTAGTGGGAATAATAAAAGCTATGAATAACAGATTCTAACATCTTCATTTTAGCAAATCCCTTTCAGATCACCTATTGAGAACTCGAGAATATACTGATCAACCACAGCTACAAACAAATGCATAAGTCTTAAATAATTCCCTCGTTTCTTTCATCTCCCCACCGTAGTATTTAGCTGGGCATCCTGTCTACCCTGCTACCCATTTCAATACCCGGATGAATGTATCCTATCGCTTCATGTCAGATGACATCCCTCTGTAGCTTTATGATGTAAGGGCACCATTCGACCAATCACCCTGGGTGACTATTATACAGTAAGACGAGACATCACCAATTACCAACTAGGTAACTATCTTTCATTATGACTGCAATGCAAGTAGGAGGTGTAATGGGAAAGAACTCTGAACCATTGAAAGCAGGGGCTCCTTTTGAAAGTGGGCTGGATTTAGAAGAACACAGAGTTTCTAAACAGCAGTCCATCTTGAGTATAAGAGTCCCACATACAGAGTGGAGGGAAACAGGTTAAATGAGCTTCCCTCTATGTGATAGCAAGTCAATCACTCTCACTTTAGACAACTCGTTTCAGCCTGAAAGACGGTATTTAACTCGGAGGACATATTCCTAGTACAAGTATCTAAAGAAGGTTTTGTCAGCCTTGCAGACAGTCAAAGTCTTTGATAAACTACCATGATGCCCATGGCGTCTTCAGTATTGCTACTGTCTTGAAAATTAAATGTATTCTGACGACCCCCCTCAACAGGTAACGAGAGCATTCAGGTGCTATGAACATCTTTTAATGACAAGTAAAAAGATAAAATGCGACTTTGACTTACCATATTAGCTGATGAGGAAGGTAGTAGATTGATGGCTGAGTTTTTTCTTCTTTTTGTTTGTCTCAGCAACGCAGAGAAATTTCTTCTGCAACACTGCCTCTGCTGGCCATTCAGTATATTCTGCAGATGGAAAAGTCCACTGTTAGTCAGTTATTAGAACCTGAATATTTCCAAACTGATGCAACAGTACAACTAAATTCATTTTTATTAAGTGTTTATAATTAGTACTATGGCGACTGCGATATTGTGAACATCCACAGCTCAGGAAAAATTCAAATCTCAATTTTAATTTCAACCTAGCATACTTCTCTCAATCATATATGCCTCATTTGTTACCACTCTCTACAGAACTCTAGCACCTATATGAGGAGGTAGATCAAAAAGATCTCATTGTCAGTCAAGTGACAGCATACCCTTCTCACTGCAATTCGTTTAGGCTACGGTACACCAATAGCAATTAAGTGATCCGATAAGTTGAGGGAGGAATGCTTATGATACAGTTAGTGGGAATAATAAAAGCTATGAATAACAGATTCTAACATCTTCATTTTAGCAAATCGCTTTCCGATCACCTATAGAGAACTCGAGAATATACTGATCAACCACAGCTACAAACAAATGCATAAGTCTTAAATAATGCACTTGTTTCTTTCATCTACCCACCGTAGTCTTTAGCTGGGCATCCTGTCTACCCTGCTACCCATTTCAATACCCGGATGAATGTATCCTATCGCTTCATGTCAGATTACATCCCTCTGTAGCTTTATGATGTAAGGGCACCATTCGACCAATCACCCTGGGTGACTATTATACAGTAGGACGAGACATCAGCAATTACCAACTAGGTAACTATCTTTCATTATGACTGCAATGCAAGTAGGAGGTGTAATGGGAAATAACTCTGAACCACTGAAAGCAGGGGCTCCTTTGAAAGTGGGCTGGATTTAGAAGAACACAGAGTTTCTAAACAGCAGACCATCTTGAGTATAAGAGTCCCATATACAGAGTGGAGGGAAACAGGTTAAATGAGCTTCCCTCTATGTGATAGCAAGTCAATCGCTCTCACTTTAGACAACTCGTTTCAGCCTGAAAGACGGTATTTAATTCGGAGGACATATTCCTAGTACAAGTATCTAAAGAAGGTTTTGTCAGCCTTGCAGACAGTCAAAGTCTTTGATAAACTACCATGATGCCCATGGCATCTTCAGTATTGCTACTGTCCTGAAAAATTAAATGTATTCTGACGACCCCCCTCAACAGGTAACGAGAGCATTCAGGTGCTATGAACATCTTTTAATGACAAGTAAAAAGATAAAATGCGACTTTGACTTACCATATTAATTGATGAGGCAGGTAGTAGATTGATGGCTGAGTTTTTTCTTTTTTGTCTCAGCAACGCAGAGAACTTTCTTCTGCAACACTGCCTCTGCTGGCCATTCAGTATATTCTGCAGATGGAAAAGTCCACTGTTAGTCAGTTATTAGAACCTGAATATTTCCAAACTGATGCAACAGTACAACTAAATTCATTTTTATTAAGTGTTTATAATTAGTACTATGTCGACTCCGATATTGTGAACATCCACAGCTCAGTAAAAATTCAAATCTCAATCTTAATTTCAACCTAGCATACTTCTCTCAATCATATGCCTCATTTGTTACCACTCTCTACATAACTCTAGCACCTATATGAGGAGGTAGACCAAAAAGATCTCATTGTCAGCCAAGTGACAGCGTACCCTTCTCACAGCAATTCGTTTAGGTTATGGTACACCAATAGCAATTAAGTGATCCGATAAGTTGAGGTAGGAATGCTTATGCCACAGTTAGTGGGAGCATTAAAAGCTATGAATAACAGATTCTAACATCTTCATTTTAGCACATCCCTTTCAGATCACCTGTAGAGAAATGGAGAATATACTGATCAACCACACCTTCAAACAAATGTATAAGTCTTAAATAATGCCCTCGTTTCTTTCATCTCCCCACCTTAGTCTTTAGCTGGGCATCCTGTCTACCCTGCTACCCATTTCAATACCCGGATGAATGTATCGTATCGCTTCATGTCAGATGACATCCCTCTGTAGCTTTATGATGTAAGGGCACCATTCGACCAATCACCCTAGGTGACTATTATACAGTAGGACGAGACATCAGCAATTACCAACTAGTTAACTATCTTTTATTATGACTGCAATGCAAGTAGGAGGTGTAATGAGAAAGTACTCTGAACCATTGAAAGCAGTGGGCTCCTTTTGAAAGTGGGCTGGATTTAGAAGAACACAGTTTCTAAACAGCAGTCCATCTTGAGTATAAGAGTCCCACTTACAGAGTGGAGGGAAACAGGTTAAATGAGCTTCCCTCTATGTGATAGCAAGTCAATCGCTCTCACTTTAGACAACTCGTTTCAGCCTGAAAGACGGTATTTAACTCGGAGGACATATTCGTAGTACAAGTATCTAAAGAATGTTTTCTCAGCCTTGCAGACAGTCAAAGTCTTTGATAAACTACCATGATGCCCATGGAGTCTTCAGTATTGCTATCGTCTTCAAAAATTAAATCTATTCTGAAGACACCCCTCAACATGTAACAAGAGCATTCAGGTGCTATGAACATCTTTTAATGACAAGTAAAAAGATAAAATGCGACTTTGACTTACCATATTAACTGATGAGGCAGGTAGTAGATTGATGGCTGAGTTTTTTCTTCTTTTTTTTTGTCTCAGCAACGCAGAGAAATTTCTTCTGCAACACTGCCTCTGCTGGCCATTCAGTATATTCTGCAGATGGAAAAGTCCACTGTTAGTCAGTTATTAGAACCTGAATATTTCCAAACTGATGCAACAGTACAACTAAATTCATTTTTATTAAGTGTTTATAATTAGTACTATGGCGACTGCGATATTGTGAACATCCACAGCTCAGGAAAAATTCAAATCTCAATTTTAATTTCAACCTAGCATACTTCTCTCAATCATATATGCCTCATTTGTTACCACTCTCTACAGAACTCTAGCACCTATATGAGGAGGTAGATCAAAAAGATCTCATTGTCAGTCAAGTGACAGCATACCCTTCTCACTGCAATTCGTTTAGGCTACGGTACACCAATAGCAATTAAGTGATCCGATAAGTTGAGGGAGGAATGCTTATGATACAGTTAGTGGGAATAATAAAAGCTATGAATAACAGATTCTAACATCTTCATTTTAGCAAATCGCTTTCCGATCACCTATAGAGAACTCGAGAATATACTGATCAACCACAGCTACAAACAAATGCATAAGTCTTAAATAATGCACTTGTTTCTTTCATCTACCCACCGTAGTCTTTAGCTGGGCATCCTGTCTACCCTGCTACCCATTTCAATACCCGGATGAATGTATCCTATCGCTTCATGTCAGATTACATCCCTCTGTAGCTTTATGATGTAAGGGCACCATTCGACCAATCACCCTGGGTGACTATTATACAGTAGGACGAGACATCAGCAATTACCAACTAGGTAACTATCTTTCATTATGACTGCAATGCAAGTAGGAGGTGTAATGGGAAATAACTCTGAACCACTGAAAGCAGGGGCTCCTTTGAAAGTGGGCTGGATTTAGAAGAACACAGAGTTTCTAAACAGCAGACCATCTTGAGTATAAGAGTCCCATATACAGAGTGGAGGGAAACAGGTTAAATGAGCTTCCCTCTATGTGATAGCAAGTCAATCGCTCTCACTTTAGACAACTCGTTTCAGCCTGAAAGACGGTATTTAATTCGGAGGACATATTCCTAGTACAAGTATCTAAAGAAGGTTTTGTCAGCCTTGCAGACAGTCAAAGTCTTTGATAAACTACCATGATGCCCATGGCATCTTCAGTATTGCTACTGTCCTGAAAAATTAAATGTATTCTGACGACCCCCCTCAACAGGTAACGAGAGCATTCAGGTGCTATGAACATCTTTTAATGACAAGTAAAAAGATAAAATGCGACTTTGACTTACCATATTAATTGATGAGGCAGGTAGTAGATTGATGGCTGAGTTTTTTCTTTTTTGTCTCAGCAACGCAGAGAACTTTCTTCTGCAACACTGCCTCTGCTGGCCATTCAGTATATTCTGCAGATGGAAAAGTCCACTGTTAGTCAGTTATTAGAACCTGAATATTTCCAAACTGATGCAACAGTACAACTAAATTCATTTTTATTAAGTGTTTATAATTAGTACTATGTCGACTCCGATATTGTGAACATCCACAGCTCAGTAAAAATTCAAATCTCAATCTTAATTTCAACCTAGCATACTTCTCTCAATCATATGCCTCATTTGTTACCACTCTCTACATAACTCTAGCACCTATATGAGGAGGTAGACCAAAAAGATCTCATTGTCAGCCAAGTGACAGCGTACCCTTCTCACAGCAATTCGTTTAGGTTATGGTACACCAATAGCAATTAAGTGATCCGATAAGTTGAGGTAGGAATGCTTATGCCACAGTTAGTGGGAGCATTAAAAGCTATGAATAACAGATTCTAACATCTTCATTTTAGCACATCCCTTTCAGATCACCTGTAGAGAAATGGAGAATATACTGATCAACCACACCTTCAAACAAATGTATAAGTCTTAAATAATGCCCTCGTTTCTTTCATCTCCCCACCTTAGTCTTTAGCTGGGCATCCTGTCTACCCTGCTACCCATTTCAATACCCGGATGAATGTATCGTATCGCTTCATGTCAGATGACATCCCTCTGTAGCTTTATGATGTAAGGGCACCATTCGACCAATCACCCTAGGTGACTATTATACAGTAGGACGAGACATCAGCAATTACCAACTAGTTAACTATCTTTTATTATGACTGCAATGCAAGTAGGAGGTGTAATGAGAAAGTACTCTGAACCATTGAAAGCAGTGGGCTCCTTTTGAAAGTGGGCTGGATTTAGAAGAACACAGTTTCTAAACAGCAGTCCATCTTGAGTATAAGAGTCCCACTTACAGAGTGGAGGGAAACAGGTTAAATGAGCTTCCCTCTATGTGATAGCAAGTCAATCGCTCTCACTTTAGACAACTCGTTTCAGCCTGAAAGACGGTATTTAACTCGGAGGACATATTCGTAGTACAAGTATCTAAAGAATGTTTTCTCAGCCTTGCAGACAGTCAAAGTCTTTGATAAACTACCATGATGCCCATGGAGTCTTCAGTATTGCTATCGTCTTCAAAAATTAAATCTATTCTGAAGACACCCCTCAACATGTAACAAGAGCATTCAGGTGCTATGAACATCTTTTAATGACAAGTAAAAAGATAAAATGCGACTTTGACTTACCATATTAACTGATGAGGCAGGTAGTAGATTGATGGCTGAGTTTTTTCTTCTTTTTTTTTGTCTCAGCAACGCAGAGAAATTTCTTCTGCAACACTGCCTCTGCTGGCCATTCAGTATATTCTGCAGATGGAAAAGTCCACTGTTAGTCAGTTATTAGAACCTGAATATTTCCAAACTGATGCAACAGTACAACTAAATTAATTTTTATTAAGTGTTTATAATTAGTACTATGGCGACTGCGATATTGTGAACATCCACAGCTCAGTAAAAATTCAAATCTCAATTTTAATTTCAACCTAGCATACTTCTCTCAATCATATATGCCTCATTTGTTACCACTCTCTACAGAACTCTAGCACCTATATGAGGAGGTAGATCAAAAAGATCTCATTGTCAGTCAAGTGACAGCATACCCTTCTCACTGCAATTCGTTTAGGCTACGGTACACCAATAGCAATTAAGTGATCCGATAAGTTGAGGGAGGAATGCTTATGATACAGTTAGTGGGAATAATAAAAGCTATGAATAACAGATTCTAACATCTTCATTTTAGCAAATCCCTTTCAGATCACCTATAGAGAACTCTAGAATATACTGATCAACCACAGCTACAAACAAATGCATAAGTCTTAAATAATGCCCTCGTTTCTTTCATCTCCCCACCGTAGTCTTTAGCTGGGCATCCTGTCTACCCTGCTACCCATTTCAATACCCGGATGAATGTATCCTATCGCTTCATGTCAGATTACATCCCTCTGTAGCTTTATGATGTAAGGGCACCATTCGACCAATCACCCTGGGTGACTATTATACAGTAGGACGAGACATCAGCAATTACCAATTAGGTAACTATCTTTCATTATGACTGCAATGCAAGTAGGAGGTGTAATGGGAAAGAACTCTGAATCACTGAAAGCAGGGGCTCCTTTTGAAAGTGGGCTGGATTTAGAAGAACACAGAGTTTCTAAACAGCAGTCCATCTTGAGTATAAGAGTCCCATATACAGAGTGGAGGGAAACAGGTTAAATGAGCTTCCCTCTATGTGATAGCAAGTCAATCGCTCTCACTTTAGACAACTCGATTCAGCCTGAAAGACGGTATTTAACTCGGAGGACATATTCCTAGTACAAGTATCTAAAGAAGGTTTTGTCAGCCTTGCAGACAGTCAAAGTCTTTGATAACCTACCATGATGCCCATGGCGTCTTCAGTATTGCTACTGTCTTGAAAAATTAAATGTATTCTGACGACCCCTCTCAACAGGTAACAAGAGCATTCAGGTGCTATGAACATCTTTTAATGACAAGTAAAAAGATAAAATGCGACTTTGACTTACCATATTAATTGATGAGGCAGGTAGTAGATTGATGGCTGAGTTTTTTCTTTTTTGTCTCAGCAACGCAGAGAACTTTCTTCTGCAACACTGCCTCTGCTGGCCATTCAGTATATTCTGCAGATGGAAAAGTCCACTGTTAGTAAGTTATTAGAACCTGAATATTTCCAAACTGATGCAACAGTACAACTAAATTCATTTTTATTAAGTGTTTATAATTAGTACTATGTCGACTCCGATATTGTGAACATCCACAGCTCAGTAAAAATTCAAATCTCAATCTTAATTTCAACCTAGCATACTTCTCTCAATCATATGCCTCATTTGTTACCACTCTCTACATAACTCTAGCACCTATATGAGGAGGTAGACCAAAAAGATCTCATTGTCAGCCAAGTGACAGCGTACCCTTCTCACTGCAATTCGTTTAGGTTATGGTACACCAATAGCAATTAAGTGATCCGATAAGTTGAGGGAGGAATGCTTATGCTAGAGTTAGTGGGAATAATAGAAGCTATGAATAACAGATTCTAACATCTTCATTTTAGCAAATCCCTTTCAGATCACCTATTGAGAACTCGAGAATATACTGATCAACCACAGCTACAAACAAATGCATAAGTCTTAAATAATTCCCTCGTTTCTTTCATCTCCCCACCGTAGTCTTTAGCTGGGCATCCTGTCTACCCTGCTACCCATTTCAATACCCAGATGAATGTATCCTATCGCTTCATGTCAGATGACATCCCTCTGTAGCTTTATGATGTAAGGGCACCATTCGACCAATCACCCTGGGTGACTATTATACAGTAGGACGAGACATCGGCAATTACCAACTAGGTAACTATCTTTCATTATGACTGCAATGCAAGTAGGAGGTGTAATGGGAAAGAACTCTGAATCACTGAAAGCAGGGGCTGCTTTTGAAAGTGGGCTGGATTTAGAAGAACACAGAGTTTCTAAACAGCAGTCCATCTTGAGTATAAGAGTCCCATATACAGAGTGGAGGGAAACAGGTTAAATGAGCTTCCCTCTATGTGATAGCAAGTCAATCGCTCTCACTTTAGACAACTCGTTTCAGCCTGAAAGACGGTATTTAACTCGGAGGACATATTCCTAGTACAAGTATCTAAAGAAGGTTTTGTCAGCCTTGCAGACAGTCAAAGTCTTTGATAAACTACCATGATGCCCATGGCGTCTTCAGTATTGCTACTGTCTTGAAAAATTAAATGTATTCTGACGACCCCCTCAACAGGTAACGAGAGCATTCAGGTGCTATGAACATCTTTTAATTACAAGTAAAAAGATAAAATGCGACTTTGACTTACCATATTAATTGATGAGGCAGGTAGTAGATTGATGGCTGAGTTTTTTCTTTTTTGTCTCAGCAACGCAGAGAACTTTCTTCTGCAACACTGCCTCTGCTGGCCATTCAGTATATTCTGCAGATGGAAAAGTCCACTGTTAGTCAGTTATTAGAACCTGAATATTTCCAAACTGATGCAACAGTACAACTAAATTCATTTTTATTAAGTGTTTATAATTAGTACTATGGCGACTGCGATATTGTGAACATCCACAGCTCAGGAAAAATTCAAATCTCAATTTTAATTTCAACCTAGCATACTTCTCTCAATCATATATGCCTCATTTGTTACCACTCTCTACAGAACTCTAGCACCTATATGAGGAGGTAGATCAAAAAGATCTCATTGTCAGTCAAGTGACAGCATACCCTTCTCACTGCAATTCGTTTAGGCTACGGTACACCAATAGCAATTAAGTGATCCGATAAGTTGAGGGAGGAATGCTTATGATACAGTTAGTGGGAATAATAAAAGCTATGAATAACAGATTCTAACATCTTCATTTTAGCAAATCGCTTTCCGATCACCTATAGAGAACTCGAGAATATACTGATCAACCACAGCTACAAACAAATGCATAAGTCTTAAATAATGCACTTGTTTCTTTCATCTACCCACCGTAGTCTTTAGCTGGGCATCCTGTCTACCCTGCTACCCATTTCAATACCCGGATGAATGTATCCTATCGCTTCATGTCAGATTACATCCCTCTGTAGCTTTATGATGTAAGGGCACCATTCGACCAATCACCCTGGGTGACTATTATACAGTAGGACGAGACATCAGCAATTACCAACTAGGTAACTATCTTTCATTATGACTGCAATGCAAGTAGGAGGTGTAATGGGAAAGAACTCTGAACCACTGAAAGCAGGGGCTCCTTTGAAAGTGGGCTGGATTTAGAAGAACACAGAGTTTCTAAACAGCAGACCATCTTGAGTATAAGAGTCCCATATACAGAGTGGAGGGAAACAGGTTAAATGAGCTTCCCTCTATGTGATAGCAAGTCAATCGCTCTCACTTTAGACAACTCGTTTCAGCCTGAAAGACGGTATTTAATTCGGAGGACATATTCCTAGTACAAGTATCTAAAGAAGGTTTTGTCAGCCTTGCAGACAGTCAAAGTCTTTGATAAACTACCATGATGCCCATGGCATCTTCAGTATTGCTACTGTCCTGAAAAATTAAATGTATTCTGACGACCCCCCTCAACAGGTAACGAGAGCATTCAGGTGCTATGAACATCTTTTAATGACAAGTAAAAAGATAAAATGCGACTTTGACTTACCATATTAATTGATGAGGCAGGTAGTAGATTGATGGCTGAGTTTTTTCTTTTTTGTCTCAGCAACGCAGAGAACTTTCTTCTGCAACACTGCCTCTGCTGGCCATTCAGTATATTCTGCAGATGGAAAAGTCCACTGTTAGTCAGTTATTAGAACCTGAATATTTCCAAACTGATGCAACAGTACAACTAAATTCATTTTTATTAAGTGTTTATAATTAGTACTATGTCGACTCCGATATTGTGAACATCCACAGCTCAGTAAAAATTCAAATCTCAATCTTAATTTCAACCTAGCATACTTCTCTCAATCATATGCCTCATTTGTTACCACTCTCTACATAACTCTAGCACCTATATGAGGAGGTAGACCAAAAAGATCTCATTGTCAGCCAAGTGACAGCGTACCCTTCTCACTGCAATTCGTTTAGGTTATGGTACACCAATAGCAATTAAGTGATCCGATAAGTTGAGGTAGGAATGCTTATGCCACAGTTAGTGGGAGCATTAAAAGCTATGAATAACAGATTCTAACATCTTCATTTTAGCACATCCCTTTCAGATCACCTGTAGAGAAATGGAGAATATACTGATCAACCACACCTTCAAACAAATGTATAAGTCTTAAATAATGCCCTCGTTTCTTTCATCTCCCCACCTTAGTCTTTAGCTGGGCATCCTGTCTACCCTGCTACCCATTTCAATACCCGGATGAATGTATCGTATCGCTTCATGTCAGATGACATCCCTCTGTAGCTTTATGATGTAAGGGCACCATTCGACCAATCACCCTAGGTGACTATTATACAGTAGGACGAGACATCAGCAATTACCAACTAGTTAACTATCTTTTATTATGACTGCAATGCAAGTAGGAGGTGTAATGAGAAAGTACTCTGAACCATTGAAAGCAGTGGGCTCCTTTTGAAAGTGGGCTGGATTTAGAAGAACACAGTTTCTAAACAGCAGTCCATCTTGAGTATAAGAGTCCCACTTACAGAGTGGAGGGAAACAGGTTAAAAGAGCTTCCCTCTATGTGATAGCAAGTCAATCGCTCTCACTTTAGACAACTCGTTTCAGCCTGAAAGACGGTATTTAACTCGGAGGACATATTCGTAGTACAAGTATCTAAAGAATGTTTTCTCAGCCTTGCAGACAGTCAAAGTCTTTGATAAACTACCATGATGCCCATGGAGTCTTCAGTATTGCTATCGTCTTCAAAAATTAAATCTATTCTGAATACACCCCTCAACATGTAACAAGAGCATTCAGGTGCTATGAACATCTTTTAATGACAAGTAAAAAGATAAAATGCGACTTTGACTTACCATATTAACTGATGAGGCAGGTAGTAGATTGATGGCTGAGTTTTTTCTTCTTTTTTTTTGTCTCAGCAACGCAGAGAAATTTCTTCTGCAACACTGCCTCTGCTGGCCATTCAGTATATTCTGCAGATGGAAAAGTCCACTGTTAGTCAGTTATTAGAACCTGAATATTTCCAAACTGATGCAACAGTACAACTAAATTAATTTTTATTAAGTGTTTATAATTAGT
Organism: Triturus cristatus; assembly: GCF_964204655.1. Lineage (NCBI taxonomy): Eukaryota > Metazoa > Chordata > Amphibia > Caudata > Salamandridae > Triturus > Triturus cristatus. The sequence continues at coordinate 66,069,203 of NC_140588.1, forward strand.
ACTATGGCGACTGCGATATTGTGAACATCCACAGCTCAGTAAAAATTCAAATCTCAATTTTAATTTCAACCTAGCATACTTCTCTCAATCATATATGCCTCATTTGTTACCACTCTCTACAGAACTCTAGCACCTATATGAGGAGGTAGATCAAAAAGATCTCATTGTCAGTCAAGTGACAGCATACCCTTCTCACTGCAATTCGTTTAGGCTACGGTACACCAATAGCAATTAAGTGATCCGATAAGTTGAGGGAGGAATGCTTATGATACAGTTAGTGGGAATAATAAAAGCTATGAATAACAGATTCTAACATCTTCATTTTAGCAAATCCCTTTCAGATCACCTATAGAGAACTCTAGAATATACTGATCAACCACAGCTACAAACAAATGCATAAGTCTTAAATAATGCCCTCGTTTCTTTCATCTCCCCACCGTAGTCTTTAGCTGGGCATCCTGTCTACCCTGCTACCCATTTCAATACCCGGATGAATGTATCCTATCGCTTCATGTCAGATGACATCCCTCTGTAGCTTTATGATGTAAGGGCACCATTCGACCAATCACCCTGGGTGACTATTATACAGTAGGACGAGACATCAGCAATTACCAATTAGGTAACTATCTTTCATTATGACTGCAATGCAAGTAGGAGGTGTAATGGGAAAGAACTCTGAATCACTGAAAGCAGGGGCTCCTTTTGAAAGTGGGCTGGATTTAGAAGAACACAGAGTTTCTAAACAGCAGTCCATCTTGAGTATAAGAGTCCCATATACAGAGTGGAGGGAAACAGGTTAAATGAGCTTCCCTCTATGTGATAGCAAGTCAATCGCTCTCACTTTAGACAACTCGATTCAGCCTGAAAGACGGTATTTAACTCGGAGGACATATTCCTAGTACAAGTATCTAAAGAAGGTTTTGTCAGCCTTGCAGACAGTCAAAGTCTTTGATAACCTACCATGATGCCCATGGCGTCTTCAGTATTGCTACTGTCTTGAAAAATTAAATGTATTCTGACGACCCCTCTCAACAGGTAACAAGAGCATTCAGGTGCTATGAACATCTTTTAATGACAAGTAAAAAGATAAAATGCGACTTTGACTTACCATATTAATTGATGAGGCAGGTAGTAGATTGATGGCTGAGTTTTTTCTTTTTTGTCTCAGCAACGCAGAGAACTTTCTTCTGCAACACTGCCTCTGCTGGCCATTCAGTATATTCTGCAGATGGAAAAGTCCACTGTTAGTAAGTTATTAGAACCTGAATATTTCCAAACTGATGCAACAGTACAACTAAATTCATTTTTATTAAGTGTTTATAATTAGTACTATGTCGACTCCGATATTGTGAACATCCACAGCTCAGTAAAAATTCAAATCTCAATCTTAATTTCAACCTAGCATACTTCTCTCAATCATATGCCTCATTTGTTACCACTCTCTACATAACTCTAGCACCTATATGAGGAGGTAGACCAAAAAGATCTCATTGTCAGCCAAGTGACAGCGTACCCTTCTCACTGCAATTCGTTTAGGTTATGGTACACCAATAGCAATTAAGTGATCCGATAAGTTGAGGGAGGAATGCTTATGCTAGAGTTAGTGGGAATAATAAAAGCTATGAATAACAGATTCTAACATCTTCATTTTAGCAAATCCCTTTCAGATCACCTATTGAGAACTCGAGAATATACTGATCAACCACAGCTACAAACAAATGCATAAGTCTTAAATAATTCCCTCGTTTCTTTCATCTCCCCACCGTAGTCTTTAGCTGGGCATCCTGTCTACCCTGCTACCCATTTCAATACCCAGATGAATGTATCCTATCGCTTCATGTCAGATGACATCCCTCTGTAGCTTTATGATGTAAGGGCACCATTCGACCAATCACCCTGGGTGACTATTATACAGTAGGACGAGACATCAGCAATTACCAACTAGGTAACTATCTTTCATTATGACTGCAATGCAAGTAGGAGGTGTAATGGGAAAGAACTCTGAACCATTGAAAGCAGGGGCTCCTTTTGAAAGTGGGCTGGATTTAGAAGAACACAGAGTTTCTAAACAGCAGTCCATCTTGAGTATAAGAGTCCCACATACAGAGTGGAGGGAAACAGGTTAAATGAGCTTCCCTCTATGTGATAGCAAGTCAATCACTCTCACTTTAGACTAGGCCTGGGCGAAGCACTACGCTACGCTCGCGTAGTTTGCGAAGTTCGCGCTACTTCGCACTACGCGAACTGCACGTAGCACAGTGCGAACACGCGTAGCGTAGTGTTGCGTAGTGCTGCGGTCATTTTTTGCTTGCTCGCGGTCCTCAACGTCAAGTTGGCGACCGCGAGCAAGCAAAATGACATCCTGGCGAGACTTTTTCCTTGTTCGCGATCGCGAGCATGGAAAATAAACCTCCCGGCGAGATTCACAACGCGAGAAGGTCAGGTTTCTCATTGCGAGGGGTCGCGTATGCTCGCGACCGCTCGCGAGGAGAAACTACCAGTTCGCGTTGAGAAAGCTGCAGCTCGAGGAAAAATCTACTCGAGCAGCAGAAAACTACAGCTCGCACTGTGCAAGATGCCATTTTCAATTATTGCACAGTGCCGGTTGCTTGTCCGCACTGTGCAATCATTGAAAACAACATCTTGCACAGTGCGAACATGTTACTTCGCAGTTCGCGAAGTGCTACGCGTAGCTCGCGTAGTGCGAACTTCACTTTGCGTAGCTTCGCGAAGTGCTACTTCGCGAACTACGCCCACCCTTACTTTAGACAACTCGTTTCAGCCTGAAAGACGGTATTTAACTCGGAGGACATATTCCTAGTACAAGTATCTAAAGAAGGTTTTGTCAGCCTTGCAGACAGTCAAAGTCTTTGATAAACTACCATGATGCCCATAGCGTCTTCAGTATTGCTACCGTCTTCAAAAATTAAATCTATTCTGAAGACCCCCCTCAACAGGTAACGAGAGCATTCAGGTGCTATGAACATCTTTTAATGACAAGTAAAAAGATAAAATGCGACTTTGACTTACCATATTAATTGATGAGGCAGGTAGTAGATTGATGGCTGAGTTTTTTCTTTTTTGTCTCAGCAACGCAGAGAACTTTCTTCTGCAACACTGCCTCTGCTGGCCATTCAGTATATTCTGCAGATGGAAAAGTCCACTGTTAGTCAGTTATTAGAACCTGAATATTTCCAAACTGATGCAACAGTACAACTAAATTAATTTTTATTAAGTGTTTATAATTAGTACTATGGCGACTGCGATATTGTGAACATCCACAGCTCAGTAAAAATTCAAATCTCAATTTTAATTTCAACCTAGCATACTTCTCTCAATCATATGCCTCATTTGTTACCACTCTCTACAGAACTCTAGCACCTATATGAGGAGGTAGATCAAAAAGATCTCATTGTCAGCCAAGTGACAGCGTACCCTTCTCACTGCAATTCGTTTAGGTTATGGTACATCAATAGCAATTAAGTGATCCGATAAGTTGAGGGAGGAATGCTTATGCTAGAGTTAGTGGGAATAATAAAAGCTATGAATAACAGATTCTAACATCTTCATTTTAGCAAATCCCTTTCAGATCACCTATTGAGAACTCGAGAATATACTGATCAACCACAGCTACAAACAAATGCATAAGTCTTAAATAATTCCCTCGTTTCTTTCATCTCCCCACCGTAGTATTTAGCTGGGCATCCTGTCTACCCTGCTACCCATTTCAATACCCGGATGAATGTATCCTATCGCTTCATGTCAGATGACATCCCTCTGTAGCTTTATGATGTAAGGGCACCATTCGACCAATCACCCTGGGTGACTATTATACAGTAAGACGAGACATCACCAATTACCAACTAGGTAACTATCTTTCATTATGACTGCAATGCAAGTAGGAGGTGTAATGGGAAAGAACTCTGAACCATTGAAAGCAGGGGCTCCTTTTGAAAGTGGGCTGGATTTAGAAGAACACAGAGTTTCTAAACAGCAGTCCATCTTGAGTATAAGAGTCCCACATACAGAGTGGAGGGAAACAGGTTAAATGAGCTTCCCTCTATGTGATAGCAAGTCAATCACTCTCACTTTAGACTAGGCCTGGGCGAAGCACTACGCTACGCTCGCGTAGTTTGCGAAGTTCGCGCTACTTCGCACTACGCGAACTGCACGTAGCACAGTGCGAACACGCGTAGCGTAGTGTTGCGTAGTGCTGCGGTCATTTTTTGCTTGCTCGCGGTCCTCAACGTCAAGTTGGCGACCGCGAGCAAGCAAAATGACATCCTGGCGAGACTTTTTCCTTGTTCGCGATCGCGAGCATGGAAAATAAACCTCCCGGCGAGATTCACAACGCGAGAAGGTCAGGTTTCTCATTGCGAGGGGTCGCGTATGCTCGCGACCGCTCGCGAGGAGAAACTACCAGTTCGCGTTGAGAAAGCTGCAGCTCGAGGAAAAATCTACTCGAGCAGCAGAAAACTACAGCTCGCACTGTGCAAGATGCCATTTTCAATGATTGCACAGTGCCGGTTGCTTGTCCGCACTGTGCAATCATTGAAAACAACATCTTGCACAGTGCGAACATGTTACTTCGCAGTTCGCGAAGTGCTACGCGTAGCTCGCGTAGTGCGAACTTCACTTTGCGTAGCTTCGCGAAGTGCTACTTCGCGAACTACGCCCACCCTTACTTTAGACAACTCGTTTCAGCCTGAAAGACGGTATTTAACTCGGAGGACATATTCCTAGTACAAGTATCTAAAGAAGGTTTTGTCAGCCTTGCAGACAGTCAAAGTCTTTGATAAACTACCATGATGCCCATAGCGTCTTCAGTATTGCTACCGTCTTCAAAAATTAAATCTATTCTGAAGACCCCCCTCAACAGGTAACGAGAGCATTCAGGTGCTATGAACATCTTTTAATGACAAGTAAAAAGATAAAATGCGACTTTGACTTACCATATTAATTGATGAGGCAGGTAGTAGATTGATGGCTGAGTTTTTTCTTTTTTGTCTCAGCAACGCAGAGAACTTTCTTCTGCAACACTGCCTCTGCTGGCCATTCAGTATATTCTGCAGATGGAAAAGTCCACTGTTAGTCAGTTATTAGAATCTGAATATTTCCAAACTGATGCAACAGTACAACTAAATTAATTTTTATTAAGTGTTTATAATTAGTACTATGGCGACTGCGATATTGTGAACATCCACAGCTCAGTAAAAATTCAAATCTCAATTTTAATTTCAACCTAGCATACTTCTCTCAATCATATGCCTCATTTGTTACCACTCTCTACAGAACTCTAGCACCTATATGAGGAGGTAGATCAAAAAGATCTCATTGTCAGCCAAGTGACAGCGTACCCTTCTCACTGCAATTCGTTTAGGTTATGGTACATCAATAGCAATTAAGTGATCCGATAAGTTGAGGGAGGAATGCTTATGCTAGAGTTAGTGGGAATAATAAAAGCTATGAATAACAGATTCTAACATCTTCATTTTAGCAAATCCCTTTCAGATCACCTATTGAGAACTCGAGAATATACTGATCAACCACAGCTACAAACAAATGCATAAGTCTTAAATAATTCCCTCGTTTCTTTCATCTCCCCACCGTAGTATTTAGCTGGGCATCCTGTCTACCCTGCTACCCATTTCAATACCCGGATGAATGTATCCTATCGCTTCATGTCAGATGACATCCCTCTGTAGCTTTATGATGTAAGGGCACCATTCGACCAATCACCCTGGGTGACTATTATACAGTAAGACGAGACATCACCAATTACCAACTAGGTAACTATCTTTCATTATGACTGCAATGCAAGTAGGAGGTGTGATGGGAAAGAACTCTGAACCATTGAAAGCAGGGGCTCCTTTTGAAAGTGGGCTGGATTTAGAAGAACACAGAGTTTCTAAACAGCAGTCCATCTTGAGTATAAGAGTCCCACATACAGAGTGGAGGGAAACAGGTTAAATGAGCTTCCCTCTATGTGATAGCAAGTCAATCACTCTCACTTTAGACAACTCGTTTCAGCCTGAAAGACGGTATTTAACTCGGAGGACATAATCCTAGTACAAGTATCTAAAGAAGGTTTTGTCAGCCTTGCAGACAGTCAAAGTCTTTGATAAACTACCATGATGCCCATGGCGTCTTCAGTATTGCTACTGTCTTGAAAATTAAATGTATTCTGACGACCCCCCTCAACAGGTAACGAGAGCATTCAGGTGCTATGAACATCTTTTAATGACAAGTAAAAAGATAAAATGCGACTTTGACTTACCATATTAACTGATGAGGAAGGTAGTAGATTGATGGCTGAGTTTTTTCTTCTTTTTGTTTGTCTCAGCAACGCAGAGAAATTTCTTCTGCAACACTGCCTCTGCTGGCCATTCAGTATATTCTACAGATGGAAAAGTCCACTGTTAGTCAGTTATTAGAACCTGAATATTTCCAAACTGATGCAACAGTACAATTAAATGAGTTTTTATTAAGTGTTTATAATTAGTACTATGGCGACTGCGATATTGTGAACATCCACAGCTCAGGAAAAATTCAAATCTCAATTTTAATTTCAACCTAGCATACTTCTCTCAATCATATATGCCTCATTTGTTACCACTCTCTACAGAACTCTAGCACCTATATGAGGAGGTAGATCAAAAAGATCTCATTGTCAGTCAAGTGACAGCATACCCTTCTCACTGCAATTCGTTTAGGCTACGGTACACCAATAGCAATTAAGTGATCCGATAAGTTGAGGGAGGAATGCTTATGATACAGTTAGTGGGAATAATAAAATCTATGAATAACAGATTCTAACATCTTCATTTTAGCAAATCCCTTTCAGATCACCTATAGAGAACTCGAGAATGTACTGATCAACCACAGCTACAAACAAATGCATAAGTCTTAAATAATGCCCTTGTTTCTTTCATCTCCCCACCGTAGTCTTTAGCTGGGCATCCTGTCTACCCTGCTACCCATTTCAATACCCGGATGAATGTATCCTATCACTTCATGTCAGATGACATCCCTCTGTAGCTTTATGATGTAAGGGCACCATTCGACCAATCACCCTAGGTGACTATTATACAGTAGGACGAGACATCAGCAATTACCAACTAGGTAACTATCTTTTATTATGACTGCAATGCAAGTAGGAGGTGTAATGAGAAAGTACTCTGAACCATTGAAAGCAGTGGGCTCCTTTTGAAAGTGGGCTGGATTTAGAAGAACACAGTTTCTAAACAGCAGTCCATCTTGAGTATAAGAGTCCCACATACAGAGTGGAGGGAAACCGGTTAAATGAGCTTCTCTCTATGTGATAGCAAGTCAATCGCTCTCACTTTAGACAACTCGTTTCAGCCTGAAAGACGGTATTTAACTCGGAGGACATATTCCTAGTACAAGTATCTAAAGAAGGTTTTGTCAGCCTTGCAGACAGTCAAAGTCTTTGATAAACTACCATGATGCCCATGGCATCTTCAGTATTGCTACTGTCTTGAAAAATTAAATGTATTCTGACGACCCCCCTCAACAGGTAACGAGAGCATTCAGGTGCTATGAACATCTTTTAATGACAAGTAAAAAGATAAAATGCGACTTTGACTTACCATATTAATTGATGAGGCAGGTAGTAGATTGATGGCTGAGTTTTTTCTTTTTTGTCTCAGCAACGCAGAGAACTTTCTTCTGCAACACTGCCTCTGCTGGCCATTCAGTATATTCTGCAGAAGGAAAAGTCCACTGTTAGTCAGTTATTAGAACCTGAATATTTCCAAACTGATGCAACAGTACAACTAAATTCATTTTTATTAAGTGTTTATAATTAGTACTATGGCGACTGCGATATTGTGAACATCCACAGCTCAGTAAAAATTCAAATCTCAATTTTAATTTCAACCTAGCATACTTCTCTCAATCATATATGCCTCATTTGTTACCACTCTCTACAGAACTCTAGCACCTATATGAGGAGGTAGATCAAAAAGATCTCATTGTCAGTCAAGTGACAGCATACCCTTCTCACTGCAATTCGTTTAGGCTACGGTACACCAATAGCAATTAAGTGATCCGATAAGTTGAGGGAGGAATGCTTATGATACAGTTAGTGGGAATAATAAAAGCTATGAATAACAGATTCTAACATCTTCATTTTAGCAAATCCCTTTCCGATCACCTATAGAGAACTCGAGAATATACTGATCAACCACAGCTACAAACAAATGCATAAGTCTTAAATAATGCACTTGTTTCTTTCATCTACCCACCGTAGTCTTTAGCTGGGCATCCTGTCTACCCTGCTACCCATTTCAATACCCGGATGAATGTATCCTATCGCTTCATGTCAGATTACATCCCTCTGTAGCTTTATGATGTAAGGGCACCATTCGACCAATCACCCTGGGTGACTATTATACAGTAGGACGAGACATCAGCAATTACCAACTAGGTAACTATCTTTCATTATGACTGCAATGCAAGTAGGAGGTGTAATGGGAAAGAACTCTGAACCACTGAAAGCAGGGGCTCCTTTGAAAGTGGGCTGGATTTAGAAGAACACAGAGTTTCTAAACAGCAGACCATCTTGAGTATAAGAGTCCCATATACAGAGTGGAGGGAAACAGGTTAAATGAGCTTCCCTCTATGTGATAGCAAGTCAATCGCTCTCACTTTAGACAACTCGTTTCAGCCTGAAAGACGGTATTTAATTCGGAGGACATATTCCTAGTACAAGTATCTAAAGAAGGTTTTGTCAGCCTTGCAGACAGTCAAAGTCTTTGATAAACTACCATGATGCCCATGGCATCTTCAGTATTGCTACTGTCTTGAAAAATTAAATGTATTCTGACGACCCCCCTCAACAGGTAACGAGAGCATTCAGGTGCTATGAACATCTTTTAATGACAAGTAAAAAGATAAAATGCGACTTTGACTTACCATATTAATTGATGAGGCAGGTAGTAGATTGATGGCTGAGTTTTTTCTTTTTTGTCTCAGCAACGCAGAGAACTTTCTTCTGCAACACTGCCTCTGCTGGCCAATCAGTATATTCTGCAGATGGAAAAGTCCACTGTTAGTCAGTTATTAGAACCTTAATATTTCCAAACTGATGCAACAGTACAACTAAATTCATTTTTATTAAGTGTTTATAATTAGTACTATGTCGACTCCGATATTGTGAACATCCACAGCTCAGTAAAAATTCAAATCTCAATCTTAATTTCAACCTAGCATACTTCTCTCAATCATATGCCTCATTTGTTACCACTCTCTACATAACTCTAGCACCTATATGAGGAGGTAGACCAAAAAGATCTCATTGTCAGCCAAGTGACAGCGTACCCTTCTCACTGCAATTCGTTTAGGTTATGGTACACCAATAGCAATTAAGTGATCCGATAAGTTGAGGTAGGAATGCTTATGCCACAGTTAGTGGGAACATTAAAAGCTATGAATAACAGATTCTAACATCTTCATTTTAGCACATCCCTTTCAGATCACCTGTAGAGAAATGGAGAATATACTGATCAACCACACCTTCAAACAAATGTATAAGTCTTAAATAATGCCCTCGTTTCTTTCATCTCCCCACCGTAGTCTTTAGCTGGGCATCCTGTCTACCCTGCTACCTATTTCAATACCCGGATGAATGTATCCTATCGCTTCATGTCAGATTACATCCCTCTGTAGCTTTATGATGTAAGGGCACCATTCGACCAATCACCCTGGGTGACTATTATACAGTAGGACGAGACATCAGCAATTACCAACTAGGTAACTATCTTTCATTATGACTGCAATGCAAGTAGGAGGTGTAATGGGAAAAAACTCTGAACCACTGAAAGCAGGGGCTCCTTTTGAAAGTGGGCTGGATTTAGAAGAACACAGAGTTTCTAAACAGCAGTCCATCTTGAGTATAAGAGTCCCATATACAGAGTGGAGGGAAACAGGTTAAATGATCTTCCCTCTATTTGATAGCAAGTCAATCGCTCTCACTTTAGACAACTCGTTTCAGCCTGAAAGACGGTATTTAACTCGGAGGACATATTCCTAGTACAAGTATCTAAAGAATGTTTTCTCAGCCTTGCAGACAGTCAAAGTCTTTGATAAACTACCATGATGCCCATGGCGTCTTCAGTATTGCTATCGTCTTCAAAAATTAAATCTATTCTGAAGACACCCCTCAACATGTAACAAGAGCATTCAGGTGCTATGAACATCTTTTAATGACAAGTAAAAAGATAAAATGCGACTTTGACTTACCATATTAACTGATGAGGCAGGTAGTAGATTGATGGCTGAGTATTTTCTTCTGTTTTTTTTTGTCTCAGCAACGCAGAGAAATTTCTTCTGCAACACTGCCTCGGCTGGCCATTCAGTATATTCTGCAGATGGAAAAGTCCACTGTAAGTCAGTTATTAGAACCTGAATATTTCCAAACTGATGCAACAGTACAACTAAATGAATTTTTATTAAGTGTTTATAATTAGTACTATGGCGACTGCGAGATTGTGAACATCCACAGCTCAGTAAAAATTCAAATCTCAATTTTAATTTCAACCTAGCATACTTCTCTCAATCATATATGCCTCATTTGTTACCACTCTCTACAGAACTCTAGCACCTATATGAGGAGGTAGATCAAAAAGATCTCATTGTCAGTCAAGTGACAGCATACCCTTCTCACTGCAATTCGTTTAGGCTACGGTACACCAATAGCAATTAAGTGATCCGATAAGTTGAGGGAGGAATGCTTATGATACAGTTAGTGGGAATAATAAAAGCTATGAATAACAGATTCTAACATCTTCATTTTAGCAAATCCCTTTCAGATCACCTATAGAGAACTCTAGAATATACTGATCAACCACAGCTACAAACAAATGCATAAGTCTTAAATAATGCCCTCGTTTCTTTCATCTCCCCACCGTAGTCTTTAGCTGGGCATCCTGTCTACCCTGCTACCCATTTCAATTCCCGGATGAATGTATCCTATCGCTTCATGTCAGATTACATCCCTCTGTAGCTTTATGATGTAAGGGCACCAATCACCCTGGGTGACTATTATACAGTAGGACGAGACATCAGCAATTACCAATTAGGTAACTATCTTTCATTATGACTGCAATGCAAGTAGGAGGTGTAATGGGAAAGAACTCTGAATCACTGAAAGCAGGGGCTCCTTTTGAAAGTGGGCTGGATTTAGAAGAACACAGAGTTTCTAAACAGCAGTCCATCTTGAGTATAAGAGTCCCATATACAGAGTGGAGGGAAACAGGTTAAATGAGCTTCCCTCTATGTGATAGCAAGTCAATCGCTCTCACTTTAGACAACTCGATTCAGCCTGAAAGACGGTATTTAACTCGGAGGACATATTCCTAGTACAAGTATCTAAAGAAGGTTTTGTCAGCCTTGCAGACAGTCAAAGTCTTTGATAAACTACCATGATGCCCATGGCGTCTTCAGTATTGCTACTGTCTTGAAAAATTAAATGTATTCTGACGACCCCCCTCAACAGGTAACAAGAGCATTCAGGTGCTATGAACATCTTTTAATGACAAGTAAAAAGATAAAATGCGACTTTGACTTACCATATTAATTGATGAGGCAGGTAGTAGATTGATGGCTGAGTTTTTTCTTTTTTGTCTCAGCAACGCAGAGAACTTTCTTCTGCAACACTGCCTCTGCTGGCCATTCAGTATATTCTGCAGATGGAAAAGTCCACTGTTAGTCAGTTATTAGAACCTGAATATTTCCAAACTGATGCAACAGTACAACTAAATTCATTTTTATTAAGTGTTTATAATTAGTACTATGTCGACTCCGATATTGTGAACATCCACAGCTCAGTAAAAATTCAAATCTCAATCTTAATTTCAACCTAGCATACTTCTCTCAATCATATGCCTCATTTGTTACCACTCTCTACATAACTCTAGCACCTATATGAGGAGGTAGACCAAAAAGATCTCATTGTCAGCCAAGTGACAGCGTACCCTTCTCACTGCAATTCGTTTAGGTTATGGTACACCAATAGCAATTAAGTGATCCGATAAGTTGAGGGAGGAATGCTTATGCTAGAGTTAGTGGGAATAATAAAAGCTATGAATAACAGATTCGAACATCTTCATTTTAGCAAATCCCTTTCAGATCACCTATTGAGAACTCGAGAATATACTGATCAACCACAGCTACAAACAAATGCATAAGTCTTAAATAATTCCCTCGTTTCTTTCATCTCCCCACCGTAGTCTTTAGCTGGGCATCCTGTCTACCCTGCTACCCATTTCAATACCCAGATGAATGTATCCTATCGCTTCATGTCAGATGACATCCCTCTAAAGCTTTATGATGTAAGGGCACCATTCGACCAATCACCCTGGGTGACTATTATACAGTAGGACGAGACATCAGCAATTACCAACTAGGTAACTATCTTTCATTATGACTGCAATGCAAGTAGGAGGTGTAATGGGAAAGAACTCTGAACCATTGAAAGCAGGGGCTCCTTTTGAAAGTGGGCTGGATTTAGAAGAACACAGAGTTTCTAAACAGCAGTCCATCTTGAGTATAAGAGTCCCACATACAGAGTGGAGGGAAACAGGTTAAATGAGCTTCCCTCTATGTGATAGCAAGTCAATCGCTCTCACTTTAGACAACTCGATTCAGCCTGAAAGACGGTATTTAACTCGGAGGACATATTCTTAGTACAAGTATCTAAAGAAGGTTTTGTCAGCCTTGCAGACAGTCAAAGTCTTTGATAACCTACCATGATGCCCATGGCGTCTTCAGTATTGCTACTGTCTTGAAAAATTAAATGTATTCTGACGACCCCTCTCAACAGGTAACAAGAGCATTCAGGTGCTATGAACATCTTTTAATGACAAGTAAAAAGATAAAATGCGACTTTGACTTACCATATTAATTGATGAGGCAGGTAGTAGATTGATGGCTGAGTTTTTTCTTTTTTGTCTCAGCAACGCAGAGAACTTTCTTCTGCAACACTGCCTCTGCTGGCCATTCAGTATATTCTGCAGATGGAAAAGTCCACTGTTAGTCAGTTATTAGAACCTGAATATTTCCAAACTGATGCAACAGTACAACTAAATTCATTTTTATTAAGTGTTTATAATTAGTACTATGTCGACTCCGATATTGTGAACATCCACAGCTCAGTAAAAATTCAAATCTCAATCTTAATTTCAACCTAGCATACTTCTCTCAATCATATGCCTCATTTGTTACCACTCTCTACATAACTCTAGCACCTATATGAGGAGGTAGACCAAAAAGATCTCATTGTCAGCCAAGTGACAGCGTACCCTTCTCACTGCAATTCGTTTAGGTTATGGTACACCAATAGCAATTAAGTGATCCGATAAGTTGAGGGAGGAATGCTTATGCTAGAGTTAGTGGGAATAATAAAAGCTATGAATAACAGATTCTAACATCTTCATTTTAGCAAATCCCTTTCAGATCACCTATTGAGAACTCGAGAATATACTGATCAACCACAGCTACAAACAAATGCATAAGTCTTAAATAATTCCCTCGTTTCTTTCATCTCCCCACCGTAGTCTTTAGCTGGGCATCCTGTCTACCCTGCTACCCATTTCAATACCCAGATGAATGTATCCTATCGCTTCATGTCAGATGACATCCCTCTGTAGCTTTATGATGTAAGGGCACCATTCGACCAATCACCCTGGGTGACTATTATACAGTAGGACGAGACATCAGCAATTACCAACTAGGTAACTATCTTTCATTATGACTGCAATGCAAGTAGGAGGTGTAATGGGAAAGAACTCTGAATCACTGAAAGCAGGGGCTGCTTTTGAAAGTGGGCTGGATTTAGAAGAACACCGAGTTTCTAAACAGCAGTCCATCTTGAGTATAAGAGTCCCATATACAGAGTGGAGGGAAACAGGTTAAATGAGCTTCCCTCTATGTGATAGCAAGTCAATCGCTCTCACTTTAGACAACTCGTTTCAGCCTGAAAGACGGTATTTAACTCGGAGGACATATTCCTAGTACAAGTATCTAAAGAAGGTTTTGTCAGCCTTGCAGACAGTCAAAGTCTTTGATAAACTACCATGATGCCCATGGCGTCTTCAGTATTGCTACCGTCTTCAAAAATTAAATCTATTCTGAAGACCCCCCTCAACAGGTAACGAGAGCATTCAGGTGCTATGAACATCTTTTAATGACAAGTAAAAAGATAAAATGCGACTTTGACTTACCATATTAATTGATGAGGCAGGTAGTAGATTGATGGCTGAGTTTTTTCTTTTTTGTCTCAGCAACGCAGAGAACTTTCTTCTGCAACACTGCCTCTGCTGGCCATTCAGTATATTCTGCAGATGGAAAAGTCCACTGTTAGTCAGTTATTAGAACCTGAATATTTCCAAACTGATGCAACAGTACAACTAAATTAATTTTTATTAAGTGTTTATAATTAGTACTATGGCGACTGCGATATTGTGAACATCCACAGCTCAGTAAAAATTCAAATCTCAATTTTAATTTCAACCTAGCATACTTCTCTCAATCATATGCCTCATTTGTTACCACTCTCTACAGAACTCTAGCACCTATATGAGGAGGTAGATCAAAAAGATCTCATTGTCAGCCAAGTGACAGCGTACCCTTCTCACTGCAATTCGTTTAGGTTATGGTACATCAATAGCAATTAAGTGATCCGATAAGTTGAGGGAGGAATGCTTATGCTAGAGTTAGTGGGAATAATAAAAGCTATGAATAACAGATTCTAACATCTTCATTTTAGCAAATCCCTTTCAGATCACCTATTGAGAACTCGAGAATATACTGATCAACCACAGCTACAAACAAATGCATAAGTCTTAAATAATTCCCTCGTTTCTTTCATCTCCCCACCGTAGTATTTAGCTGGGCATCCTGTCTACCCTGCTACCCATTTCAATACCCGGATGAATGTATCCTATCGCTTCATGTCAGATGACATCCCTCTGTAGCTTTATGATGTAAGGGCACCATTCGACCAATCACCCTGGGTGACTATTATACAGTAAGACGAGACATCACCAATTACCAACTAGGTAACTATCTTTCATTATGACTGCAATGCAAGTAGGAGGTGTAATGGGAAAGAACTCTGAACCATTGAAAGCAGGGGCTCCTTTTGAAAGTGGGCTGGATTTAGAAGAACACAGAGTTTCTAAACAGCAGTCCATCTTGAGTATAAGAGTCCCACATACAGAGTGGAGGGAAACAGGTTAAATGAGCTTCCCTCTATGTGATAGCAAGTCAATCACTCTCACTTTAGACTAGGCCTGGGCGAAGCACTACGCTACGCTCGCGTAGTTTGCGAAGTTCGCGCTACTTCGCACTACGCGAACTGCACGTAGCACAGTGCGAACACGCGTAGCGTAGTGTTGCGTAGTGCTGCGGTCATTTTTTGCTTGCTCGCGGTCCTCAACGTCAAGTTGGCGACCGCGAGCAAGCAAAATGACATCCTGGCGAGACTTTTTCCTTGTTCGCGATCGCGAGCATGGAAAATAAACCTCCCGGCGAGATTCACAACGCGAGAAGGTCAGGTTTCTCATTGCGAGGGGTCGCGTATGCTCGCGACCGCTCGCGAGGAGAAACTACCAGTTCGCGTTGAGAAAGCTGCAGCTCGAGGAAAAATCTACTCGAGCAGCAGAAAACTACAGCTCGCACTGTGCAAGATGCCATTTTCAATGATTGCACAGTGCCGGTTGCTTGTCCGCACTGTGCAATCATTGAAAACAACATCTTGCACAGTGCGAACATGTTACTTCGCAGTTCGCGAAGTGCTACGCGTAGCTCGCGTAGTGCGAACTTCACTTTGCGTAGCTTCGCGAAGTGCTACTTCGCGAACTACGCCCACCCTTACTTTAGACAACTCGTTTCAGCCTGAAAGACGGTATTTAACTCGGAGGACATATTCCTAGTACAAGTATCTAAAGAAGGTTTTGTCAGCCTTGCAGACAGTCAAAGTCTTTGATAAACTACCATGATGCCCATAGCGTCTTCAGTATTGCTACCGTCTTCAAAAATTAAATCTATTCTGAAGACCCCCCTCAACAGGTAACGAGAGCATTCAGGTGCTATGAACATCTTTTAATGACAAGTAAAAAGATAAAATGCGACTTTGACTTACCATATTAATTGATGAGGCAGGTAGTAGATTGATGGCTGAGTTTTTTCTTTTTTGTCTCAGCAACGCAGAGAACTTTCTTCTGCAACACTGCCTCTGCTGGCCATTCAGTATATTCTGCAGATGGAAAAGTCCACTGTTAGTCAGTTATTAGAACCTGAATATTTCCAAACTGATGCAACAGTACAACTAAATTAATTTTTATTAAGTGTTTATAATTAGTACTATGGCGACTGCGATATTGTGAACATCCACAGCTCAGTAAAAATTCAAATCTCAATTTTAATTTCAACCTAGCATACTTCTCTCAATCATATGCCTCATTTGTTACCACTCTCTACAGAACTCTAGCACCTATATGAGGAGGTAGATCAAAAAGATCTCATTGTCAGCCAAGTGACAGCGTACCCTTCTCACTGCAATTCGTTTAGGTTATGGTACATCAATAGCAATTAAGTGATCCGATAAGTTGAGGGAGGAATGCTTATGCTAGAGTTAGTGGGAATAATAAAAGCTATGAATAACAGATTCTAACATCTTCATTTTAGCAAATCCCTTTCAGATCACCTATTGAGAACTCGAGAATATACTGATCAACCACAGCTACAAACAAATGCATAAGTCTTAAATAATTCCCTCGTTTCTTTCATCTCCCCACCGTAGTATTTAGCTGGGCATCCTGTCTACCCTGCTACCCATTTCAATACCCGGATGAATGTATCCTATCGCTTCATGTCAGATGACATCCCTCTGTAGCTTTATGATGTAAGGGCACCATTCGACCAATCACCCTGGGTGACTATTATACAGTAAGACGAGACATCACCAATTACCAACTAGGTAACTATCTTTCATTATGACTGCAATGCAAGTAGGAGGTGTGATGGGAAAGAACTCTGAACCATTGAAAGCAGGGGCTCCTTTTGAAAGTGGGCTGGATTTAGAAGAACACAGAGTTTCTAAACAGCAGTCCATCTTGAGTATAAGAGTCCCACATACAGAGTGGAGGGAAACAGGTTAAATGAGCTTCCCTCTATGTGATAGCAAGTCAATCACTCTCACTTTAGACAACTCGTTTCAGCCTGAAAGACGGTATTTAACTCGGAGGACATAATCCTAGTACAAGTATCTAAAGAAGGTTTTGTCAGCCTTGCAGACAGTCAAAGTCTTTGATAAACTACCATGATGCCCATGGCGTCTTCAGTATTGCTACTGTCTTGAAAATTAAATGTATTCTGACGACCCCCCTCAACAGGTAACGAGAGCATTCAGGTGCTATGAACATCTTTTAATGACAAGTAAAAAGATAAAATGCGACTTTGACTTACCATATTAACTGATGAGGAAGGTAGTAGATTGATGGCTGAGTTTTTTCTTCTTTTTGTTTGTCTCAGCAACGCAGAGAAATTTCTTCTGCAACACTGCCTCTGCTGGCCATTCAGTATATTCTGCAGATGGAAAAGTCCACTGTTAGTCAGTTATTAGAACCTGAATATTTCCAAACTGATGCAACAGTACAATTAAATGAGTTTTTATTAAGTGTTTATAATTAGTACTATGGCGACTGCGATATTGTGAACATCCACAGCTCAGGAAAAATTCAAATCTCAATTTTAATTTCAACCTAGCATACTTCTCTCAATCATATATGCCTCATTTGTTACCACTCTCTACAGAACTCTAGCACCTATATGAGGAGGTAGATCAAAAAGATCTCATTGTCAGTCAAGTGACAGCATACCCTTCTCACTGCAATTCGTTTAGGCTACGGTACACCAATAGCAATTAAGTGATCCGATAAGTTGAGGGAGGAATGCTTATGATACAGTTAGTGGGAATAATAAAATCTATGAATAACAGATTCTAACATCTTCATTTTAGCAAATCCCTTTCAGATCACCTATAGAGAACTCGAGAATGTACTGATCAACCACAGCTACAAACAAATGCATAAGTCTTAAATAATGCCCTTGTTTCTTTCATCTCCCCACCGTAGTCTTTAGCTGGGCATCCTGTCTACCCTGCTACCCATTTCAATACCCGGATGAATGTATCCTATCACTTCATGTCAGATGACATCCCTCTGTAGCTTTATGATGTAAGGGCACCATTCGACCAATCACCCTAGGTGACTATTATACAGTAGGACGAGACATCAGCAATTACCAACTAGGTAACTATCTTTTATTATGACTGCAATGCAAGTAGGAGGTGTAATGAGAAAGTACTCTGAACCATTGAAAGCAGTGGGCTCCTTTTGAAAGTGGGCTGGATTTAGAAGAACACAGTTTCTAAACAGCAGTCCATCTTGAGTATAAGAGTCCCACATACAGAGTGGAGGGAAACCGGTTAAATGAGCTTCTCTCTATGTGATAGCAAGTCAATCGCTCTCACTTTAGACAACTCGTTTCAGCCTGAAAGACGGTATTTAACTCGGAGGACATATTCCTAGTACAAGTATCTAAAGAAGGTTTTGTCAGCCTTGCAGACAGTCAAAGTCTTTGATAAACTACCATGATGCCCATGGCATCTTCAGTATTGCTACTGTCTTGAAAAATTAAATGTATTCTGACGACCCCCCTCAACAGGTAACGAGAGCATTCAGGTGCTATGAACATCTTTTAATGACAAGTAAAAAGATAAAATGCGACTTTGACTTACCATATTAATTGATGAGGCAGGTAGTAGATTGATGGCTGAGTTTTTTCTTTTTTGTCTCAGCAACGCAGAGAACTTTCTTCTGCAACACTGCCTCTGCTGGCCATTCAGTATATTCTGCAGAAGGAAAAGTCCACTGTTAGTCAGTTATTAGAACCTGAATATTTCCAAACTGATGCAACAGTACAACTAAATTCATTTTTATTAAGTGTTTATAATTAGTACTATGGCGACTGCGATATTGTGAACATCCACAGCTCAGTAAAAATTCAAATCTCAATTTTAATTTCAACCTAGCATACTTCTCTCAATCATATATGCCTCATTTGTTACCACTCTCTACAGAACTCTAGCACCTATATGAGGAGGTAGATCAAAAAGATCTCATTGTCAGTCAAGTGACAGCATACCCTTCTCACTGCAATTCGTTTAGGCTACGGTACACCAATAGCAATTAAGTGATCCGATAAGTTGAGGGAGGAATGCTTATGATACAGTTAGTGGGAATAATAAAAGCTATGAATAACAGATTCTAACATCTTCATTTTAGCAAATCCCTTTCCGATCACCTATAGAGAACTCGAGAATATACTGATCAACCACAGCTACAAACAAATGCATAAGTCTTAAATAATGCACTTGTTTCTTTCATCTACCCACCGTAGTCTTTAGCTGGGCATCCTGTCTACCCTGCTACCCATTTCAATACCCGGATGAATGTATCCTATCGCTTCATGTCAGATTACATCCCTCTGTAGCTTTATGATGTAAGGGCACCATTCGACCAATCACCCTGGGTGACTATTATACAGTAGGACGAGACATCAGCAATTACCAACTAGGTAACTATCTTTCATTATGACTGCAATGCAAGTAGGAGGTGTAATGGGAAAGAACTCTGAACCACTGAAAGCAGGGGCTCCTTTGAAAGTGGGCTGGATTTAGAAGAACACAGAGTTTCTAAACAGCAGACCATCTTGAGTATAAGAGTCCCATATACAGAGTGGAGGGAAACAGGTTAAATGAGCTTCCCTCTATGTGATAGCAAGTCAATCGCTCTCACTTTAGACAACTCGTTTCAGCCTGAAAGACGGTATTTAATTCGGAGGACATATTCCTAGTACAAGTATCTAAAGAAGGTTTTGTCAGCCTTGCAGACAGTCAAAGTCTTTGATAAACTACCATGATGCCCATGGCATCTTCAGTATTGCTACTGTCTTGAAAAATTAAATGTATTCTGACGACCCCCCTCAACAGGTAACGAGAGCATTCAGGTGCTATGAACATCTTTTAATGACAAGTAAAAAGATAAAATGCGACTTTGACTTACCATATTAATTGATGAGGCAGGTAGTAGATTGATGGCTGAGTTTTTTCTTTTTTGTCTCAGCAACGCAGAGAACTTTCTTCTGCAACACTGCCTCTGCTGGCCAATCAGTATATTCTGCAGATGGAAAAGTCCACTGTTAGTCAGTTATTAGAACCTTAATATTTCCAAACTGATGCAACAGTACAACTAAATTCATTTTTATTAAGTGTTTATAATTAGTACTATGTCGACTCCGATATTGTGAACATCCACAGCTCAGTAAAAATTCAAATCTCAATCTTAATTTTAACCTAGCATACTTCTCTCAATCATATGCCTCATTTGTTACCACTCTCTACATAACTCTAGCACCTATATGAGGAGGTAGACCAAAAAGATCTCATTGTCAGCCAAGTGACAGCGTACCCTTCTCACTGCAATTCGTTTAGGTTATGGTACACCAATAGCAATTAAGTGATCCGATAAGTTGAGGTAGGAATGCTTATGCCACAGTTAGTGGGAACATTAAAAGCTATGAATAACAGATTCTAACATCTTCATTTTAGCACATCCCTTTCAGATCACCTGTAGAGAAATGGAGAATATACTGATCAACCACACCTTCAAACAAATGTATAAGTCTTAAATAATGCCCTCGTTTCTTTCATCTCCCCACCGTAGTCTTTAGCTGGGCATCCTGTCTACCCTGCTACCTATTTCAATACCCGGATGAATGTATCCTATCGCTTCATGTCAGATTACATCCCTCTGTAGCTTTATGATGTAAGGGCACCATTCGACCAATCACCCTGGGTGACTATTATACAGTAGGACGAGACATCAGCAATTACCAACTAGGTAACTATCTTTCATTATGACTGCAATGCAAGTAGGAGGTGTAATGGGAAAAAACTCTGAACCACTGAAAGCAGGGGCTCCTTTTGAAAGTGGGCTGGATTTAGAAGAACACAGAGTTTCTAAACAGCAGTCCATCTTGAGTATAAGAGTCCCATATACAGAGTGGAGGGAAACAGGTTAAATGATCTTCCCTCTATTTGATAGCAAGTCAATCGCTCTCACTTTAGACAACTCGTTTCAGCCTGAAAGACGGTATTTAACTCGGAGGACATATTCCTAGTACAAGTATCTAAAGAATGTTTTCTCAGCCTTGCAGACAGTCAAAGTCTTTGATAAACTACCATGATGCCCATGGCGTCTTCAGTATTGCTATCGTCTTCAAAAATTAAATCTATTCTGAAGACACCCCTCAACATGTAACAAGAGCATTCAGGTGCTATGAACATCTTTTAATGACAAGTAAAAAGATAAAATGCGACTTTGACTTACCATATTAACTGATGAGGCAGGTAGTAGATTGATGGCTGAGTATTTTCTTCTGTTTTTTTTTGTCTCAGCAACGCAGAGAAATTTCTTCTGCAACACTGCCTCGGCTGGCCATTCAGTATATTCTGCAGATGGAAAAGTCCACTGTAAGTCAGTTATTAGAACCTGAATATTTCCAAACTGATGCAACAGTACAACTAAATGAATTTTTATTAAGTGTTTATAATTAGTACTATGGCGACTGCGAGATTGTGAACATCCACAGCTCAGTAAAAATTCAAATCTCAATTTTAATTTCAACCTAGCATACTTCTCTCAATCATATATGCCTCATTTGTTACCACTCTCTACAGAACTCTAGCACCTATATGAGGAGGTAGATCAAAAAGATCTCATTGTCAGTCAAGTGACAGCATACCCTTCTCACTGCAATTCGTTTAGGCTACGGTACACCAATAGCAATTAAGTGATCCGATAAGTTGAGGGAGGAATGCTTATGATACAGTTAGTGGGAATAATAAAAGCTATGAATAACAGATTCTAACATCTTCATTTTAGCAAATCCCTTTCAGATCACCTATAGAGAACTCTAGAATATACTGATCAACCACAGCTACAAACAAATGCATAAGTCTTAAATAATGCCCTCGTTTCTTTCATCTCCCCACCGTAGTCTTTAGCTGGGCATCCTGTCTACCCTGCTACCCATTTCAATTCCCGGATGAATGTATCCTATCGCTTCATGTCAGATTACATCCCTCTGTAGCTTTATGATGTAAGGGCACCATTCGACCAATCACCCTGGGTGACTATTATACAGTAGGACGAGACATCAGCAATTACCAATTAGGTAACTATATTTCATTATGACTGCAATGCAAGTAGGAGGTGTAATGGGAAAGAACTCTGAATCACTGAAAGCAGGGGCTCCTTTTGAAAGTGGGCTGGATTTAGAAGAACACAGAGTTTCTAAACAGCAGTCCATCTTGAGTATAAGAGTCCCATATACAGAGTGGAGGGAAACAGGTTAAATGAGCTTCCCTCTATGTGATAGCAAGTCAATCGCTCTCACTTTAGACAACTCGATTCAGCCTGAAAGACGGTATTTAACTCGGAGGACATATTCCTAGTACAAGTATCTAAAGAAGGTTTTGTCAGCCTTGCAGACAGTCAAAGTCTTTGATAAACTACCATGATGCCCATGGCGTCTTCAGTATTGCTACTGTCTTGAAAAATTAAATGTATTCTGACGACCCCCCTCAACAGGTAACAAGAGCATTCAGGTGCTATGAACATCTTTTAATGACAAGTAAAAAGATAAAATGCGACTTTGACTTACCATATTAATTGATGAGGCAGGTAGTAGATTGATGGCTGAGTTTTTTCTTTTTTGTCTCAGCAACGCAGAGAACTTTCTTCTGCAACACTGCCTCTGCTGGCCATTCAGTATATTCTGCAGATGGAAAAGTCCACTGTTAGTCAGTTATTAGAACCTGAATATTTCCAAACTGATGCAACAGTACAACTAAATTCATTTTTATTAAGTGTTTATAATTAGTACTATGTCGACTCCGATATTGTGAACATCCACAGCTCAGTAAAAATTCAAATCTCAATCTTAATTTCAACCTAGCATACTTCTCTCAATCATATGCCTCATTTGTTACCACTCTCTACATAACTCTAGCACCTATATGAGGAGGTAGACCAAAAAGATCTCATTGTCAGCCAAGTGACAGCGTACCCTTCTCACTGCAATTCGTTTAGGTTATGGTACACCAATAGCAATTAAGTGATCCGATAAGTTGAGGGAGGAATGCTTATGCTAGAGTTAGTGGGAATAATAAAAGCTATGAATAACAGATTCGAACATCTTCATTTTAGCAAATCCCTTTCAGATCACCTATTGAGAACTCGAGAATATACTGATCAACCACAGCTACAAACAAATGCATAAGTCTTAAATAATTCCCTCGTTTCTTTCATCTCCCCACCGTAGTCTTTAGCTGGGCATCCTGTCTACCCTGCTACCCATTTCAATACCCAGATGAATGTATCCTATCGCTTCATGTCAGATGACATCCCTCTAAAGCTTTATGATGTAAGGGCACCATTCGACCAATCACCCTGGGTGACTATTATACAGTAGGACGAGACATCAGCAATTACCAACTAGGTAACTATCTTTCATTATGACTGCAATGCAAGTAGGAGGTGTAATGGGAAAGAACTCTGAACCATTGAAAGCAGGGGCTCCTTTTGAAAGTGGGCTGGATTTAGAAGAACACAGAGTTTCTAAACAGCAGTCCATCTTGAGTATAAGAGTCCCACATACAGAGTGGAGGGAAACAGGTTAAATGAGCTTCCCTCTATGTGATAGCAAGTCAATCGCTCTCACTTTAGACAACTCGATTCAGCCTGAAAGACGGTATTTAACTCGGAGGACATATTCTTAGTACAAGTATCTAAAGAAGGTTTTGTCAGCCTTGCAGACAGTCAAAGTCTTTGATAACCTACCATGATGCCCATGGCGTCTTCAGTATTGCTACTGTCTTGAAAAATTAAATGTATTCTGACGACCCCTCTCAACAGGTAACAAGAGCATTCAGGTGCTATGAACATCTTTTAATGACAAGTAAAAAGATAAAATGCGACTTTGACTTACCATATTAATTGATGAGGCAGGTAGTAGATTGATGGCTGAGTTTTTTCTTTTTTGTCTCAGCAACGCAGAGAACTTTCTTCTGCAACACTGCCTCTGCTGGCCATTCAGTATATTCTGCAGATGGAAAAGTCCACTGTTAGTCAGTTATTAGAACCTGAATATTTCCAAACTGATGCAACAGTACAACTAAATTCATTTTTATTAAGTGTTTATAATTAGTACTATGTCGACTCCGATATTGTGAACATCCACAGCTCAGTAAAAATTCAAATCTCAATCTTAATTTCAACCTAGCATACTTCTCTCAATCATATGCCTCATTTGTTACCACTCTCTACATAACTCTAGCACCTATATGAGGAGGTAGACCAAAAAGATCTCATTGTCAGCCAAGTGACAGCGTACCCTTCTCACTGCAATTCGTTTAGGTTATGGTACACCAATAGCAATTAAGTGATCCGATAAGTTGAGGGAGGAATGCTTATGCTAGAGTTAGTGGGAATAATAAAAGCTATGAATAACAGATTCTAACATCTTCATTTTAGCAAATCCCTTTCAGATCACCTATTGAGAACTCGAGAATATACTGATCAACCACAGCTACAAACAAATGCATAAGTCTTAAATAATTCCCTCGTTTCTTTCATCTCCCCACCGTAGTCTTTAGCTGGGCATCCTGTCTACCCTGCTACCCATTTCAATACCCAGATGAATGTATCCTATCGCTTCATGTCAGATGACATCCCTCTGTAGCTTTATGATGTAAGGGCACCATTCGACCAATCACCCTGGGTGACTATTATACAGTAGGACGAGACATCAGCAATTACCAACTAGGTAACTATCTTTCATTATGACTGCAATGCAAGTAGGAGGTGTAATGGGAAAGAACTCTGAATCACTGAAAGCAGGGGCTGCTTTTGAAAGTGGGCTGGATTTAGAAGAACACCGAGTTTCTAAACAGCAGTCCATCTTGAGTATAAGAGTCCCATATACAGAGTGGAGGGAAACAGGTTAAATGAGCTTCCCTCTATGTGATAGCAAGTCAATCGCTCTCACTTTAGACAACTCGTTTCAGCCTGAAAGACGGTATTTAACTCGGAGGACATATTCCTAGTACAAGTATCTAAAGAAGGTTTTGTCAGCCTTGCAGACAGTCAAAGTCTTTGATAAACTACCATGATGCCCATGGCGTCTTCAGTATTGCTACTGTCTTGAAAAATTAAATGTATTCTGACGACCCCCCTCAACAGGTAACGAGAGCATTCAGGTGCTATGAACATCTTTTAATTACAAGTAAAAAGATAAAATGCGACTTTTACTTACCATATTAATTGATGAGGCAGGTAGTAGATTGATGGCTGAGTTTTTTCTTTTTTGTCTCAGCAACGCAGTGAACTTTCTTCTGCAACACTGCCTCTGCTGGCCATTCAGTATATTCTGCAGATGGAAAAGTCCACTGTTAGTCAGTTATTAGAACCTGAATATTTCCAAACTGATGCAACAGTACAACTAAATTAATTTTTATTAAGTGTTTATAATTAGTACTATGGCGACTGCGATATTGTGAACATCCACAGCTCAGTAAAAATTCAAATCTCAATTTTAATTTCAACCTAGCATACTTCTCTCAATCATATGCCTCATTTGTTACCACTCTCTACATAACTCTAGCACCTATATGAGGAGGTAGACCAAAAAGATCTCATTGTCAGCCAAGTGACAGCGTACCCTTCTCACTGCAATTCGTTTAGGTTATGGTACACCAATAGCAATTAAGTGATCCGATAAGTTGAGGGAGGAATGCTTATGCTAGAGTTAGTGGGAATAATAAAAGCTATGAATAACAGATTCTAACATCTTCATTTTAGCAAATCCCTTTCAGATCACCTATTGAGAACTCGAGAATATACTGATCAACCACAGCTACAAACAAATGCATAAGTCTTAAATAATTCCCTCGTTTCTTTCATCTCCCCACCGTAGTCTTTAGCTGGGCATCCTGTCTACCCTGCTACCCATTTCAATACCCAGATGAATGTATCCTATCGCTTCATGTCAGATGACATCCCTCTGTAGCTTTATGATGTAAGGGCACCATTCGACCAATCACCCTGGGTGACTATTATACAGTAGGACGAGACATCAGCAATTACCAACTAGGTAACTATCTTTCATTATGACTGCAATGCAAGTAGGAGGTGTAATGGGAAAGAACTCTGAACCATTGAAAGCAGGGGCTCCTTTTGAAAGTGGGCTGGATTTAGAAGAACACAGAGTTTCTAAACAGCAGTCCATCTTGAGTATAAGAGTCCCACATACAGAGTGGAGGGAAACAGGTTAAATGAGCTTCCCTCTATGTGATAGCAAGTCAATCGCTCTCACTTTAGACAACTCGATTCAGCCTGAAAGACGGTATTTAACTCGGAGGACATATTCCTAGTACAAGTATCTAAAGAAGGTTTTGTCAGCCTTGCAGACAGTCAAAGTCTTTGATAACCTACCATGATGCCCATGGCGTCTTCAGTATTGCTACTGTCTTGAAAAATTAAATGTATTCTGACGACCCCTCTCAACAGGTAACAAGAGCATTCAGGTGCTATGAACATCTTTTAATGACAAGTAAAAAGATAAAATGCGACTTTGACTTACCATATTAATTGATGAGGCAGGTAGTAGATTGATGGCTGAGTTTTTTCTTTTTTGTCTCAGCAACGCAGAGAACTTTCTTCTGCAACACTGCCTCTGCTGGCCATTCAGTATATTCTGCAGATGGAAAAGTCCACTGTTAGTCAGTTATTAGAACCTGAATATTTCCAAACTGATGCAACAGTACAACTAAATTCATTTTTATTAAGTGTTTATAATTAGTACTATGTCGACTCCGATATTGTGAACATCCACAGCTCAGTAAAAATTCAAATCTCAATCTTAATTTCAACCTAGCATACTTCTCTCAATCATATGCCTCATTTGTTACCACTCTCTACATAACTCTAGCACCTATATGAGGAGGTAGACCAAATAGATCTCATTGTCAGCCAAGTGACAGCGTACCCTTCTCACTGCAATTCGTTTAGGTTATGGTACACCAATAGCAATTAAGTGATCCGATAAGTTGAGGGAGGAATGCTTATGCTAGAGTTAGTGGGAATAATAAAAGCTATGAATAACAGATTCTAACATCTTCATTTTAGCAAATCCCTTTCAGATCACCTATTGAGAACTCGAGAATATACTGATCAACCACAGCTACAAACAAATGCATAAGTCTTAAATAATTCCCTCGTTTCTTTCATCTCCCCACCGTAGTCTTTAGCTGGGCATGCTGTCTACCCTGCTACCCATTTCAATACCCAGATGAATGTATCCTATCGCTTCATGTCAGATGACATCCCTCTGTAGCTTTATGATGTAAGGGCACCATTCGACCAATCACCCTGGGTGACTATTATACAGTAGGACGAGACATCAGCAATTACCAACTAGGTAACTATCTTTCATTATGACTGCAATGCAAGTAGGAGGTGTAATGGGAAAGAACTCTGAATCACTGAAAGCAGGGGCTGCTTTTGAAAGTGGGCTGGATTTAGAAGAACACCGAGTTTCTAAACAGCAGTCCATCTTGAGTATAAGAGTCCCATATACAGAGTGGAGGGAAACAGGTTAAATGAGCTTCCCTCTATGTGATAGCAAGTCAATCGCTCTCACTTTAGACAACTCGTTTCAGCCTGAAAGACGGTATTTAACTCGGAGGACATATTCCTAGTACAAGTATCTAAAGAAGGTTTTGTCAGCCTTGCAGACAGTCAAAGTCTTTGATAAACTACCATGATGCCCATGGCGTCTTCAGTATTGCTACTGTCTTGAAAAATTAAATGTATTCTGACGACCCCCCTCAACAGGTAACGAGAGCATTCAGGTGCTATGAACATCTTTTAATTACAAGTAAAAAGATAAAATGCGACTTTGACTTACCATATTAATTGATGAGGCAGGTAGTAGATTGATGGCTGAGTTTTTTCTTTTTTGTCTCAGCAACGCAGTGAACTTTCTTCTGCAACACTGCCTCTGCTGGCCATTCAGTATATTCTGCAGATGGAAAAGTCCACTGTTAGTCAGTTATTAGAACCTGAATATTTCCAAACTGATGCAACAGTACAACTAAATTAATTTTTATTAAGTGTTTATAATTAGTACTATGGCGACTGCGATATTGTGAACATCCACAGCTCAGTAAAAATTCAAATCTCAATTTTAATTTCAACCTAGCATACTTCTCTCAATCATATGCCTCATTTGTTACCACTCTCTACATAACTCTAGCACCTATATGAGGAGGTAGACCAAAAAGATCTCATTGTCAGCCAAGTGACAGCGTACCCTTCTCACTGCAATTCGTTTAGGTTATGGTACACCAATAGCAATTAAGTGATCCGATAAGTTGAGGGAGGAATGCTTATGCTAGAGTTAGTGGGAATAATAAAAGCTATGAATAACAGATTCTAACATCTTCATTTTAGCAAATCCCTTTCAGATCACCTATTGAGAACTCGAGAATATACTGATCAACCACAGCTACAAACAAATGCATAAGTCTTAAATAATTCCCTCGTTTCTTTCATCTCCCCACCGTAGTCTTTAGCTGGGCATCCTGTCTACCCTGCTACCCATTTCAATACCCAGATGAATGTATCCTATCGCTTCATGTCAGATGACATCCCTCTGTAGCTTTATGATGTAAGGGCACCATTCGACCAATCACCCTGGGTGACTATTATACAGTAGGACGAGACATCAGCAATTACCAACTAGGTAACTATCTTTCATTATGACTGCAATGCAAGTAGGAGGTGTAATGGGAAAGAACTCTGAACCATTGAAAGCAGGGGCTCCTTTTGAAAGTGGGCTGGATTTAGAAGAACACAGAGTTTCTAAACAGCAGTCCATCTTGAGTATAAGAGTCCCACATACAGAGTGGAGGGAAACAGGTTAAATGAGCTTCCCTCTATGTGATAGCAAGTCAATCACTCTCACTTTAGACTAGGCCTGGGCGAAGCACTACGCTACGCTCGCGTAGTTTGCGAAGTTCGCGCTACTTCGCACTACGCGAACTGCACGTAGCACAGTGCGAACACGCGTAGCGTAGTGTTGCGTAGTGCTGCGGTCATTTTTTGCTTGCTCGCGGTCCTCAACGTCAAGTTGGCGACCGCGAGCAAGCAAAATGACATCCTGGCGAGACTTTTTCCTTGTTCGCGATCGCGAGCATGGAAAATAAACCTCCCGGCGAGATTCACAACGCGAGAAGGTCAGGTTTCTCATTGCGAGGGGTCGCGTATGCTCGCGACCGCTCGCGAGGAGAAACTACCAGTTCGCGTTGAGAAAGCTGCAGCTCGAGGAAAAATCTACTCGAGCAGCAGAAAACTACAGCTCGCACTGTGCAAGATGCCATTTTCAATGATTGCACAGTGCCGGTTGCTTGTCCGCACTGTGCAATCATTGAAAACAACATCTTGCACAGTGCGAACATGTTACTTCGCAGTTCGCGAAGTGCTACGCGTAGCTCGCGTAGTGCGAACTTCACTTTGCGTAGCTTCGCGAAGTGCTACTTCGCGAACTACGCCCACCCTTACTTTAGACAACTCGTTTCAGCCTGAAAGACGGTATTTAACTCGGAGGACATATTCCTAGTACAAGTATCTAAAGAAGGTTTTGTCAGCCTTGCAGACAGTCAAAGTCTTTGATAAACTACCATGATGCCCATAGCGTCTTCAGTATTGCTACCGTCTTCAAAAATTAAATCTATTCTGAAGACCCCCCTCAACAGGTAACGAGAGCATTCAGGTGCTATGAACATCTTTTAATGACAAGTAAAAAGATAAAATGCGACTTTGACTTACCATATTAATTGATGAGGCAGGTAGTAGATTGATGGCTGAGTTTTTTCTTTTTTGTCTCAGCAACGCAGAGAACTTTCTTCTGCAACACTGCCTCTGCTGGCCATTCAGTATATTCTGCAGATGGAAAAGTCCACTGTTAGTCAGTTATTAGAACCTGAATATTTCCAAACTGATGCAACAGTACAACTAAATTAATTTTTATTAAGTGTTTATAATTAGTACTATGGCGACTGCGATATTGTGAACATCCACAGCTCAGTAAAAATTCAAATCTCAATTTTAATTTCAACCTAGCATACTTCTCTCAATCATATGCCTCATTTGTTACCACTCTCTACAGAACTCTAGCACCTATATGAGGAGGTAGATCAAAAAGATCTCATTGTCAGCCAAGTGACAGCGTACCCTTCTCACTGCAATTCGTTTAGGTTATGGTACATCAATAGCAATTAAGTGATCCGATAAGTTGAGGGAGGAATGCTTATGCTAGAGTTAGTGGGAATAATAAAAGCTATGAATAACAGATTCTAACATCTTCATTTTAGCAAATCCCTTTCAGATCACCTATTGAGAACTCGAGAATATACTGATCAACCACAGCTACAAACAAATGCATAAGTCTTAAATAATTCCCTCGTTTCTTTCATCTCCCCACCGTAGTATTTAGCTGGGCATCCTGTCTACCCTGCTACCCATTTCAATACCCGGATGAATGTATCCTATCGCTTCATGTCAGATGACATCCCTCTGTAGCTTTATGATGTAAGGGCACCATTCGACCAATCACCCTGGGTGACTATTATACAGTAAGACGAGACATCACCAATTACCAACTAGGTAACTATCTTTCATTATGACTGCAATGCAAGTAGGAGGTGTGATGGGAAAGAACTCTGAACCATTGAAAGCAGGGGCTCCTTTTGAAAGTGGGCTGGATTTAGAAGAACACAGAGTTTCTAAACAGCAGTCCATCTTGAGTATAAGAGTCCCACATACAGAGTGGAGGGAAACAGGTTAAATGAGCTTCCCTCTATGTGATAGCAAGTCAATCACTCTCACTTTAGACAACTCGTTTCAGCCTGAAAGACGGTATTTAACTCGGAGGACATATTCCTAGTACAAGTATCTAAAGAAGGTTTTGTCAGCCTTGCAGACAGTCAAAGTCTTTGATAAACTACCATGATGCCCATGGAGTCTTCAGTATTGCTATCGTCTTCAAAAATTAAATCTATTCTGAAGACACCCCTCAACATGTAACAAGAGCATTCAGGTGCTATGAACATCTTTTAATGACAAGTAAAAAGATAAAATGCGACTTTGACTTACCATATTAACTGATGAGGCAGGTAGTAGATTGATGGCTGAGTTTTTTCTTCTTTTTTTTTGTCTCAGCAACGCAGAGAAATTTCTTCTGCAACACTGCCTCTGCTGGCCATTCAGTATATTCTGCAGATGGAAAAGTCCACTGTTAGTCAGTTATTAGAACCTGAATATTTCCAAACTGATGCAACAGTACAATTAAATGAGTTTTTATTAAGTGTTTATAATTAGTACTATGGCGACTGCGATATTGTGAACATCCACAGCTCAGGAAAAATTCAAATCTCAATTTTAATTTCAACCTAGCATACTTCTCTCAATCATATATGCCTCATTTGTTACCACTCTCTACAGAACTCTAGCACCTATATGAGGAGGTAGATCAAAAAGATCTCATTGTCAGTCAAGTGACAGCATACCCTTCTCACTGCAATTCGTTTAGGCTACGGTACACCAATAGCAATTAAGTGATCCGATAAGTTGAGGGAGGAATGCTTATGATACAGTTAGTGGGAATAATAAAATCTATGAATAACAGATTCTAACATCTTCATTTTAGCAAATCCCTTTCAGATCACCTATAGAGAACTCGAGAATGTACTGATCAACCACAGCTACAAACAAATGCATAAGTCTTAAATAATGCCCTTGTTTCTTTCATCTCCCCACCGTAGTCTTTAGCTGGGCATCCTGTCTACCCTGCTACCCATTTCAATACCCGGATGAATGTATCCTATCGCTTCATGTCAGATGACATCCCTCTGTAGCTTTATGATGTAAGGGCACCATTCGACCAATCACCCTAGGTGACTATTATACAGTAGGACGAGACATCAGCAATTACCAACTAGGTAACTATCTTTTATTATGACTGCAATGCAAGTAGGAGGTGTAATGAGAAAGTACTCTGAACCATTGAAAGCACTGGGCTCCTTTTGAAAGTGGGCTGGATTTAGAAGAACACAGTTTCTAAACAGCAGTCCATCTTGAGTATAAGAGTCCCACATACAGAGTGGAGGGAAACCGGTTAAATGAGCTTCTCTCTATGTGATAGCAAGTCAATCGCTCTCACTTTAGACAACTCGTTTCAGCCTGAAAGACGGTATTTAACTCGGAGGACATATTCCTAGTACAAGTATCTAAAGAAGGTTTTGTCAGCCTTGCAGACAGTCAAAGTCTTTGATAAACTACCATGATGCCCATGGCATCTTCAGTATTGCTACTGTCTTGAAAAATTAAATGTATTCTGACGACCCCCCTCAACAGGTAACGAGAGCATTCAGGTGCTATGAACATCTTTTAATGACAAGTAAAAAGATAAAATGCGACTTTGACTTACCATATTAATTGATGAGGCAGGTAGTAGATTGATGGCTGAGTTTTTTCTTTTTTGTCTCAGCAACGCAGAGAACTTTCTTCTGCAACACTGCCTCTGCTGGCCATTCAGTATATTCTGCAGATGGAAAAGTCCACTGTTAGTCAGTTATTAGAACCTGAATATTTCCAAACTGATGCAACAGTACAACTAAATTCATTTTTATTAAGTGTTTATAATTAGTACTATGGCGACTGCGATATTGTGAACATCCACAGCTCAGTAAAAATTCAAATCTCAATTTTAATTTCAACCTAGCATACTTCTCTCAATCATATATGCCTCATTTGTTACCACTCTCTACAGAACTCTAGCACCTATATGAGGAGGTAGATCAAAAAGATCTCATTGTCAGTCAAGTGACAGCATACCCTTTTCACTGCAATTCGTTTAGGCTACGGTACACCAATAGCAATTAAGTGATCCGATAAGTTGAGGGAGGAATGCTTATGATACAGTTAGTGGGAATAATAAAAGCTATGAATAACAGATTCTAACATCTTCATTTTAGCAAATCCCTTTCCGATCACCTATAGAGAACTCGAGAATATACTGATCAACCACAGCTACAAACAAATGCATAAGTCTTAAATAATGCACTTGTTTCTTTCATCTACCCACCGTAGTCTTTAGCTGGGCATCCTGTCTACCCTGCTACCCATTTCAATACCCGGATGAATGTATCCTATCGCTTCATGTCAGATTACATCCCTCTGTAGCTTTATGATGTAAGGGCACCATTCGACCAATCACCCTGGGTGACTATTATACAGTAGGACGAGACATCAGCAATTACCAACTAGGTAACTATCTTTCATTATGACTGCAATGCAAGTAGGAGGTGTAATGGGAAAGAACTCTGAACCACTGAAAGCAGGGGCTCCTTTGAAAGTGGGCTGGATTTAGAAGAACACAGAGTTTCTAAACAGCAGACCATCTTGAGTATAAGAGTCCCATATACAGAGTGGAGGGAAACAGGTTAAATGAGCTTCCCTCTATGTGATAGCAAGTCAATCGCTCTCACTTTAGACAACTCGTTTCAGCCTGAAAGACGGTATTTAATTCGGAGGACATATTCCTAGTACAAGTATCTAAAGAAGGTTTTGTCAGCCTTGCAGACAGTCAAAGTCTTTGATAAACTACCATGATGCCCATGGCATCTTCAGTATTGCTACTGTCTTGAAAAATTAAATGTATTCTGACGACCCCCCTCAACAGGTAACGAGAGCATTCAGGTGCTATGAACATCTTTTAATGACAAGTAAAAAGATAAAATGCGACTTTGACTTACCATATTAATTGATGAGGCAGGTAGTAGATTGATGGCTGAGTTTTTTCTTTTTTGTCTCAGCAACGCAGAGAACTTTCTTCTGCAACACTGCCTCTGCTGGCCATTCAGTATATTCTGCAGATGGAAAAGTCCACTGTTAGTCAGTTATTAGAACCTTAATATTTCCAAACTGATGCAACAGTACAACTAAATTCATTTTTATTAAGTGTTTATAATTAGTACTATGTCGACTCCGATATTGTGAACATCCACAGCTCAGTAAAAATTCAAATCTCAATCTTTATTTCAACCTAGCATACTTCTCTCAATCATATGCCTCATTTGTTACCACTCTCTACATAACTCTAGCACCTATATGAGGAGGTAGACCAAAAAGATCTCATTGTCAGCCAAGTGACAGCGTACCCTTCTCACTGCAATTCGTTTAGGTTATGGTACACCAATAGCAATTAAGTGATCCGATAAGTTGAGGTAGGAATGCTTATGCCACAGTTAGTGGGAACATTAAAAGCTATGAATAACAGATTCTAACATCTTCATTTTAGCACATCCCTTTCAGATCACCTGTAGAGAAATGGAGAATATACTGATCAACCACACCTTCAAACAAATGTATAAGTCTTAAATAATGCCCTCGTTTCTTTCATCTCCCCACCTTAGTCTTTAGCTGGGCATCCTGTCTACCCTGCTACCCATTTCAATACCCGGATGAATGTATCGTATCGCTTCATGTCAGATGACATCCCTCTGTAGCTTTATGATGTAAGGGCACCATTCGACCAATCACCCTAGGTGACTATTATACAGTAGGACGAGACATCAGCAATTACCAACTAGTTAACTATCTTTTATTATGACTGCAATGCAAGTAGGAGGTGTAATGAGAAAGTACTCTGAACCATTGAAAGCAGTGGGCTCCTTTTGAAAGTGGGCTGGATTTAGAAGAACACAGTTTCTAAACAGCAGTCCATCTTGAGTATAAGAGTCCCACTTACAGAGTGGAGGGAAACAGGTTAAATGAGCTTCCCTCTATGTGATAGCAAGTCAATCGCTCTCACTTTAGACAACTCGTTTCAGCCTGAAAGACGGTATTTAACTCGGAGGACATATTCGTAGTACAAGTATCTAAAGAATGTTTTCTCAGCCTTGCAGACAGTCAAAGTCTTTGATAAACTACCATGATGCCCATGGAGTCTTCAGTATTGCTATCGTCTTCAAAAATTAAATCTATTCTGAAGACACCCCTCAACATGTAACAAGAGCATTCAGGTGCTATGAACATCTTTTAATGACAAGTAAAAAGATAAAATGCGACTTTGACTTACCATATTAACTGATGAGGCAGGTAGTAGATTGATGGCTGAGTTTTTTCTTCTTTTTTTTTGTCTCAGCAACGCAGAGAAATTTCTTCTGCAACACTGCCTCTGCTGGCCATTCAGTATATTCTGCAGATGGAAAAGTCCACTGTTAGTCAGTTATTAGAACCTGAATATTTCCAAACTGATGCAACAGTACAACTAAATGAATTTTTATTAAGTGTTTATAATTAGTACTATGGCGACTGCGATATTGTGAACATCCACAGCTCAGTAAAAATTCAAATCTCAATTTTAATTTCAACCTAGCATACTTCTCTCAATCATATATGCCTCATTTGTTACCACTCTCTACAGAACTCTAGCACCTATATGAGGAGGTAGATCAAAAAGATCTCATTGTCAGTCAAGTGACAGCATACCCTTCTCACTGCAATTCGTTTAGGCTAGGGTACACCAATAGCAATTAAGTGATCCGATAAGTTGAGGGAGGAATGCTTATGATACAGTTAGTGGGAATAATAAAAGCTATGAATAACAGATTCTAACATCTTCATTTTAGCAAATCCCTTTCAGATCACCTATAGAGAACTCTAGAATATACTGATCAACCACAGCTACAAACAAATGCATAAGTCTTAAATAATGCCCTCGTTTCTTTCATCTCCCCACCGTAGTCTTTAGCTGGGCATCCTGTCTACCCTGCTACCCATTTCAATACCCGGATGAATGTATCCTATCGCTTCATGTCAGATTACATCCCTCTGTAGCTTTATGATGTAAGGGCACCATTCGACCAATCACCCTGGGTGACTATTATACAGTAGGACGAGACATCAGCAATTACCAATTAGGTAACTATCTTTCATTATGACTGCAATGCAAGTAGGAGGTGTAATGGGAAAGAACTCTGAATCACTGAAAGCAGGGGCTCCTTTTGAAAGTGGGCTGGATTTAGAAGAACACAGAGTTTCTAAACAGCAGTCCATCTTGAGTATAAGAGTCCCATATACAGAGTGGAGGGAAACAGGTTAAATGAGCTTCCCTCTATGTGATAGCAAGTCAATCGCTCTCACTTTAGACAACTCGATTCAGCCTGAAAGACGGTATTTAACTCGGAGGACATATTCCTAGTACAAGTATCTAAAGAAGGTTTTGTCAGCCTTGCAGACAGTCAAAGTCTTTGATAAACTACCATGATGCCCATGGCGTCTTCAGTATTGCTACTGTCTTGAAAAATTAAATGTATTCTGACGACCCCCCTCAACAGGTAACAAGAGCATTCAGGTGCTATGAACATCTTTTAATGACAAGTAAAAAGATAAAATGCGACTTTGACTTACCATATTAATTGATGAGGCAGGTAGTAGATTGATGGCTGAGTTTTTTCTTTTTTGTCTCAGCAACGCAGAGAACTTTCTTCTGCAACACTGCCTCTGCTGGCCATTCAGTATATTCTGCAGATGGAAAAGTCCACTGTTAGTCAGTTATTAGAACCTGAATATTTCCAAACTGATGCAACAGTACAACTAAATTCATTTTTATTAAGTGTTTATAATTAGTACTATGTCGACTCCGATATTGTGAACATCCACAGCTCAGTAAAAATTCAAATCTCAATCTTAATTTCAACCTAGCATACTTCTCTCAATCATATGCCTCATTTGTTACCACTCTCTACATAACTCTAGCACCTATATGAGGAGGTAGACCAAAAAGATCTCATTGTCAGCCAAGTGACAGCGTACCCTTCTCACTGCAATTCGTTTAGGTTATGGTACACCAATAGCAATTAAGTGATCCGATAAGTTGAGGGAGGAATGCTTATGCTAGAGTTAGTGGGAATAATAAAAGCTATGAATAACAGATTCGAACATCTTCATTTTAGCAAATCCCTTTCAGATCACCTATTGAGAACTCGAGAATATACTGATCAACCACAGCTACAAACAAATGCATAAGTCTTAAATAATTCCCTCGTTTCTTTCATCTCCCCACCGTAGTCTTTAGCTGGGCATCCTGTCTACCCTGCTACCCATTTCAATACCCAGATGAATGTATCCTATCGCTTCATGTCAGATGACATCCCTCTGTAGCTTTATGATGTAAGGGCACCATTCGACCAATCACCCTGGGTGACTATTATACAGTAGGACGAGACATCAGCAATTACCAACTAGGTAACTATCTTTCATTATGACTGCAATGCAAGTAGGAGGTGTAATGGGAAAGAACTCTGAACCATTGAAAGCAGGGGCTCCTTTTGAAAGTGGGCTGGATTTAGAAGAACACAGAGTTTCTAAACAGCAGTCCATCTTGAGTATAAGAGTCTCACATACAGAGTGGAGGGAAACAGGTTAAATGAGCTTCCCTCTATGTGATAGCAAGTCAATCACTCTCACTTTAGACAACTCGTTTCAGCCTGAAAGACAGTATTTAACTCGGAGGACATATTCCTAGTACAAGTATCTAAAGAAGGTTTTGTCTGCCTTGCAGACAGTCAAAGTCTTTGATAAACTACCATGATGCCCATAGCGTCTTCAGTATTGCTACCGTCTTCAAAAATTAAATCTATTCTGAAGACCCCCCTCAACAGGTAACGAGAGCATTCAGGTGCTATGAACATCTTTTAATGACAAGTAAAAAGATAAAATGCGACTTTGACTTACCATATTGATTGATGAGGCAGGTAGTAGATTGATGGCTGAGTTTTTTCTTTTTTGTCTCAGCAACGCAGAGAACTTTCTTCTGCAACACTGCCTCTGCTGGCCATTCAGTATATTCTGCAGATGGAAAAGTCCACTGTTAGTCAGTTATTAGAACCTGAATATTTCCAAACTGATGCAACAGTACAACTAAATTAATTTTTATTAAGTGTTTATAATTAGTACTATGGCGACTGCGATATTGTGAACATCCACAGCTCAGTAAAAATTCAAATCTCAATTTTAATTTCAACCTAGCATACTTCTCTCAATCATATGCCTCATTTGTTACCACTCTCTACAGAACTCTAGCACCTATATGAGGAGGTAGATCAAAAAGATCTCATTGTCAGCCAAGTGACAGCGTACCCTTCTCACTGCAATTCATTTAGGTTATGGTACACCAATAGCAATTAAGTGATCCGATAAGTTGAGGGAGGAATGCTTATGCTAGAGTTAGTGGGAATAATAAAAGCTATGAATAACAGATTCTAACATCTTCATTTTAGCAAATCCCTTTCAGATCACCTATTGAGAACTCGAGAATATACTGATCAACCACAGCTACAAACAAATGCATACGTCTTAAATAATTCCCTCGTTTCTTTCATCTCCCCACCGTAGTATTTAGCTGGGCATCCTGTCTACCCTGCTACCCATTTCAATACCCGGATGAATGTATCCTATCGCTTCATGTCAGATGACATCCCTCTGTAGCTTTATGATGTAAGGGCACCATTCGACCAATCACCTTGGGTGACTATTATACAGTAGGACGAGACATCACCAATTACCAACTAGGTAACTATCTTTCATTATGACTGCAATGCAAGTAGGAGGTGTAATGGGAAAGAACTCTGAACCATTGAAAGCAGGGGCTCCTTTTGAAAGTGGGCTGGATTTAGAAGAACACAGAGTTTCTAAACAGCAGTCCATCTTGAGTATAAGAGTCCCACATACAGAGTGGAGGGAAACAGGTTAAATGAGCTTCCCTCTATGTGATAGCAAGTCAATCACTCTCACTTTAGACAACTCGTTTCAGCCTGAAAGACGGTATTTAACTCGGAGGACATATTCCTAGTACAAGTATCTAAAGAAGGTTTTGTCAGCCTTGCAGACAGTCAAAGTCTTTGATAAACTACCATGATGCCCATGGCGTCTTCAGTATTGCTACTGTCTTGAAAATTAAATGTATTCTGACGACCCCCCTCAACAGGTAACGAGAGCATTCAGGTGCTATGAACATCTTTTAATGACAAGTAAAAAGATAAAATGCGACTTTGACTTACCATATTAACTGATGAGGAAGGTAGTAGATTGATGGCTGAGTTTTTTCTTCTTTTTGTTTGTCTCAGCAACGCAGAGAAATTTCTTCTGCAACACTGCCTCTGCTGGCCATTCAGTATATTCTGCAGATGGAAAAGTCCACTGTTAGTCAGTTATTAGAACCTGAATATTTCCAAACTGATGCAACAGTACAATTAAATGAATTTTTATTAAGTGTTTATAATTAGTACTATGGCGACTGCGATATTGTGAACATCCACAGCTCAGTAAAAATTCAAATCTCAATTTTAATTTCAACCTAGCATACATCTCTCAATCATATATGCCTCATTTGTTACCACTCTCTACAGAACTCTAGCACCTATATGAGGAGGTAGATCAAAAAGATCTCATTGTCAGTCAAGTGACAGCATACCCTTCTCACTGCAATTCGTTTAGGCTACGGTACACCAATTGCAATTAAGTGATCCGATAAGTTGAGGAAGGAATGCTTATGATACAGTTAGTGGGAATAATAAAAGCTATGAATAACAGATTCTAACATCTTCATTTTAGCAAATCCCTTTCAGATCACCTATAGAGAACTCGAGAATGTACTGATCAACCACAGCTACAAACAAATGCATAAGTCTTAAATAATGCCCTCGTTTCTTTCATCTCCCCACCGTAGTCTTTAGCTGGGCATCCTGTCTACCCTGCTACCCATTTCAATACTCGGATGAATGTATCCTATCGCTTCATGTCAGATGACATCCCTCTGTAGCTTTATGATGTAAGGGCACCATTCGACCAATCACCCTAGGTGACTATTATAAAGTAGGACGAGACATCAGCAATTACCAACTAGGTAACTATCTTTTATTATGACTGCAATGCAAGTAGGAGGTGTAATGAGAAAGTACTCTGAACCATTGAAAGCAGTGGGCTCCTTTTGAAAGTGGGCTGGTTTTAGAAGAACACAGTTTCTAAACAGCAGTCCATCTTGAGTATAAGAGTCCCACATACAGAGTGGAGGGAAACAGGTTAAATGAGCTTCCCTCTATGTGATAGCAAGTCAATCGCTCTCACTTTAGACAACTTGTTTCAGCCTGAAAGACGGTATTTAACTCGGAGGACATATTCCTAGTACAAGTATCTAAAGAATCTTTTCTCAGCCTTGCAGACAGTCAAAGTCTTTGATAAACTACCATGATGTCCATGGCGTCTTCAGTATTGCTATCGTCTTCAAAAATTAAATCTATTCTGAAGAGCCCCCTCAACATGTAACAAGAGCATTCAGGTGCTATGAACATCTTTTAATGACAAGTAAAAAGATAAAATGCGACTTTGACTTACCATATTAACTGATGAGGCAGGTAGTAGATTGATGGCTGAGTTTTTACTTCTTTTTTTTTGTCTCAGCAACGCAGAGAAATTTCTTCTGCAACACTGCCTCTGCTGGCCATTCAGTATATTCTGCAGATGGAAAAGTCCACTGTTAGTCAGTTATTAGAACCTTAATATTTCCAAACTGATGCAACAGTACAACTAAATTCATTTTTATTAAGTGTTTATAATTAGTACTATGTCGACTCCGATATTGTGAACATCCACAGCTCAGTAAAAATTCAAATCTCAATCTTAATTTCAACCTAGCATACTTCTCTCAATCATATGCCTCATTTGTTACCACTCTCTACAGAACTCTAGCACCTATATGAGGAGGTAGACCAAAAAGATCTCATTGTCAGCCAAGTGACAGCGTACCCTTCTCACTGCAATTCGTTTAGGTTATGGTACACCCATAGCAATTAAGTGATCCGATAAGTTGAGGTAGGAATGCTTATGCTACAGTTAGTGGGAACATTAAAAGCTATGAATAACAGATTCTAACATCTTCATTTTAGCACATCCCTTTCAGATCCCCTGTAGAGAAATGGAGAATATATTGATCAACCACACCTTCAAACAAATGTATAAGTCTTAAATAATGCCCTCGTTTCTTTCATCTCCCCACCTTAGTCTTTAGCTGGGCATCCTGTCTACCCTGCTACCCATTTCAATACCCGGATGAATGTATCGTATCGCTTCATGTCAGATGACATCCCTCTGTAGCTTTATGATGTAAGGGCACCATTCGACCAATCACCCTAGGTGACTATTATACAGTAGGACGAGACATCAGCAATTACCAACTAGGTAACTATCTTTTATTATGACTGCAATGCAAGTAGGAGGTGTAATGAGAAAGTACTCTGAACCATTGAAAGCAGTGGGCTCCTTTTGAAAGTGGGCTGGATTTAGAAGAACACAGTTTCTAAACAGCGGTCCATCTTGAGTATAAGAGTCCCACATACAGAGTAGAGGGAAACAGGTTAAATGAGCTTCCCTCTATGTGATAGCAAGTCAATCGCTCTCACTTTAGACAACTCGTTTCAGCCTGAAAGACGGTATTTAACTCGGAGGACATATTCCTAGTACAAGTATCTAAAGAATGTTTTCTCAGCCTTGCAGACAGTCAAAGTCTTTGATAAACTACCATGATGCCCATGGAGTCTTCAGTATTGCTATCGTCTTCAAAAATTAAATCTATTCTGAAGACACCCCTCAACATGTAACAAGAGCATTCAGGTGCTATGAACGTCTTTTAATGACAAGTAAAAAGATAAAATGCGACTTTGACTTACCATATTAACTGATGAGGCAGGTAGTAGATTGATGGCTGAGTTTTTTCTTCTTTTTTTTTGTCTCAGCAACGCAGAGAAATTTCTTCTGCAACACTGCCTCTGCTGGCCATTCAGTATATTCTGCAGATGGAAAAGTCCACTGTTAGTCAGTTATTAGAACCTGAATATTTCCAAACTGATGCAACAGTACAATTAAATGAATTTTTATTAAGTGTTTATAATTAGTACTATGGCGACTGCGATATTGTGAACATCCACAGCTCAGTAAAAATTCAAATCTTAATTTTAATTTCAACCTAGCATACTTCTCTCAATCATATATGCCTCATTTGTTACCACTCTCTACAGAACTCTAGCACCTATATGAGGAGGTAGATCAAAAAGATCTCATTGTCAGTCAAGTGACAGCATACCCTTCTCACTGCAATTCGTTTAGGCTACGGTACACCAATAGCAATTAAGTGATCCGATAAGTTGAGGAAGGAATGCTTATGATACAGTTAGTGGGAATAATAAAAGCTATGAATAACAGATTCTAACATCTTCATTTTAGCAAATCCCTTTCAGATCACCTATAGAGAACTCGAGAATGTACTGATCAACCACAGCTACAAACAAATGCATAAGTCTTAAATAATGCCCTCGTTTCTTTCATCTCCCCACCGTAGTCTTTAGCTGGGCATCCTGTCTACCCTGCTACCCATTTCAATACCCGGATGAATGTATCCTATCGCTTCATGTCAGATGACATCCCTCTGTAGCTTTATGATGTAAGGGCACCATTCGACCAATCACCCTAGGTGACTATTATACAGTAGGACGAGACATCAGCAATTACCAACTAGGTAACTATCTTTTATTATGACTGCAATGCAAGTAGGAGGTGTAATGAGAAAGTACTCTGAACCATTGAAAGCAGTGGGCTCCTTTTGAAAGTGGGCTGGATTTAGAAGAACACAGTTTCTAAACAGCAGTCCATCTTGAGTATAAGAGTCCCACATACAGAGTGGAGGGAAACAGGTTAAATGAGCTTCCCTCTATGTGATAGCAAGTCAATCACTCTCACTTTAGACAACTCGTTTCAGCCTGAAAGACGGTATTTAACTCGGAGGACATATTCCTAGTACAAGTATCTAAAGAAGGTTTTGTCAGCCTTGCAGACAGTCAAAGTCTTTGATAAACTACCATGATGCCCATAGCGTCTTCAGTATTGCTACCGTCTTCAAAAATTAAATCTATTCTGAAGACCCCCCTCAACAGGTAACAAGAGCATTCAGGTGCTATGAACATCTTTTAATGACAAGTAAAAAGATAAAATGCGACTTTGACTTACCATGTTAATTGATGAGGCAGGTAGTAGATCGATGGCTGAGTTTTTTCTTTTTTGTCTCAGCAACGCAGAGAACTTTCTTCTGCAACACTGCCTCTGCTGGCCATTCAGTATATTCTGCAGATGGAAAAGTCCACTGTTAGTCAGTTATTAGAACCTGAATATTTCCAAACTGATGCAACAGTACAACTAAATTAATTTTTATTAAGTGTTTATAATTAGTACTATGGCGACTGCGATATTGTGAACATCCACAGCTCAGTAAAAATTCAAATCTCAATTTTAATTTCAACCTAGCATACTTCTCTCAATCATATGCCTCATTTGTTACCACTCTCTACAGAACTCTAGCACCTATATGAGGAGGTAGATCAAAAAGATCTCATTGTCAGCCAAGTGACAGCGTACCCTTCTCACTGCAATTCGTTTAGGTTATGGTACACCAATAGCAATTAAGTGATCCGATAAGTTGAGGGAGGAATGCTTATGCTAGAGTTAGTGGGAATAATAAAAGCTATGAATAACAGATTCTAACATCTTCATTTTAGCAAATCCCTTTCCGATCACCTACAGAGAACTCGAGAATATACTGATCAACCACAGCTATAAACAAATGCATAAGTCTTAAATAATGCACTTGTTTCTTTCATCTCCCCACCGTAGTCTTTAGCTGGGCATCCTGTCTACCCTGCTACCCATTTCAATACCCGGATGAATGTATCCTATCGCTTCATGTCAGATTACATCCCTCTGTAGCTTTATGATGTAAGGGCACCATTCGACCAATCACCCTGGGTGACTATTATACAGTAGGACGAGACATCAGCAATTACCAACTAGGTAACTATCTTTCATTATGACTGCAATGCAAGTAGGAGGTGTAATGGGAAAGAACTCTGAACCACTGAAAGCAGGGGCTCCTTTGAAAGTGGGCTGGATTTAGAAGAACACAGAGTTTCTAAACAGCAGACCATCTTGAGTATAAGAGTCCCATATACAGAGTGGAGGGAAACAGGTTAAATGAGCTTCCCTCTATGTGATAGCAAGTCAATCGCTCTCACTTTAGACAACTCGTTTCAGCCTGAAAGACGGTATTTAATTCGGAGGACATATTCCTAGTACAAGTATCTAAAGAAGGTTTTGTCAGCCTTGCAGACAGTCAAAGTCTTTGATAAACTACCATGATGCCCATGGCGTCTTCAGTATTGCTACTGTCTTGAAAAATTAAATGTATTCTGACGACCCCCCTCAACAGGTAACGAGAGCATTCAGGTGCTATGAACATCTTTTAATGACAAGTAAAAAGATAAAATGCGACTTTGACTTACCATATTAATTGATGAGGCAGGTAGTAGATTGATGGCTGAGTTTTTTCTTTTTTGTCTCAGCAACGCAGAGAACTTTCTTCTGCAACACTGCCTCTGCTGGCCATTCAGTATATTCTGCAGATGGAAAAGTCCACTGTTAGTCAGTTATTAGAACCTTAATATTTCCAAACTG
The DNA here is from genome assembly GCF_964204655.1 of Triturus cristatus. Lineage (NCBI taxonomy): Eukaryota > Metazoa > Chordata > Amphibia > Caudata > Salamandridae > Triturus > Triturus cristatus. Next base: position 66,114,031 of record NC_140588.1, read on the forward strand.
ATGCAACAGTACAACTAAATTCATTTTTATTAAGTGTTTATAATTAGTACTATGTCGACTCCGATATTGTGAACATCCACAGCTCAGTAAAAATTCAAATCTCAATCTTAATTTCAACCTAGCATACTTCTCTCAATCATATGCCTCATTTGTTACCACTCTCTACATAACTCTAGCACCTATATGAGGAGGTAGACCAAAAAGATCTCATTGTCAGCCAAGTGACAGCGTACCCTTCTCACTGCAATTCGTTTAGGTTATGGTACACCAATAGCAATTAAGTGATCCGATAAGTTGAGGTAGGAATGCTTATGCTACAGTTAGTGGGAACATTAAAAGCTATGAATAACAGATTCTAACATCTTCATTTTAGCACATCCCTTTCAGATCCCCTGTAGAGAAATGGAGAATATATTGATCAACCACACTTCCAAACAAATGTATAAGTCTTAAATAATGCCCTCGTTTCTTTCATCTCCCCACCTTAGTCTTTAGCTGGGCATCCTGTCTACCCTGCTACCCATTTCAATACCCGGATGAATGTATCGTATCGCTTCATGTCAGATGACATCCCTCTGTAGCTTTATGATGTAAGGGCACCATTCGACCAATCACCCTAGGTGACTATTATACAGTAGGACGAGACATCAGCAATTACCAACTAGGTAACTATCTTTTATTATGACTGCAATGCAAGTAGGAGGTGTAATGAGAAAGTACTCTGAACCATTGAAAGCAGTGGGCTCCTTTTGAAAGTGGGCTGGATTTAGAAGAACACAGTTTCTAAACAGCAGTCCATCTTGAGTATAAGAGTCCCACATACAGAGTAGAGGGAAACAGGTTAAATGAGCTTCCCTCTATGTGATAGCAAGTCAATCGCTCTCACTTTAGACAACTCGTTTCAGCCTGAAAGACGGTATTTAACTCGGAGGACATATTCCTAGTACAAGTATCTAAAGAATGTTTTCTCAGCCTTGCAGACAGTCAAAGTCTTTGATAAACTACCATGATGCCCATGGAGTCTTCAGTATTGCTATCGTCTTCAAAAATTAAATCTATTCTGAAGACACCCCTCAACATGTAACAAGAGCATTCAGGTGCTATGAACATCTTTTAATGACAAGTAAAAAGATAAAATGCGACTTTGACTTACCATATTAACTGATGAGGCAGGTAGTAGATTGATGGCTGAGTTTTTTCTTCTTTTTTTTTGTCTCAGCAACGCAGAGAACTTTCTTCTGCAACACTGCCTCTGCTGGCCATTCAGTATATTCTGCAGATGGAAAAGTCCACTGTTAGTCAGTTATTAGAACCTGAATATTTCCAAACTGATGCAACAGTACAATTAAATGAATTTTTATTAAGTGTTTATAATTAGTACTATGGCGACTGCGATATTGTGAACATCCACAGCTCAGTAAAAATTCAAATCTTAATTTTAATTTCAACCTAGCATACTTCTCTCAATCATATATGCCTCATTTGTTACCACTCTCTACAGAACTCTAGCACCTATATGAGGAGGTAGATCAAAAAGATCTCATTGTCAGTCAAGTGACAGCATACCCTTCTCACTGCAATTCGTTTAGGCTACGGTACACCAATAGCAATTAAGTGATCCGATAAGTTGAGGAAGGAATGCTTATGATACAGTTAGTGGGAATAATAAAAGCTATGAATAACAGATTCTAACATCTTCATTTTAGCAAATCCCTTTCAGATCACCTATAGAGAACTCGAGAATGTACTGATCAACCACAGCTACAAACAAATGCATAAGTCTTAAATAATGCCCTCGTTTCTTTCATCTCCCCACCGTAGTCTTTAGCTGGGCATCCTGTCTACCCTGCTACCCATTTCAATACCCGGATGAATGTATCCTATCGCTTCATGTCAGATGACATCCCTCTGTAGCTTTATGATGTAAGGGCACCATTCGACCAATCACCCTAGGTGACTATTATACAGTAGGACGAGACATCAGCAATTACCAACTAGGTAACTATCTTTTATTATGACTGCAATGCAAGTAGGAGGTGTAATGAGAAAGTACTCTGAACCATTGAAAGCAGTGGGCTCCTTTTGAAAGTGGGCTGGATTTAGAAGAACACAGTTTCTAAACAGCAGTCCATCTTGAGTATAAGAGTCCCACATACAGAGTGGAGGGAAACAGGTTAAATGAGCTTCCCTCTATGTGATAGCAAGTCAATCACTCTCACTTTAGACAACTCGTTTCAGCCTGAAAGACGGTATTTAACTCGGAGGACATATTCCTAGTACAAGTATCTAAAGAAGGTTTTGTCAGCCTTGCAGACAGTCAAAGTCTTTGATAAACTACCATGATGCCCATAGCGTCTTCAGTATTGCTACCGTCTTCAAAAATTAAATCTATTCTGAAGACCCCCCTCAACAGGTAACAAGAGCATTCAGGTGCTATGAACATCTTTTAATGACAAGTAAAAAGATAAAATGCGACTTTGACTTACCATGTTAATTGATGAGGCAGGTAGTAGATCGATGGCTGAGTTTTTTCTTTTTTGTCTCAGCAACGCAGAGAACTTTCTTCTGCAACACTGCCTCTGCTGGCCATTCAGTATATTCTGCAGATGGAAAAGTCCACTGTTAGTCAGTTATTAGAACCTGAATATTTCCAAACTGATGCAACAGTACAACTAAATTAATTTTTATTAAGTGTTTATAATTAGTACTATGGCGACTGCGATATTGTGAACATCCACAGCTCAGTAAAAATTCAAATCTCAATTTTAATTTCAACCTAGCATACTTCTCTCAATCATATGCCTCATTTGTTACCACTCTCTACAGAACTCTAGCACCTATATGAGGAGGTAGATCAAAAAGATCTCATTGTCAGCCAAGTGACAGCGTACCCTTCTCACTGCAATTCGTTTAGGTTATGGTACACCAATAGCAATTAAGTGATCCGATAAGTTGAGGGAGGAATGCTTATGCTAGAGTTAGTGGGAATAATAAAAGCTATGAATAACAGATTCTAACATCTTCATTTTAGCAAATCCCTTTCCGATCACCTACAGAGAACTCGAGAATATACTGATCAACCACAGCTACAAACAAATGCATAAGTCTTAAATAATGCACTTGTTTCTTTCATCTCCCCACCGTAGTCTTTAGCTGGGCATCCTGTCTACCCTGCTACCCATTTCAATACCCGGATGAATGTATCCTATCGCTTCATGTCAGATTACATCCCTCTGTAGCTTTATGATGTAAGGGCACCATTCGACCAATCACCCTGGGTGACTATTATACAGTAGGACGAGACATCAGCAATTACCAACTAGGTAACTATCTTTCATTATGACTGCAATGCAAGTAGGAGGTGTAATGGGAAAGAACTCTGAACCACTGAAAGCAGGGGCTCCTTTGAAAGTGGGCTGGATTTAGAAGAACACAGAGTTTCTAAACAGCAGACCATCTTGAGTATAAGAGTCCCATATACAGAGTGGAGGGAAACAGGTTAAATGAGCTTCCCTCTATGTGATAGCAAGTCAATCGCTCTCACTTTAGACAACTCGTTTCAGCCTGAAAGACGGTATTTAATTCGGAGGACATATTCCTAGTACAAGTATCTAAAGAAGGTTTTGTCAGCCTTGCAGACAGTCAAAGTCTTTGATAAACTACCATGATGCCCATGGCGTCTTCAGTATTGCTACTGTCTTGAAAAATTAAATGTATTCTGACGACCCCCCTCAACAGGTAACGAGAGCATTCAGGTGCTATGAACATCTTTTAATGACAAGTAAAAAGATAAAATGCGACTTTGACTTACCATATTAATTGATGAGGCAGGTAGTAGATTGATGGCTGAGTTTTTTCTTTTTTGTCTCAGCAACGCAGAGAACTTTCTTCTGCAACACTGCCTCTGCTGGCCATTCAGTATATTCTGCAGATGGAAAAGTCCACTGTTAGTCAGTTATTAGAACCTTAATATTTCCAAACTGATGCAACAGTACAACTAAATTCATTTTTATTAAGTGTTTATAATTAGTACTATGTCGACTCCGATATTGTGAACATCCACAGCTCAGTAAAAATTCAAATCTCAATCTTAATTTCAACCTAGCATACTTCTCTCAATCATATGCCTCATTTGTTACCACTCTCTACATAACTCTAGCACCTATATGAGGAGGTAGACCAAAAAGATCTCATTGTCAGCCAAGTGACAGCGTACCCTTCTCACTGCAATTCGTTTAGGTTATGGTACACCAATAGCAATTAAGTGATCCGATAAGTTGAGGTAGGAATGCTTATGCTACAGTTAGTGGGAACATTAAAAGCTATGAATAACAGATTCTAACATCTTCATTTTAGCACATCCCTTTCAGATCCCCTGTAGAGAAATGGAGAATATATTGATCAACCACACTTCCAAACAAATGTATAAGTCTTAAATAATGCCCTCGTTTCTTTCATCTCCCCACCTTAGTCTTTAGCTGGGCATCCTGTCTACCCTGCTACCCATTTCAATACCCGGATGAATGTATCGTATCGCTTCATGTCAGATGACATCCCTCTGTAGCTTTATGATGTAAGGGCACCATTCGACCAATCACCCTAGGTGACTATTATACAGTAGGACGAGACATCAGCAATTACCAACTAGGTAACTATCTTTTATTATGACTGCAATGCAAGTAGGAGGTGTAATGAGAAAGTACTCTGAACCATTGAAAGCAGTGGGCTCCTTTTGAAAGTGGGCTGGATTTAGAAGAACACAGTTTCTAAACAGCAGTCCATCTTGAGTATAAGAGTCCCACATACAGAGTAGAGGGAAACAGGTTAAATGAGCTTCCCTCTATGTGATAGCAAGTCAATCGCTCTCACTTTAGACAACTCGTTTCAGCCTGAAAGACGGTATTTAACTCGGAGGAAATATTCCTAGTACAAGTATCTAAAGAATGTTTTCTCAGCCTTGCAGACAGTCAAAGTCTTTGATAAACTACCATGATGCCCATGGAGTCTTCAGTATTGCTATCGTCTTCAAAAATTAAATCTATTCTGAAGACACCCCTCAACATGTAACAAGAGCATTCAGGTGCTATGAACATCTTTTAATGACAAGTAAAAAGATAAAATGCGAATTTGACTTACCATATTAACTGATGAGGCAGGTAGTAGATTGATGGCTGAGTTTTTTCTTCTTTTTTTTTGTCTCAGCAACGCAGAGAACTTTCTTCTGCAACACTGCCTCTGCTGGCCATTCAGTATATTCTGCAGATGGAAAAGTCCACTGTTAGTCAGTTATTAGAACCTTAATATTTCCAAACTGATGCAACAGTACAACTAAATTCATTTTTATTAAGTGTTTATAATTAGTACTATGTCGACTCCGATATTGTGAACATCCACAGCTCAGTAAAAATTCAAATCTCAATCTTAATTTCAACCTAGCATACTTCTCTCAATCATATGCCTCATTTGTTACCACTCTCTACATAACTCTAGCACCTATATGAGGAGGTAGACCAAAAAGATCTCATTGTCAGCCAAGTGACAGCGTACCCTTCTCACTGCAATTCGTTTAGGTTATGGTACACCAATAGCAATTAAGTGATCCGATAAGTTGAGGTAGGAATGCTTATGCTACAGTTAGTGGGAACATTAAAAGCTATGAATAACAGATTCTAACATCTTCATTTTAGCACATCCCTTTCAGATCACCTGTAGAGAAATGGAGAATATACTGATCAACCACACCTTCAAACAAATGTATAAGTCTTAAATAATGCCCTCGTTTCTTTCATCTCCCCACCTTAGTCTTTAGCTGGGCATCCTGTCTACCCTGCTACCCATTTCAATACCCGGATGAATGTATCGTATCGCTTCATGTCAGATGACATCCCTCTGTAGCTTTATGATGTAAGGGCACCATTCGACCAATCACCCTAGGTGACTATTATACAGTAGGACGAGACATCAGCAATTACCAACTAGGTAACTATCTTTTATTATGACTGCAATGCAAGTAGGAGGTGTAATGAGAAAGTACTCTGAACCATTGAAAGCAGTGGGCTCCTTTTGAAAGTGGGCTGGATTTAGAAGAACACAGTTTCTAAACAGCAGTCCATCTTGAGTATAAGAGTCCCACTTACAGAGTGGAGGGAAACAGGTTAAATGAGCTTCCCTCTATGTGATAGCAAGTCAATCGCTCTCACTTTAGACAACTCGATTCAGCCTGAAAGACGGTATTTAATTCGGAGGACATATTCCTAGTACAAGTATCTAAAGAAGGTTTTGTCAGCCTTGCAGACAGTCAAAGTCTTTGATAAACTACCATGATGCCCATGGCGTCTTCAGTATTGCTACTGTCTTGAAAAATTAAATGTATTCTGACGACCCCCCTCAACAGGTAACGAGAGCATTCAGGTGCTATGAACATCTTTTAATGACAAGTAAAAAGATAAAATGCGACTTTGACTTACCATATTAATTGATGAGGCAGGTAGTAGATTGATGGCTGAGTTTTTTCTTTTTTGTCTCAGCAACGCAGAGAACTTTCTTCTGCAACACTGCCTCTGCTGGCCATTCAGTATATTCTGCAGATGGAAAAGTCCACTGTTAGTCAGTTATTAGAACCTGAATATTTCCAAACTGATGCAACAGTACAACTAAATTCATTTTTATTAAGTGTTTATAATTAGTACTATGGCGACTGCGATATTGTGAACATCCACAGCTCAGTAAAAATTCAAATCTCAATTTTAATTTCAACCTAGCATACTTCTCTCAATCATATGCCTCATTTGTTACCACTCTCTACAGAACTCTAGCACCTATATGAGGAGGTAGATCAAAAAGATCTCATTGTCAGCCAAGTGACAGCGTACCCTTCTCACTGCAATTCGTTTAGGTTATGGTACATCAATAGCAATTAAGTGATCCGATAAGTTGAGGGAGGAATGCTTATGCTAGAGTTAGTGGGAATAATAAAAGCTATGAATAACAGATTCTAACATCTTCATTTTAGCAAATCCCTTTCAGATCACCTATTGAGAACTCGAGAATATACTGATCAACCACAGCTACAAACAAATGCATAAGTCTTAAATAATTCCCTCGTTTCTTTCATCTCCCCACCGTAGTATTTAGCTGGGCATCCTGTCTACCCTGCTACCCATTTCAATACCCGGATGAATGTATCCTATCGCTTCATGTCAGATGACATCCCTCTGTAGCTTTATGATGTAAGGGCACCATTCGACCAATCACCCTGGGTGACTATTATACAGTAGGACGAGACATCACCAATTACCAACTAGGTAACTATCTTTCATTATGACTGCAATGCAAGTAGGAGGTGTAATGGGAAAGAACTCTGAACCATTGAAAGCAGGGGCTCCTTTTGAAAGTGGGCTGGATTTAGAAGAACACAGAGTTTCTAAACAGCAGTCCATCTTGAGTATAAGAGTCCCACATACAGAGTGGAGGGAAACAGGTTAAATGAGCTTCCCTCTATGTGATAGCAAGTTAATCACTCTCACTTTAGACAACTCGTTTCAGCCTGAAAGACGGTATTTAACTCGGAGGACATATTCCTAGTACAAGTATCTAAAGAAGGTTTTGTCAGCCTTGCAGACAGTCAAAGTCTTTGATAAACTACCATGATGCCCATGGCGTCTTCAGTATTGCTACTGTCTTGAAAATTAAATGTATTCTGACGACCCCCCTCAACAGGTCACGAGAGCATTCAGGTGCTATGAACATCTTTTAATGACAAGTAAAAAGATAAAATGCGACTTTGACTTACCATATTAACTGATGAGGAAGGTAGTAGATTGATGGCTGAGTTTTTTCTTCTTTTTGTTTGTCTCAGCAACGCAGAGAAATTTCTTCTGCAACACTGCCTCTGCTGGCCATTCAGTATATTCTGCAGATGGAAAAGTCCACTGTTAGTCAGTTATTAGAACCTGAATATTTCCAAACTGATGCAACAGTACAATTAAATGAATTTTTATTAAGTGTTTATAATTAGTACTATGGCGACTGCGATATTGTGAACATCCACAGCTCAGGATAAATTCAAATCTCAATTTTAATTTCAACCTAGCATACTTCTCTCAATCATATATGCCTCATTTGTTACCACTCTCTACAGAACTCTAGCACCTATATGAGGAGGTAGATCAAAAAGATCTCATTGTCAGTCAAGTGACAGCATACCCTTCTCACTGCAATTCGTTTAGGCTACGGTACACCAATAGCAATTAAGTGATCCGATAAGTTGAGGGAGGAATGCTTATGATACAGTTAGTGGGAATAATAAAATCTATGAATAACAGATTCTAACATCTTCATTTTAGCAAATCCCTTTCAGATCACCTATAGAGAACTCGAGAATGTACTGATCAACCACAGCTACAAACAAATGCATAAGTCTTAAATAATGCCCTTGTTTCTTTCATCTCCCCACCGTAGTCTTTAGCTGGGCATCCTGTCTACCCTGCTACCCATTTCAATACCCGGATGAATGTATCCTATCGCTTCATGTCAGATGACATCCCTCTGTAGCTTTATGATGTAAGGGCACCATTCGACCAATCACCCTAGGTGACTATTATACAGTAGGACGAGACATCAGCAATTACCAACTAGGTAACTATCTTTTATTATGACTGCAATGCAAGTAGGAGGTGTAATGAGAAAGTACTCTGAACCATTGAAAGCAGTGGGCTCCTTTTGAAAGTGGGCTGGATTTAGAAGAACACAGTTTCTAAACAGCAGTCCATCTTGAGTATAAGAGTCCCACATACAGAGAGGAGGGAAACCGGTTAAATGAGCTTCTCTCTATGTGATAGCAAGTCAATCGCTCTCACTTTAGAAAACTCGTTTCAGCCTGAAAGACGGTATTTAACTCGGAGGACATATTCCTAGTACAAGTATCTAAAGAAGGTTTTGTCAGCCTTGCAGACAGTCAAAGTCTTTGATAAACTACCATGATGCCCATGGCGTCTTCAGTATTGCTACTGTCTTGAAAAATTAAATGTATTCTGACGACCCCCCTCAACAGGTAACGAGAGCATTCAGGTGCTATGAACATCTTTTAATGACAAGTAAAAAGATAAAATGCGACTTTGACTTACCATATTAATTGATGAGGCAGGTAGTAGATTGATGGCTGAGTTTTTTCTTTTTTGTCTCAGCAACGCAGAGAACTTTCTTCTGCAACACTGCCTCTGCTGGCCATTCAGTATATTCTGCAGATGGAAAAGTCCACTGTTAGTCAGTTATTAGAACCTGAATATTTCCAAACTGATGCAACAGTACAACTAAATTCATTTTTATTAAGTGTTTATAATTAGTACTATGGCGACTGCGATATTGTGAACATCCACAGCTCAGTAAAAATTCAAATCTCAATTTTAATTTCAACCTAGCATACTTCTCTCAATCATATATGCCTCATTTGTTACCACTCTCTACAGAACTCTAGCACCTATATGAGGAGGTAGATCAAAAAGATCTCATTGTCAGCCAAGTGACAGCGTACCCTTCTCACTGCAATTCGTTTATGCTACGGTACACCAATAGCAATTAAGTGATCCGATAAGTTGAGGTAGGAATGCTTATGCTACAGTTAGTGGGAACATTAAAAGCTATGAATAACAGATTCTAACATCTTCATTTTAGCACATCCCTTTCAGATCACCTGTAGAGAAATGGAGAATATACTGATCAACCACACCTTCAAACAAATGTATAAGTCTTAAATAATGCCCTCGTTTCTTTCATCTCCCCACCTTAATCTTTAGCTGGGCATCCTGTCTACCCTGCTACCCATTTCAATACCCGGATGAATGTATCGTATCGCTTCATGTCAGATGACATCCCTCTGTAGCTTTATGATGTAAGGGCACCATTCGACCAATCACCCTAGGTGACTATTATACAGTAGGACGAGACATCAGCAATTACCAACTAGTTAACTATCTTTTATTATGACTGCAATGCAAGTAGGAGGTGTAATGAGAAAGTACTCTGAACCATTGAAAGCAGTGGGCTCCTTTTGAAAGTGGGCTGGATTTAGAAGAACACAGTTTCTAAACAGCAGTCCATCTTGAGTATAAGAGTCCCACTTACAGAGTGGAGGGAAACAGGTTAAATGAGCTTCCCTCTATGTGATAGCAAGTCAATCGCTCTCACTTTAGACAACTCGTTTCAGCCTGAAAGACGGTATTTAACTCGGAGGACATATTCGTAGTACAAGTATCTAAAGAATGTTTTCTCAGCCTTGCAGACAGTCAAAGTCTTTGATAAACTACCATGATGCCCATGGAGTCTTCAGTATTGCTATCGTCTTCAAAAATTAAATCTATTCTGAAGACACCCCTCAACATGTAACAAGAGCATTCAGGTGCTATGAACATCTTTTAATGACAAGTAAAAAGATAAAATGCGACTTTGACTTACCATATTAACTGATGAGGCAGGTAGTAGATTGATGGCTGAGTTTTTTCTTCTTTTTTTTTGTCTCAGCAACGCAGAGACATTTCTTCTGCAACACTGCCTCTGCTGGCCATTCAGTATATTCTGCAGATGGAAAAGTCCACTGTTAGTCAGTTATTAGAACCTGAATATTTCCAAACTGATGCAACAGTACAACTAAATGAATTTTTATTAAGTGTTTATAATTAGTACTATGGTGACTGCGATATTGTGAACATCCACAGCTCAGTAAAAATTCAAATCTCAATTTTAATTTCAACCTAGCATACTTCTCTCAATCATATATGCCTCATTTGTTACCACTCTCTACAGAACTCTAGCACCTATATGAGGAGGTAGATCGAAAAGATCTCATTGTCAGTCAAGTGACAGCATACCCTTCTCACTGCAATTCGTTTAGGCTACGGTACACCAATAGCAATTAAGTGATCCGATAAGTTGAGGGAGGAATGCTTATGATACAGTTAGTGGGAATAATAAAAGCTATGAATAACAGATTCTAACATCTTCATTTTAGCAAATCCCTTTCAGATCACCTATAGAGAACTCTAGAATATACTGATCAACCACAGCTACAAACAAATGCATAAGTCTTAAATAATGCCCTCGTTTCTTTCATCTCCCCACCGTAGTCTTTAGCTGGGCATCCTGTCTACCCTGCTACCCATTTCAATACCCGGATGAATGTATCCTATCGCTTCATGTCAGATTACATCCCTCTGTAGCTTTATGATGTAAGGGCACCATTCGACCAATCACCCTGGGTGACTATTATACAGTAGGACGAGACATCAGCAATTACCAATTAGGTAACTATCTTTCATTATGACTGCAATGCAAGTAGGAGGTGTAATGGGAAAGAACTCTGAATCACTGAAAGCAGGGGCTCCTTTTGAAAGTGGGCTGGATTTAGAAGAACACAGAGTTTCTAAACAGCAGTCCATCTTGAGTATAAGAGTCCCATATACAGAGTGGAGGGAAACAGGTTAAATGAGCTTCCCTCTATGTGATAGCAAGTCAATCGCTCTCACTTTAGACAACTCGATTCAGCCTGAAAGACGGTATTTAACTCGGAGGACATATTCCTAGTACAAGTATCTAAAGAAGGTTTTGTCAGCCTTGCAGACAGTCAAAGTCTTTGATAAACTACCATGATGCCCATGGCGTCTTCAGTATTGCTACTGTCTTGAAAAATTAAATGTATTCTGACGACCCCCCTCAACAGGTAACAAGAGCATTCAGGTACTATGAACATCTTTTAATGACAAGTAAAAAGATAAAATGCGACTTTGACTTACCATATTAATTGATGAGGCAGGTAGTAGATTGATGGCTGAGTTTTTTCTTTTTTGTCTCAGCAACGCAGAGAACTTTCTTCTGCAACACTGCCTCTGCTGGCCATTCAGTATATTCTGCAGATGGAAAAGTCCACTGTTAGTCAGTTATTAGAACCTGAATATTTCCAAACTGATGCAACAGTACAACTAAATTCATTTTTATTAAGTGTTTATAATTAGTACTATGTCGACTCCGATATTGTGAACATCCACAGCTCAGTAAAAATTCAAATCTCAATCTTAATTTCAACCTAGCATACTTCTCTCAATCATATGCCTCATTTGTTACCACTCTCTACATAACTCTAGCACCTATATGAGGAGGTAGACCAAAAAGATCTCATTGTCAGCCAAGTGACAGCGTACCCTTCTCACTGCAATTCGTTTAGGTTATGGTACACCAATAGCAATTAAGTGATCCGATAAGTTGAGGGAGGAATGCTTATGCTAGAGTTAGTGGGAATAATAAAAGCTATGAATAACAGATTCTAACATCTTCATTTTAGCAAATCCCTTTCAGATCACCTATTGAGAACTCGAGAATATACTGATCAACCACAGCTACAAACAAATGCATAAGTCTTAAATAATTCCCTCGTTTCTTTCATCTCCCCACCGTAGTCTTTAGCTGGGCATCCTGTCTACCCTGCTACCCATTTCAATACCCAGATGAATGTATCCTATCGCTTCATGTCAGATGACATCCCTCTGTAGCTTTATGATGTAAGGGCACCATTCGACCAATCACCCTGGGTGACTATTATACAGTAGGACGAGACATCAGCAATTACCAACTAGGTAACTATCTTTCATTATGACTGCAATGCAAGTAGGAGGTGTAATGGGAAAGAACTCTGAACCATTGAAAGCAGGGGCTCCTTTTGAAAGTGGGCTGGATTTAGAAGAACACAGAGTTTCTAAACAGCAGTCCATCTTGAGTATAAGAGTCTCACATACAGAGTGGAGGGAAACAGGTTAAATGAGCTTCCCTCTATGTGATAGCAAGTCAATCACTCTCACTTTAGACAACTCGTTTCAGCCTGAAAGACAGTATTTAACTCGGAGGACATATTCCTAGTACAAGTATCTAAAGAAGGTTTTGTCTGCCTTGCAGACAGTCAAAGTCTTTGATAAACTACCATGATGCCCATAGCGTCTTCAGTATTGCTACCGTCTTCAAAAATTAAATCTATTCTGAAGACCCCCTCAACAGGTAACGAGAGCATTCAGGTGCTATGAACATCTTTTAATGACAAGTAAAAAGATAAAATGCGACTTTGACTTACCATATTAATTGATGAGGCAGGTAGTAGATTGATGGCTGAGTTTTTTCTTTTTTGTCTCAGCAACGCAGAGAACTTTCTTCTGCAACACTGCCTCTGCTGGCCATTCAGTATATTCTGCAGATGGAAAAGTCCACTGTTAGTCAGTTATTAGAACCTGAATATTTCCAAACTGATGCAACAGTACAACTAAATTAATTTTTATTAAGTGTTTATAATTAGTACTATGGCGACTGCGATATTGTGAACATCCACAGCTCAGTAAAAATTCAAATCTCAATTTTAATTTCAACCTAGCATACTTCTCTCAATCATATGCCTCATTTGTTACCACTCTCTACAGAACTCTAGCACCTATATGAGGAGGTAGATCAAAAAGATCTCATTGTCAGCCAAGTGACAGCGTACCCTTCTCACTGCAATTCATTTAGGTTATGGTACACCAATAGCAATTAAGTGATCCGATAAGTTGAGGGAGGAATGCTTATGCTAGAGTTAGTGGGAATAATAAAAGCTATGAATAACAGATTCTAACATCTTCATTTTAGCAAATCCCTTTCAGATCACCTATTGAGAACTCGAGAATATACTGATCAACCACAGCTACAAACAAATGCATACGTCTTAAATAATTCCCTCGTTTCTTTCATCTCCCCACCGTAGTATTTAGCTGGGCATCCTGTCTACCCTGCTACCCATTTCAATACCCGGATGAATGTATCCTATCGCTTCATGTCAGATGACATCCCTCTGTAGCTTTATGATGTAAGGGCACCATTCGACCAATCACCTTGGGTGACTATTATACAGTAGGACGAGACATCACCAATTACCAACTAGGTAACTATCTTTCATTATGACTGCAATGCAAGTAGGAGGTGTAATGGGAAAGAACTCTGAACCATTGAAAGCAGGGGCTCCTTTTGAAAGTGGGCTGGATTTAGAAGAACACAGAGTTTCTAAACAGCAGTCCATCTTGAGTATAAGAGTCCCACATACAGAGTGGAGGGAAACAGGTTAAATGAGCTTCCCTCTATGTGATAGCAAGTCAATCACTCTCACTTTAGACAACTCGTTTCAGCCTGAAAGACGGTATTTAACTCGGAGGACATATTCCTAGTACAAGTATCTAAAGAAGGTTTTGTCAGCCTTGCAGACAGTCAAAGTCTTTGATAAACTACCATGATGCCCATGGCGTCTTCAGTATTGCTACTGTCTTGAAAATTAAATGTATTCTGACGACCCCCCTCAACAGGTAACGAGAGCATTCAGGTGCTATGAACATCTTTTAATGACAAGTAAAAAGATAAAATGCGACTTTGACTTACCATATTAACTGATGAGGAAGGTAGTAGATTGATGGCTGAGTTTTTTCTTCTTTTTGTTTGTCTCAGCAACGCAGAGAAATTTCTTCTGCAACACTGCCTCTGCTGGCCATTCAGTATATTCTGCAGATGGAAAAGTCCACTGTTAGTCAGTTATTAGAACCTGAATATTTCCAAACTGATGCAACAGTACAATTAAATGAATTTTTATTAAGTGTTTATAATTAGTACTATGGCGACTGCGATATTGTGAACATCCACAGCTCAGTAAAAATTCAAATCTCAATTTTAATTTCAACCTAGCATACATCTCTCAATCATATATGCCTCATTTGTTACCACTCTCTACAGAACTCTAGCACCTATATGAGGAGGTAGATCAAAAAGATCTCATTGTCAGTCAAGTGACAGCATACCCTTCTCACTGCAATTCGTTTAGGCTACGGTACACCAATTGCAATTAAGTGATCCGATAAGTTGAGGAAGGAATGCTTATGATACAGTTAGTGGGAATAATAAAAGCTATGAATAACAGATTCTAACATCTTCATTTTAGCAAATCCCTTTCAGATCACCTATAGAGAACTCGAGAATGTACTGATCAACCACAGCTACAAACAAATGCATAAGTCTTAAATAATGCCCTCGTTTCTTTCATCTCCCCACCGTAGTCTTTAGCTGGGCATCCTGTCTACCCTGCTACCCATTTCAATACTCGGATGAATGTATCCTATCGCTTCATGTCAGATGACATCCCTCTGTAGCTTTATGATGTAAGGGCACCATTCGACCAATCACCCTAGGTGACTATTATAAAGTAGGACGAGACATCAGCAATTACCAACTAGGTAACTATCTTTTATTATGACTGCAATGCAAGTAGGAGGTGTAATGAGAAAGTACTCTGAACCATTGAAAGCAGTGGGCTCCTTTTGAAAGTGGGCTGGTTTTAGAAGAACACAGTTTCTAAACAGCAGTCCATCTTGAGTATAAGAGTCCCACATACAGAGTGGAGGGAAACAGGTTAAATGAGCTTCCCTCTATGTGATAGCAAGTCAATCGCTCTCACTTTAGACAACTTGTTTCAGCCTGAAAGACGGTATTTAACTCGGAGGACATATTCCTAGTACAAGTATCTAAAGAATCTTTTCTCAGCCTTGCAGACAGTCAAAGTCTTTGATAAACTACCATGATGTCCATGGCGTCTTCAGTATTGCTATCGTCTTCAAAAATTAAATCTATTCTGAAGAGCCCCCTCAACATGTAACAAGAGCATTCAGGTGCTATGAACATCTTTTAATGACAAGTAAAAAGATAAAATGCGACTTTGACTTACCATATTAACTGATGAGGCAGGTAGTAGATTGATGGCTGAGTTTTTACTTCTTTTTTTTTGTCTCAGCAACGCAGAGAAATTTCTTCTGCAACACTGCCTCTGCTGGCCATTCAGTATATTCTGCAGATGGAAAAGTCCACTGTTAGTCAGTTATTAGAACCTTAATATTTCCAAACTGATGCAACAGTACAACTAAATTCATTTTTATTAAGTGTTTATAATTAGTACTATGTCGACTCCGATATTGTGAACATCCACAGCTCAGTAAAAATTCAAATCTCAATCTTAATTTCAACCTAGCATACTTCTCTCAATCATATGCCTCATTTGTTACCACTCTCTACAGAACTCTAGCACCTATATGAGGAGGTAGACCAAAAAGATCTCATTGTCAGCCAAGTGACAGCGTACCCTTCTCACTGCAATTCGTTTAGGTTATGGTACACCCATAGCAATTAAGTGATCCGATAAGTTGAGGTAGGAATGCTTATGCTACAGTTAGTGGGAACATTAAAAGCTATGAATAACAGATTCTAACATCTTCATTTTAGCACATCCCTTTCAGATCCCCTGTAGAGAAATGGAGAATATATTGATCAACCACACCTTCAAACAAATGTATAAGTCTTAAATAATGCCCTCGTTTCTTTCATCTCCCCACCTTAGTCTTTAGCTGGGCATCCTGTCTACCCTGCTACCCATTTCAATACCCGGATGAATGTATCGTATCGCTTCATGTCAGATGACATCCCTCTGTAGCTTTATGATGTAAGGGCACCATTCGACCAATCACCCTAGGTGACTATTATACAGTAGGACGAGACATCAGCAATTACCAACTAGGTAACTATCTTTTATTATGACTGCAATGCAAGTAGGAGGTGTAATGAGAAAGTACTCTGAACCATTGAAAGCAGTGGGCTCCTTTTGAAAGTGGGCTGGATTTAGAAGAACACAGTTTCTAAACAGCGGTCCATCTTGAGTATAAGAGTCCCACATACAGAGTAGAGGGAAACAGGTTAAATGAGCTTCCCTCTATGTGATAGCAAGTCAATCGCTCTCACTTTAGACAACTCGTTTCAGCCTGAAAGACGGTATTTAACTCGGAGGACATATTCCTAGTACAAGTATCTAAAGAATGTTTTCTCAGCCTTGCAGACAGTCAAAGTCTTTGATAAACTACCATGATGCCCATGGAGTCTTCAGTATTGCTATCGTCTTCAAAAATTAAATCTATTCTGAAGACACCCCTCAACATGTAACAAGAGCATTCAGGTGCTATGAACATCTTTTAATGACAAGTAAAAAGATAAAATGCGACTTTGACTTACCATATTAACTGATGAGGCAGGTAGTAGATTGATGGCTGAGTTTTTTCTTCTTTTTTTTGGTCTCAGCAACGCAGAGAAATTTCTTCTGCAACACTGCCTCTGCTGGCCATTCAGTATATTCTGCAGATGGAAAAGTCCACTGTTAGTCAGTTATTAGAACCTGAATATTTCCAAACTGATGCAACAGTACAATTAAATGAATTTTTATTAAGTGTTTATAATTAGTACTATGGCGACTGCGATATTGTGAACATCCACAGCTCAGTAAAAATTCAAATCTTAATTTTAATTTCAACCTAGCATACTTCTCTCAATCATATATGCCTCATTTGTTACCACTCTCTACAGAACTCTAGCACCTATATGAGGAGGTAGATCAAAAAGATCTCATTGTCAGTCAAGTGACAGCATACCCTTCTCACTGCAATTCGTTTAGGCTACGGTACACCAATAGCAATTAAGTGATCCGATAAGTTGAGGAAGGAATGCTTATGATACAGTTAGTGGGAATAATAAAAGCTATGAATAACAGATTCTAACATCTTCATTTTAGCAAATCCCTTTCAGATCACCTATAGAGAACTCGAGAATGTACTGATCAACCACAGCTACAAACAAATGCATAAGTCTTAAATAATGCCCTCGTTTCTTTTATCTCCCCACCGTAGTCTTTAGCTGGGCATCCTGTCTACCCTGCTACCCATTTCAATACCCGGATGAATGTATCCTATCGCTTCATGTCAGATGACATCCCTCTGTAGCTTTATGATGTAAGGGCACCATTCGACCAATCACCCTAGGTGACTATTATACAGTAGGACGAGACATCAGCAATTACCAACTAGGTAACTATCTTTTATTATGACTGCAATGCAAGTAGGAGGTGTAATGAGAAAGTACTCTGAACCATTGAAAGCAGTGGGCTCCTTTTGAAAGTGGGCTGGATTTAGAAGAACACAGTTTCTAAACAGCAGTCCATCTTGAGTATAAGAGTCCCACATACAGAGTGGAGGGAAACAGGTTAAATGAGCTTCCCTCTATGTGATAGCAAGTCAATCACTCTCACTTTAGACAACTCGTTTCAGCCTGAAAGACGGTATTTAACTCGGAGGACATATTCCTAGTACAAGTATCTAAAGAAGGTTTTGTCAGCCTTGCAGACAGTCAAAGTCTTTGATAAACTACCATGATGCCCATAGCGTCTTCAGTATTGCTACCGTCTTCAAAAATTAAATCTATTCTGAAGACCCCCCTCAACAGGTAACAAGAGCATTCAGGTGCTATGAACATCTTTTAATGACAAGTAAAAAGATAAAATGCGACTTTGACTTACCATGTTAATTGATGAGGCAGGTAGTAGATCGATGGCTGAGTTTTTTCTTTTTTGTCTCAGCAACGCAGAGAACTTTCTTCTGCAACACTGCCTCTGCTGGCCATTCAGTATATTCTGCAGATGGAAAAGTCCACTGTTAGTCAGTTATTAGAACCTGAATATTTCCAAACTGATGCAACAGTACAACTAAATTAATTTTTATTAAGTGTTTATAATTAGTACTATGGCGACTGCGATATTGTGAACATCCACAGCTCAGTAAAAATTCAAATCTCAATTTTAATTTCAACCTAGCATACTTCTCTCAATCATATGCCTTATTTGTTACCACTCTCTACAGAACTCTAGCACCTATATGAGGAGGTAGATCAAAAAGATCTCATTGTCAGCCAAGTGACAGCGTACCCTTCTCACTGCAATTCGTTTAGGTTATGGTACACCAATAGCAATTAAGTGATCCGATAAGTTGAGGGAGGAATGCTTATGCTAGAGTTAGTGGGAATAATAAAAGCTATGAATAACAGATTCTAACATCTTCATTTTAGCAAATCCCTTTCCGATCACCTACAGAGAACTCGAGAATATACTGATCAACCACAGCTACAAACAAATGCATAAGTCTTAAATAATGCACTTGTTTCTTTCATCTCCCCACCGTAGTCTTTAGCTGGGCATCCTGTCTACCCTGCTACCCATTTCAATACCCGGATGAATGTATCCTATCGCTTCATGTCAGATTACATCCCTCTGTAGCTTTATGATGTAAGGGCACCATTCGACCAATCACCCTGGGTGACTATTATACAGTAGGACGAGACATCAGCAATTACCAACTAGGTAACTATCTTTCATTATGACTGCAATGCAAGTAGGAGGTGTAATGGGAAAGAACTCTGAACCACTGAAAGCAGGGGCTCCTTTGAAAGTGGGCTGGATTTAGAAGAACACAGAGTTTCTAAACAGCAGACCATCTTGAGTATAAGAGTCCCATATACAGAGTGGAGGGAAACAGGTTAAATGAGCTTCCCTCTATGTGATAGCAAGTCAATCGCTCTCACTTTAGACAACTCGTTTCAGCCTGAAAGACGGTATTTAATTCGGAGGACATATTCCTAGTACAAGTATCTAAAGAAGGTTTTGTCAGCCTTGCAGACAGTCAAAGTCTTTGATAAACTACCATGATGCCCATGGCGTCTTCAGTATTGCTACTGTCTTGAAAAATTAAATGTATTCTGACGACCCCCCTCAACAGGTAACGAGAGCATTCAGGTGCTATGAACATCTTTTAATGACAAGTAAAAAGATAAAATGCGACTTTGACTTACCATATTAATTGATGAGGCAGGTAGTAGATTGATGGCTGAGTTTTTTCTTTTTTGTCTCAGCAACGCAGAGAACTTTCTTCTGCAACACTGCCTCTGCTGGCCATTCAGTATATTCTGCAGATGGAAAAGTCCACTGTTAGTCAGTTATTAGAACCTTAATATTTCCAAACTGATGCAACAGTACAACTAAATTCATTTTTATTAAGTGTTTATAATTAGTACTATGTCGACTCCGATATTGTGAACATCCACAGCTCAGTAAAAATTCAAATCTCAATCTTAATTTCAACCTAGCATACTTCTCTCAATCATATGCCTCATTTGTTACCACTCTCTACATAACTCTAGCACCTATATGAGGAGGTAGACCAAAAAGATCTCATTGTCAGCCAAGTGACAGCGTACCCTTCTCACTGCAATTCGTTTAGGTTATGGTACACCAATAGCAATTAAGTGATCCGATAAGTTGAGGTAGGAATGCTTATGCTACAGTTAGTGGGAACATTAAAAGCTATGAATAACAGATTCTAACATCTTCATTTTAGCACATCCCTTTCAGATCCCCTGTAGAGAAATGGAGAATATATTGATCAACCACACTTCCAAACAAATGTATAAGTCTTAAATAATGCCCTCGTTTCTTTCATCTCCCCACCTTAGTCTTTAGCTGGGCATCCTGTCTACCCTGCTACCCATTTCAATACCCGGATGAATGTATCGTATCGCTTCATGTCAGATGACATCCCTCTGTAGCTTTATGATGTAAGGGCACCATTCGACCAATCACCCTAGGTGACTATTATACAGTAGGACGAGACATCAGCAATTACCAACTAGGTAACTATCTTTTATTATGACTGCAATGCAAGTAGGAGGTGTAATGAGAAAGTACTCTGAACCATTGAAAGCAGTGGGCTCCTTTTGAAAGTGGGCTGGATTTAGAAGAACACAGTTTCTAAACAGCAGTCCATCTTGAGTATAAGAGTCCCACATACAGAGTAGAGGGAAACAGGTTAAATGAGCTTCCCTCTATGTGATAGCAAGTCAATCGCTCTCACTTTAGACAACTCGTTTCAGCCTGAAAGACGGTATTTAACTCGGAGGACATATTCCTAGTACAAGTATCTAAAGAATGTTTTCTCAGCCTTGCAGACAGTCAAAGTCTTTGATAAACTACCATGATGCCCATGGAGTCTTCAGTATTGCTATCGTCTTCAAAAATTAAATCTATTCTGAAGACACCCCTCAACATGTAACAAGAGCATTCAGGTGCTATGAACATCTTTTAATGACAAGTAAAAAGATAAAATGCGACTTTGACTTACCATATTAACTGATGAGGCAGGTAGTAGATTGATGGCTGAGTTTTTTCTTCTTTTTTTTTGTCTCAGCAACGCAGAGAAATTTCTTCTGCAACACTGCCTCTGCTGGCCATTCAGTATATTCTGCAGATGGAAAAGTCCACTGTTAGTCAGTTATTAGAACCTGAATATTTCCAAACTGATGCAACAGTACAATTAAATGAATTTTTATTAAGTGTTTATAATTAGTACTATGGCGACTGCGATATTGTGAACATCCACAGCTCAGTAAAAATTCAAATCTCAATTTTAATTTCAACCTAGCATACTTCTCTCAATCATATATGCCTCATTTGTTACCACTCTCTACAGAACTCTAGCACCTATATGAGGAGGTAGATCAAAAAGATCTCATTGTCAGTCAAGTGACAGCATACCCTTCTCACTGCAATTCGTTTAGGCTACGGTACACCAATAGCAATTAAGTGATCCGATAAGTTGAGGAAGGAATGCTTATGATACAGTTAGTGGGAATAATAAAAGCTATGAATAACAGATTCTAACATCTTCATTTTAGCAAATCCCTTTCAGATCACCTATAGAGAACTCGAGAATGTACTGATCAACCACAGCTACAAACAAATGCATAAGTCTTAAATAATGCCCTCGTTTCTTTCATCTCCCCACCGTAGTCTTTAGCTGGGCATCCTGTCTACCCTGCTACCCATTTCAATACCCGGATGAATGTATCCTATCGCTTCATGTCAGATGACATCCCTCTGTAGCTTTATGATGTAAGGGCACCATTCGACCAATCACCCTAGGTGACTATTATACGGTAGGACGAGACATCAGCAATTACCAACTAGGTAACTATCTTTTATTATGACTGCAATGCAAGTAGGAGGTGTAATGGGAAAGAACTCTGAACCACTGAAAGCAGGGGCTCCTTTGAAAGTGGGCTGGATTTAGAAGAACACAGAGTTTCTAAACAGCAGACCATCTTGAGTATAAGAGTCCCATATACAGAGTGGAGGGAAACAGGTTAAATGAGCTTCCCTCTATGTGATAGCAAGTCAATCGCTCTCACTTTAGACAACTCGTTTCAGCCTGAAAGACGGTATTTAATTCGGAGGACATATTCCTAGTACAAGTATCTAAAGAAGGTTTTGTCAGCCTTGCAGACAGTCAAAGTCTTTGATAAACTACCATGATGCCCATGGCGTCTTCAGTATTGCTACTGTCTTGAAAAATTAAATGTATTCTGACGACCCCCCTCAACAGGTAACAAGAGCATTCAGGTGCTATGAACATCTTTTAATGACAAGTAAAAAGATAAAATGCGACTTTGACTTACCATATTAATTGATGAGGCAGGTAGTAGATTGATGGCTGAGTTTTTTCTTTTTTGTCTCAGCAACGCAGAGAACTTTCTTCTGCAACACTGCCTCTGCTGGCCATTCAGTATATTCTGCAGATGGAAAAGTCCACTGTTAGTCAGTTATTAGAACCTTAATATTTCCAAACTGATGCAACAGTACAACTAAATTCATTTTTATTAAGTGTTTATAATTAGTACTATGTCGACTCCGATATTGTGAACATCCACAGCTCAGTAAAAATTCAAATCTCAATCTTAATTTCAACCTAGCATACTTCTCTCAATCATATGCCTCATTTGTTACCACTCTCTACATAACTCTAGCACCTATATGAGGAGGTAGACCAAAAAGATCTCATTGTCAGCCAAGTGACAGTGTACCCTTCTCACTGCAATTCGTTTAGGTTATGGTACACCAATAGCAATTAAGTGATCCGATAAGTTGAGGTAGGAATGCTTATGCTACAGTTAGTGGGAACATTAAAAGCTATGAATAACAGATTCTAACATCTTCATTTTAGCACATCCCTTTCAGATCACCTGTAGAGAAATGGAGAATATACTGATCAACCACACCTTCAAACAAATGTATAAGTCTTAAATAATGCCCTCGTTTCTTTCATCTCCCCACCTTAGTCTTTAGCTGGGCATCCTGTCTACCCTGCTACCCATTTAAATACCCGGATGAATGTATCGTATCGCTTCATGTCAGATGACATCCCTCTGTAGCTTTATGATGTAAGGGCACCATTCGACCAATCACCCTAGGTGACTATTATACAGTAGGACGAGACATCAGCAATTACCAACTAGGTAACTATCTTTTATTATGACTGCAATGCAAGTAGGAGGTGTAATGAGAAAGTACTCTGAACCATTGAAAGCAGTGGGCTCCTTTTGAAAGTGGGCTGGATTTAGAAGAACACAGTTTCTAAACAGCAGTCCATCTTGAGTATAAGAGTCCCACTTACAGAGTGGAGGGAAACAGGTTAAATGAGCTTCCCTCTATGTGATAGCAAGTCAATCGCTCTCACTTTAGACAACTCGTTTCAGCCTGAAAGACAGTATTTAACTCGGAGGACATATTCCTAGTACAAGTATCTAAAGAAGGTTTTGTCTGCCTTGCAGACAGTCAAAGTCTTTGATAAACTACCATGATGCCCAAAGCGTCTTCAGTATTGCTACCGTCTTCAAAAATTAAATCTATTCTGAAGACCCCCCTCAACAGGTAACGAGAGCATTCAGGTGCTATGAACATCTTTTAATGACAAGTAAAAAGATAAAATGCGACTTTGACTTACCATATTAATTGATGAGGCAGGTAGTAGATTGATGGCTGAGTTTTTTCTTTTTTGTCTCAGCAACGCAGAGAACTTTCTTCTGCAACACTGCCTCTGCTGGCCATTCAGTATATTCTGCAGATGGAAAAGTCCACTGTTAGTCAGTTATTAGAACCTGAATATTTCCAAACTGATGCAACAGTACAACTAAATTAATTTTTATTAAGTGTTTATAATTAGTACTATGGCGACTGCGATATTGTGAACATCCACAGCTCAGTAAAAATTCAAATCTCAATTTTAATTTCAACCTAGCATACTTCTCTCAATCATATGCCTCATTTGTTACCACTCTCTACAGAACTCTAGCACCTATATGAGGAGGTAGATCAAAAAGATCTCATTGTCAGCCAAGTGACAGCGTACCCTTCTCACTGCAATTCGTTTAGGTTATGGTACACCAATAGCAATTAAGTGATCCGATAAGTTGAGGGAGGAATGCTTATGCTAGAGTTAGTGGGAATAATAAAAGCTATGAATAACAGATTCTAACATCTTCATTTTAGCAAATCCCTTTCCGATCACCTACAGAGAACTCGAGAATATACTGATCAACCACAGCTACAAACAAATGCATAAGTCTTAAATAATGCACTTGTTTCTTTCATCTCCCCACCGTAGTCTTTAGCTGGGCATCCTGTCTACCCTGCTACCCATTTCAATACCCGGATGAATGTATCCTATCGCTTCATGTCAGATTACATCCCTCTGTAGCTTTATGATGTAAGGGCACCATTCGACCAATCACCCTGGGTGACTATTATACAGTAGGACGAGACATCAGCAATTACCAACTAGGTAACTATCTTTCATTATGACTGCAATGCAAGTAGGAGGTGTAATGGGAAAGAACTCTGAACCACTGAAAGCAGGGGCTCCTTTGAAAGTGGGCTGGATTTAGAAGAACACAGAGTTTCTAAACAGCAGACCATCTTGAGTATAAGAGTCCCATATACAGAGTGGAGGGAAACAGGTTAAATGAGCTTCCCTCTATGTGATAGCAAGTCAATCGCTCTCACTTTAGACAACTCGTTTCAGCCTGAAAGACGGTATTTAATTCGGAGGACATATTCCTAGTACAAGTATCTAAAGAAGGTTTTGTCAGCCTTGCAGACAGTCAAAGTCTTTGATAAACTACCATGATGCCCATGGCGTCTTCAGTATTGCTACTGTCTTGAAAAATTAAATGTATTCTGACGACCCCCCTCAACAGGTAACAAGAGCATTCAGGTGCTATGAACATCTTTTAATGACAAGTAAAAAGATAAAATGCGACTTTGACTTACCATATTAATTGATGAGGCAGGTAGTAGATTGATGGCTGAGTTTTTTCTTTTTTGTCTCAGCAACGCAGAGAACTTTCTTCTGCAACACTGCCTCTGCTGGCCATTCAGTATATTCTGCAGATGGAAAAGTCCACTGTTAGTCAGTTATTAGAACCTTAATATTTCCAAACTGATGCAACAGTACAACTAAATTCATTTTTATTAAGTGTTTATAATTAGTACTATGTCGACTCCGATATTGTGAACATCCACAGCTCAGTAAAAATTCAAATCTCAATCTTAATTTCAACCTAGCAAACTTCTCTCAATCATATGCCTCATTTGTTACCACTCTCTACATAACTCTAGCACCTATATGAGGAGGTAGACCAAAAAGATCTCATTGTCAGCCAAGTGACAGCGTACCCTTCTCACTGCAATTCGTTTAGGTTATGGTACACCAATAGCAATTAAGTGATCCGATAAGTTGAGGTAGGAATGCTTATGCTACAGTTAGTGGGAACATTAAAAGCTATGAATAACAGATTCTAACATCTTCATTTTAGCACATCCCTTTCAGATCACCTGTAGAGAAATGGAGAATATACTGATCAACCACACCTTCAAACAAATGTATAAGTCTTAAATAATGCCCTCGTTTCTTTCATCTCCCCACCTTAGTCTTTAGCTGGGCATCCTGTCTACCCTGCTACCCATTTCAATACCCGGATGAATGTATCGTATCGCTTCATGTCAGATGACATCCCTCTGTAGCTTTATGATGTAAGGGCACCATTCGACCAATCACCCTAGGTGACTATTATACAGTAGGACGAGACATCAGCAATTACCAACTAGGTAACTATCTTTTATTATGACTGCAATGCAAGTAGGAGGTGTAATGAGAAAGTACTCTGAACCATTGAAAGCAGTGGGCTCCTTTTGAAAGTGGGCTGGATTTAGAAGAACACAGTTTCTAAACAGCAGTCCATCTTGAGTATAAGAGTCCCACTTACAGAGTGGAGGGAAACAGGTTAAATGAGCTTCCCTCTATGTGATAGCAAGTCAATCGCTCTCACTTTAGACAACTCGTTTCAGCCTGAAAGACGGTATTTAACTCGGAGGACATATTCCTAGTACAAGTATCTAAAGAATGTTTTCTCAGCCTTGCAGACAGTCAAAGTCTTTGATAAACTACCATGATGCCCATGGAGTCTTCAGTATTGCTATCGTCTTCAAAAATTAAATCTATTCTGAAGACACCCCTCAACATGTAACAAGAGCATTCAGGTGCTATGAACATCTTTTAATGACAAGTAAAAAGATAAAATGCGACTTTGACTTACCATATTAACTGATGAGGCAGGTAGTAGATTGATGGCTGAGTTTTTTCTTCTTTTTTTTTGTCTCAGCAACGCAGAGAAATTTCTTCTGCAACACTGCCTCTGCTGGCCATTCAGTATATTCTGCAGATGGAAAAGTCCACTGTTAGTCAGTTATTAGAACCTGAATATTTCCAAACTGATGCAACAGTACAACTAAATGAATTTTTATTAAGTGTTTATAATTAGTACTATGGCGACTGCGATATTGTGAACATCCACAGCTCAGTAAAAATTCAAATCTCAATTTTAATTTCAACCTAGCATACTTCTCTCAATCATATATGCCTCATTTATTACCACTCTCTACAGAACTCTAGCACCTATATGAGGAGGTAGATCAAAAAGATCTCATTGTCAGTCAAGTGACAGCATACCCTTCTCACTGCAATTCGTTTAGGCTACGGTACACCAATAGCAATTAAGTGATCCGATAAGTTGAGGGAGGAATGCTTATGATACAGTTAGTGGGAATAATAAAAGCTATGAATAACAGATTCTAACATCTTCATTTTAGCAAATCCCTTTCAGATCACCTATAGAGAACTCTAGAATATACTGATCAACCACAGCTACAAACAAATGCATAAGTCTTAAATAATGCCCTCGTTTCTTTCATCTCCCCACCGTAGTCTTTAGCTGGGCATCCTGTCTACCCTGCTACCCATTTCAATACCCGGATGAATGTATCCTATCGCTTCATGTCAGATTACATCCCTCTGTAGCTTTATGATGTAAGGGCACCATTCGACCAATCACCCTGGGTGACTATTATACAGTAGGACGAGACATCAGCAATTACCAATTAGGTAACTATCTTTCATTATGACTGCAATGCAAGTAGGAGGTGTAATGGGAAAGAACTCTGAACCACTGAAAGCAGGGGCTCCTTTTGAAAGTGGGCTGGATTTAGAAGAACACAGAGTTTCTAAACAGCAGACCATCTTGAGTATAAGAGTCCCATATACAGAGTGGAGGGAAACAGGTTAAATGAGCTTCCCTCTATGTGATAGCAAGTCAATCGCTCTCACTTTAGACAACTCGTTTCAGCCTGAAAGACGGTATTTAATTCGGAGGACATATTCCTAGTACAAGTATCTAAAGAAGGTTTTGTCAGCCTTGCAGACAGTCAAAGTCTTTGATAAACTACCATGATGCCCATGGCGTCTTCAGTATTGCTACTGTCTTGAAAAATTAAATGTATTCTGACGACCCCCCTCAACAGGTAACAAGAGCATTCAGGTGCTATGAACATCTTTTAATGACAAGTAAAAAGATAAAATGCGACTTTGACTTACCATATTAATTGATGAGGCAGGTAGTAGATTGATGGCTGAGTTTTTTCTTTTTTGTCTCAGCAACGCAGAGAACTTTCTTCTGCAACACTGCCTCTGCTGGCCATTCAGTATATTCTGCAGATGGAAAAGTCCACTGTTAGTCAGTTATTAGAACCTTAATATTTCCAAACTGATGCAACAGTACAACTAAATTCATTTTTATTAAGTGTTTATAATTAGTACTATGTCGACTCCGATATTGTGAACATCCACAGCTCAGTAAAAATTCAAATCTCAATCTTAATTTCAACCTAGCATACTTCTCTCAATCATATGCCTCATTTGTTACCACTCTCTACATAACTCTAGCACCTATATGAGGAGGTAGACCAAAAAGATCTCATTGTCAGCCAAGTGACAGCGTACCCTTCTCACTGCAATTCGTTTAGGTTATGGTACACCAATAGCAATTAAGTGATCCGATAAGTTGAGGTAGGAATGCTTATGCTACAGTTAGTGGGAACATTAAAAGCTATGAATAACAGATTCTAACATCTTCATTTTAGCACATCCCTTTCAGATCACCTGTAGAGAAATGGAGAATATACTGATCAACCACACCTTCAAACAAATGTATAAGTCTTAAATAATGCCCTCGTTTCTTTCATCTCCCCACCTTAGTCTTTAGCTGGGCATCCTGTCTACCCTGCTACCCATTTCAATACCCGGATGAATGTATCGTATCGCTTCATGTCAGATGACATCCCTCTGTAGCTTTATGATGTAAGGGCACCATTCGACCAATCACCCTAGGTGACTATTATACAGTAGGACGAGACATCAGCAATTACCAACTAGGTAACTATCTTTTATTATGACTGCAATGCAAGTAGGAGGTGTAATGAGAAAGTACTCTGAACCATTGAAAGCAGTGGGCTCCTTTTGAAAGTGGGCTGGATTTAGAAGAACACAGTTTCTAAACAGCAGTCCATCTTGAGTATAAGAGTCCCACTTACAGAGTGGAGGGAAACAGGTTAAATGAGCTTCCCTCTATGTGATAGCAAGTCAATCGCTCTCACTTTAGACAACTCGTTTCAGCCTGAAAGACGGTATTTAACTCGGAGGACATATTCCTAGTACAAGTATCTAAAGAATGTTTTCTCAGCCTTGCAGACAGTCAAAGTCTTTGATAAACTACCATGATGCCCATGGAGTCTTCAGTATTGCTATCGTCTTCAAAAATTAAATCTATTCTGAAGACACCCCTCAACATGTAACAAGAGCATTCAGGTGCTATGAACATCTTTTAATGACAAGTAAAAAGATAAAATGCGACTTTGACTTACCATATATGATGAGGCAGGTAGTAGATTGATGGCTGAGTTTTTTCTTCTTTTTTTTTGTCTCAGCAACGCAGAGAAATTTCTTCTGCAACACTGCCTCTGCTGGCCATTCAGTATATTCTGCAGATGGAAAAGTCCACTGTTGGTCAGTTATTAGAACCTGAATATTTCCAAACTGATGCAACAGTACAACTAAATGAATTTTTATTAAGTGTTTATAATTAGTACTATGGCGACTGCGATATTGTGAACATCCACAGCTCAGTAAAAATTCAAATCTCAATTTTAATTTCAACCTAGCATACTTCTCTCAATCATATATGCCTCATTTATTACCACTCTCTACAGAACTCTAGCACCTATATGAGGAGGTAGATCAAAAAGATCTCATTGTCAGTCAAGTGACAGCATACCCTTCTCACTGCAATTCGTTTAGGCTACGGTACACCAATAGCAATTAAGTGATCCGATAAGTTGAGGGAGGAATGCTTATGATACAGTTAGTGGGAATAATAAAAGCTATGAATAACAGATTCTAACATCTTCATTTAAGCAAATCCCTTTCAGATCACCTATAGAGAACTCTAGAATATACTGATCAACCACAGCTACAAACAAATGCATAAGTCTTAAATAATGCCCTCGTTTCTTTCATCTCCCCACCGTAGTCTTTAGCTGGGCATACTGTCTACCCTGCTACCCATTTCAATACCCGGATGAATGTATCCTATCGCTTCATGTCAGATTACATCCCTCTGTAGCTTTATGATGTAAGGGCACCATTCGACCAATCACCCTGGGTGACTATTATACAGTAGGACGAGACATCAGCAATTACCAATTAGGTAACTATCTTTCATTATGACTGCAATGCAAGTAGGAGGTGTAATGGGAAAGAACTCTGAACCACTGAAAGCAGGGGCTCCTTTTGAAAGTGGGCTGGATTTAGAAGAACACAGAGTTTCTAAACAGCAGACCATCTTGAGTATAAGAGTCCCATATACAGAGTGGAGGGAAACAGGTTAAATGAGCTTCCCTCTATGTGATAGCAAGTCAATCGCTCTCACTTTAGACAACTCGTTTCAGCCTGAAAGACGGTATTTAATTCGGAGGACATATTCCTAGTACAAGTATCTAAAGAAGGTTTTGTCAGCCTTGCAGACAGTCAAAGTCTTTGATAAACTACCATGATGCCCATGGCGTCTTCAGTATTGCTACTGTCTTGAAAAATTAAATGTATTCTGACGACCCCCCTCAACAGGTAACAAGAGCATTCAGGTGCTATGAACATCTTTTAATGACAAGTAAAAAGATAAAATGCGACTTTGACTTACCATATTAATTGATGAGGCAGGTAGTAGATTGATGGCTGAGTTTTTTCTTTTTTGTCTCAGCAACGCAGAGAACTTTCTTCTGCAACACTGCCTCTGCTGGCCATTCAGTATATTCTGCAGATGGAAAAGTCCACTGTTAGTCAGTTATTAGAACCTTAATATTTCCAAACTGATGCAACAGTACAACTAAATTCATTTTTATTAAGTGTTTATAATTAGTACTATGTCGACTCCGATATTGTGAACATCCACAGCTCAGTAAAAATTCAAATCTCAATCTTAATTTCAACCTAGCATACTTCTCTCAATCATATGCCTCATTTGTTACCACTCTCTACAGAACTCTAGCACCTATATGAGGAGGTAGACCAAAAAGATCTCATTGTCAGCCAAGTGACTGCGTACCCTTCTCACTGCAATTCGTTTAGGTTATGGTACACCAATAGCAATTAAGTGATCCGATAAGTTGAGGTAGGAATGCTTATGCTACAGTTAGTGGGAACATTAAAAGCTATGAATAACAGATTCTAACATCTTCATTTTAGCACATCCCTTTCAGATCACCTGTAGAGAAATGGAGAATATACTGATCAACCACACCTTCAAACAAATGTATAAGTCTTAAATAATGCCCTCGTTTCTTTCATCTCCCCACCTTAGTCTTTAGCTGGGCATCCTGTCTACCCTGCTACCCATTTCAATACCCGGATGAATGTATCGTATCGCTTCATGTCAGATGACATCCCTCTGTAGCTTTATGATGTAAGGGCACCATTCGACCAATCACCCTAGGTGACTATTATACAGTAGGACGAGACATCAGCAATTACCAACTAGGTAACTATCTTTTATTATGACTGCAATGCAAGTAGGAGGTGTAATGAGAAAGTACTCTGAACCATTGAAAGCAGTGGGCTCCTTTTGAAAGTGGGCTGGATTTAGAAGAACACAGTTTCTAAACAGCAGTCCATCTTGAGTATAAGAGTCCCACTTACAGAGTGGAGGGAAACAGGTTAAATGAGCTTCCCTCTATGTGATAGCAAGTCAATCGCTCTCACTTTAGACAACTCGTTTCAGCCTGAAAGACGGTATTTAACTCGGAGGACATATTCCTAGTACAAGTATCTAAAGAATCTTTTCTCAGCCTTGCAGACAGTCAAAGTCTTTGATAAACTACCATGATGCCCATGGAGTCTTCAGTATTGCTATCGTCTTCAAAAATTAAATCTATTCTGAAGACACCCCTCAACATGTAACAAGAGCATTCAGGTGCTATGAACATCTTTTAATGACAAGTAAAAAGATAAAATGCGACTTTGACTTACCATATTAACTGATGAGGCAGGTAGTAGATTGATGGCTGAGTTTTTTCTTCTTTTTTTTTGTCTCAGCAACGCAGAGAAATTTCTTCTGCAACACTGCCTCTGCTGGCCATTCAGTATATTCTGCAGATGGAAAAGTCCACTGTTAGTCAGTTATTAGAACCTGAATATTTCCAAACTGATGCAACAGTACAACTAAATGAATTTTTATTAAGTGTTTATAATTAGTACTATGGCGACTGCGATATTGTGAACATCCACAGCTCAGTAAAAATTCAAATCTCAATTTTAATTTCAACCTAGCATACTTCTCTCAATCATATATGCCTCATTTATTACCACTCTCTACAGAACTCTAGCACCTATATGAGGAGGTAGATCAAAAAGATCTCATTGTCAGTCAAGTGACAGCATACCCTTCTCACTGCAATTCGTTTAGGCTACGGTACACCAATAGCAATTAAGTGATCCGATAAGTTGAGGGAGGAATGCTTATGATACAGTTAGTGGGAATAATAAAAGCTATGAATAACAGATTCTAACATCTTCATTTTAGCAAATCCCTTTCAGATCACCTATAGAGAACTCTAGAATATACTGATCAACCACAGCTACAAACAAATGCATAAGTCTTAAATAATGCCCTCATTTCTTTCATCTCCCCACCGTAGTCTTTAGCTGGGCATCCTGTCTACCCTGCTACCCATTTCAATACCCGGATGAATGTATCCTATCGCTTCATGTCAGATTACATCCCTCTGTAGCTTTATGATGTAAGGGCACCATTCGACCAATCACCCTGGGTGACTATTATACAGTAGGACGAGACATCAGCAATTACCAATTAGGTAACTATCTTTCATTATGACTGCAATGCAAGTAGGAGGTGTAATGGGAAAGAACTCTGAACCACTGAAAGCAGGGGCTCCTTTTGAAAGTGGGCTGGATTTAGAAGAACACAGAGTTTCTAAACAGCAGACCATCTTGAGTATAAGAGTCCCATATACAGAGTGGAGGGAAACAGGTTAAATGAGCTTCCCTCTATGTGATAGCAAGTCAATCGCTCTCACTTTAGACAACTCGTTTCAGCCTGAAAGACGGTATTTAATTCGGAGGACATATTCCTAGTACAAGTATCTAAAGAAGGTTTTGTCAGCCTTGCAGACAGTCAAAGTCTTTGATAAACTACCATGATGCCCATGGCGTCTTCAGTATTGCTACTGTCTTGAAAAATTAAATGTATTCTGACGACCCCCCTCAACAGGTAACACGAGCATTCAGGTGCTATGAACATCTTTTAATGACAAGTAAAAAGATAAAATGCGACTTTGACTTACCATATTAATTGATGAGGCAGGTAGTAGATTGATGGCTGAGTTTTTTCTTTTTTGTCTCAGCAACGCAGAGAACTTTCTTCTGCAACACTGCCTCTGCTGGCCATTCAGTATATTCTGCAGATGGAAAAGTCCACTGTTAGTCAGTTATTAGAACCTTAATATTTCCAAACTGATGCAACAGTACAACTAAATTCATTTTTATTAAGTGTTTATAATTAGTACTATGTCGACTCCGATATTGTGAACATCCACAGCTCAGTAAAAATTCAAATCTCAATCTTAATTTCAACCTAGCATACTTCTCTCAATCATATGCCTCA
This sequence comes from Triturus cristatus, assembly GCF_964204655.1. Taxonomy (NCBI): domain Eukaryota; kingdom Metazoa; phylum Chordata; class Amphibia; order Caudata; family Salamandridae; genus Triturus; species Triturus cristatus. The sequence goes on from NC_140588.1 coordinate 66,147,391, forward strand.
TTTGTTACCACTCTCTACATAACTCTGGCACCTATATGAGGAGGTAGACCAAAAAGATCTCATTGTCAGCCAAGTGACAGCGTACCCTTCTCACTGCAATTCGTTTAGGTTATGGTACACCAATAGCAATTAAGTGATCCGATAAGTTGAGGTAAGAATGCTTATGCTACAGTTAGTGGGAACATTAAAAGCTATAAATAACAGATTCTAACATCTTCATTTTAGCACATCCCTTTCAGATCCCCTGTAGAGAAATGGAGAATATACTGATCAACCACACCTTCAAACAAATGTATAAGTCTTAAATAATGCCCTCGTTTCTTTCATCTCCCCACCTTAGTCTTTAGCTGGGCATCCTGTCTACCCTGCTACCCATTTCAATACCCGGATTAATGTATCGTATCGCTTCATGTCAGATGACATCCCTCTGTAGCTTTATGATGTAAGGGCACCATACGACCAATCACCCTAGGTGACTATTATACAGTAGGACGAGACATCAGCAATTACCAACTAGGTAACTATCTTTTATTATGACTGCAATGCAAGTAGGAGGTGTAATGAGAAAGTACTCTGAACCATTGAAAGCAGTGGGCTCCTTTTGAAAGTGGGCTGGTTTTAGAAGAACACAGTTTCTAAACAGCAGTCCATCTTGAGTATAAGAGTCCCACATACAGAGTGGAGGGAAACAGGTTAAATGAGCTTCCCTCTATGTGATAGCAAGTCAATCGCTCTCACTTTAGACAACTTGTTTCAGCCTGAAAGACGGTATTTAACTCGGAGGACATATTCCTAGTACAAGTATCTAAAGAATCTTTTCTCAGCCTTGCAGACAGTCAAAGTCTTTGATAAACTACCATGATGTCCATGGCGTCTTCAGTATTGCTATCGTCTTCAAAAATTAAATCTATTCTGAAGAGCCCCCTCAACATGTAACAAGAGCATTCAGGTGCTATGAACATCTTTTAATGACAAGTAAAAAGATAAAATGCGACTTTGACTTACCATATTAACTGATGAGGCAGGTAGTAGATTGATGGCTGAGTTTTTACTTCTTTTTTTTTGTCTCAGCAACGCAGAGAAATTTCTTCTGCAACACTGCCTCTGCTGGCCATTCAGTATATTCTGCAGATGGAAAAGTCCACTGTTAGTCAGTTATTAGAACCTGAATATTTCCAAACTGATGCAACAGTACAACTAAATTCATTTTTATTAAGTGTTTATAATTAGTACTATGGCGACTGCGATATTGTGAACATCCACAGCTCAGTAAAAATTCAAATCTCAATTTTAATTTCAACCTAGCATACTTCTCTCAATCATATATGCCTCATTTGTTACCACTCTCTACAGAACTCTAGCACCTATATGAGGAGGTAGATCAAAAAGATCTCATTGTCAGTCAAGTGACAGCATACCCTTCTCACTGCAATTCGTTTAGGCTACGGTACACCAATAACAATTAAGTGATCCGATAAGTTGAGGGAGGAATGCTTATGATACAGTTAGTGGGAATAATAAAAGCTATGAATAACAGATTCTAACATCTTCATTTTAGCAAATCCCTTTCCGATCACCTATAGAGAACTCGAGAATATACTGATCAACCACAGCTACAAACAAATGCATAAGTCTTAAATAATGCACTTGTTTCTTTCATCTCCCCACCGTAGTCTTTAGCTGGGCATCCTGTCTACCCTGCTACCCATTTCAATACCCGGATGAATGTATCCTATCGCTTCATGTCAGATTACATCCCTCTGTAGCTTTATGATGTAAGGGCACCATTCGACCAATCACCCTGGGTGACTATTATACAGTAGGACGAGACATCAGCAATTACCAACTAGGTAACTATCTTTCATTATGACTGCAATGCAAGTAGGAGGTGTAATGGGAAAGAACTCTGAACCACTGAAAGCAGGGGCTCCTTTGAAAGTGGGCTGGATTTAGAAGAACACAGAGTTTCTAAACAGCAGACCATCTTGAGTATAAGAGTCCCATATACAGAGTGGAGGGAAACAGGTTAAATGAGCTTCCCTCTATGTGATAGCAAGTCAATCGCTCTCACTTTAGACAACTCGTTTCAGCCTGAAAGACGGTATTTAATTCGGAGGACATATTCCTAGTACAAGTATCTAAAGAAGGTTTTGTCAGCCTTGCAGACAGTCAAAGTCTTTGATAAACTACCATGATGCCCACGGCGTCTTCAGTATTGCTACTGTCTTGAAAAATTAAATGTATTCTGACGACCCCCCTCAACAGGTAACAAGAGCATTCAGGTGCTATGAACATCTTTTAATGACAAGTAAAAAGATAAAATGCGACTTTGACTTACCATATTAATTGATGAGGCAGGTAGTAGATTGATGGCTGAGTTTTTTCTTTTTTGTCTCAGCAACGCAGAGAACTTTCTTCTGCAACACTGCCTCTGCTGGCCATTCAGTATATTCTGCAGATGGAAAAGTCCACTGTTAGTCAGTTATTAGAACCTTAATATTTCCAAACTGATGCAACAGTACAACTAAATTCATTTTTATTAAGTGTTTATAATTAGTACTATGGCGACTGCGATATTGTGAACATCCACAGCTCAGTAAAAATTCAAATCTCAATTTTAATTTCAACCTAGCATACTTCTCTCAATCATATATGCCTCATTTGTTACCACTCTCTACAGAACTCTAGCACCTATATGAGGAGGTAGATCAAAAAGATCTCATTGTCAGTCAAGTGACAGCATACCCTTCTCACTGCAATTCGTTTAGGCTACGGTACACCAATAACAATTAAGTGATCCGATAAGTTGAGGGAGGAATGCTTATGATACAGTTAGTGGGAATAATAAAAGCTATGAATAACAGATTCTAACATCTTCATTTTAGCAAATCCCTTTCCGATCACCTATAGAGAACTCGAGAATATACTGATCAACCACAGCTACAAACAAATGCATAAGTCTTAAATAATGCCCTCGTTTCTTTCATCTCCCCACCGTAGTCTTTAGCTGGGCATCCTGTCTACCCTGCTACCCATTTCAATACCCGGATGAATGTATCCTATCGCTTCATGTCAGATTACATCCCTCTGTAGCTTTATGATGTAAGGGCACCATTCGACCAATCACCCTGGGTGACTATTATACAGTAGGACGAGACATCAGCAATTACCAATTAGGTAACTATCTTTCATTATGACTGCAATGCAAGTAGGAGGTGTAATGGGAAAGAACTCTGAACCACTGAAAGCAGGGGCTCCTTTTGAAAGTGGGCTGGATTTAGAAGAACACAGAGTTTCTAAACAGCAGACCATCTTGAGTATAAGAGTCCCATATACAGAGTGGAGGGAAACAGGTTAAATGAGCTTCCCTCTATGTGATAGCAAGTCAATCGCTCTCACTTTAGACAACTCGTTTCAGCCTGAAAGACGGTATTTAATTCGGAGGACATATTCCTAGTACAAGTATCTAAAGAAGGTTTTTGTCAGCCTTGCAGACAGTCAAAGTCTTTGATAAACTACCATGATGCCCATGGCGTCTTCAGTATTGCTACTGTCTTGAAAAATTAAATGTATTCTGACGACCCCCCTCAACAGGTAACAAGAGCATTCAGGTGCTATGAACATCTTTTAATGACAAGTAAAAAGATAAAATGCGACTTTGACTTACCATATTAATTGATGAGGCAGGTAGTAGATTGATGGCTGAGTTTTTTCTTTTTTGTCTCAGCAACGCAGAGAACTTTCTTCTGCAACACTGCCTCTGCTGGCCATTCAGTATATTCTGCAGATGGAAAAGTCCACTGTTAGTCAGTTATTAGAACCTTAATATTTCCAAACTGATGCAACAGTACAACTAAATTCATTTTTATTAAGTGTTTATAATTAGTACTATGGCGACTGCGATATTGTGAACATCCACAGCTCAGTAAAAATTCAAATCTCAATTTTAATTTCAACCTAGCATACTTCTCTCAATCATATATGCCTCATTTGTTACCACTCTCTACAGAACTCTAGCACCTATATGAGGAGGTAGATCAAAAAGATCTCATTGTCAGTCAAGTGACAGCATACCCTTCTCACTGCAATTCGTTTAGGCTACGGTACACCAATAACAATTAAGTGATCCGATAAGTTGAGGGAGGAATGCTTATGATACAGTTAGTGGGAATAATAAAAGCTATGAATAACAGATTCTAACATCTTCATTTTAGCAAATCCCTTTCCGATCACCTATAGAGAACTCGAGAATATACTGATCAACCACAGCTACAAACAAATGCATAAGTCTTAAATAATGCACTTGTTTCTTTCATCTCCCCACCGTAGTCTTTAGCTGGGCATCCTGTCTACCCTGCTACCCATTTCAATACCCGGATGAATGTATCCTATCGCTTCATGTCAGATTACATCCCTCTGTAGCTTTATGATGTAAGGGCACCATTCGACCAATCACCCTGGGTGACTATTATACAGTAGGACGAGACATCAGCAATTACCAACTAGGTAACTATCTTTCATTATGACTGCAATGCAAGTAGGAGGTGTAATGGGAAAGAACTCTGAACCACTGAAAGCAGGGGCTCCTTTGAAAGTGGGCTGGATTTAGAAGAACACAGAGTTTCTAAACAGCAGACCATCTTGAGTATAAGAGTCCCATATACAGAGTGGAGGGAAACAGGTTAAATGAGCTTCCCTCTATGTGATAGCAAGTCAATCGCTCTCACTTTAGACAACTCGTTTCAGCCTGAAAGACGGTATTTAATTCGGAGGACATATTCCTAGTACAAGTATCTAAAGAAGGTTTTGTCAGCCTTGCAGACAGTCAAAGTCTTTGATAAACTACCATGATGCCCATGGCGTCTTCAGTATTGCTACTGTCTTGAAAAATTAAATGTATTCTGACGACCCCCCTCAACAGGTAACGAGAGCATTCAGGTGCTATGAACATCTTTTAATGACAAGTAAAAAGATAAAATGCGACTTTGACTTACCATATTAATTGATGAGGCAGGTAGTAGATTGATGGCTGAGTTTTTTCTTTTTTGTCTCAGCAACGCAGAGAACTTTCTTCTGCAACACTGCCTCTGCTGGCCATTCAGTATATTCTGCAGATGGAAAAGTCCACTGTTAGTCAGTTATTAGAACCTTAATATTTCCAAACTGATGCAACAGTACAACTAAATTCATTTTTATTAAGTGTTTATAATTAGTACTATGTCGACTCCGATATTGTGAACATCCACAGCTCAGTAAAAATTCAAATCTCAATCTTAATTTCAACCTAGCATACTTCTCTCAATCATATGCCTCATTTGTTACCACTCTCTACATAACTCTAGCACCTATATGAGGAGGTAGACCAAAAAGATCTCATTGTCAGCCAAGTGACAGCGTACCCTTCTCACTGCAATTCGTTTAGGTTATGGTACACCAATAGCAATTAAGTGATCCGATAAGTTGAGGTAGGAATGCTTATGCTACAGTTAGTGGGAACATTAAAAGCTATGAATAACAGATTCTAACATCTTCATTTTAGCACATCCCTTTCAGATCCCCTGTAGAGAAATGGAGAATATATTGATCAACCACACTTCCAAACAAATGTATAAGTCTTAAATAATGCCCTCGTTTCTTTCATCTCCCCACCTTAGTCTTTAGCTGGGCATCCTGTCTACCCTGCTACCCATTTCAATACCCGGATGAATGTATCGTATCGCTTCATGTCAGATGACATCCCTCTGTAGCTTTATGATGTAAGGGCACCATTCGACCAATCACCCTAGGTGACTATTATACAGTAGGACGAGACATCAGCAATTACCAACTAGGTAACTATCTTTTATTATGACTGCAATGCAAGTAGGAGGTGTAATGAGAAAGTACTCTGAACCATTGAAAGCAGTGGGCTCCTTTTGAAAGTGGGCTGGATTTAGAAGAACACAGTTTCTAAACAGCAGTCCATCTTGAGTATAAGAGTCCCACATACAGAGTAGAGGGAAACAGGTTAAATGAGCTTCCCTCTATGTGATAGCAAGTCAATCGCTCTCACTTTAGACAACTCGTTTCAGCCTGAAAGACGGTATTTAACTCGGAGGACATATTCCTAGTACAAGTATCTAAAGAATGTTTTCTCAGCCTTGCAGACAGTCAAAGTCTTTGATAAACTACCATGATGCCCATGGAGTCTTCAGTATTGCTATCGTCTTCAAAAATTAAATCTATTCTGAAGACACCCCTCAACATGTAACAAGAGCATTCAGGTGCTATGAACATCTTTTAATGACAAGTAAAAAGATAAAATGCGACTTTGACTTACCATATTAACTGATGAGGCAGGTAGTAGATTGATGGCTGAGTTTTTTCTTCTTCTTTTTTTTTGTCTCAGCAACGCAGAGAAATTTCTTCTGCAACACTGCCTCTGCTGGCCATTCAGTATATTCTGCAGATGGAAAAGTCCACTGTTAGTCAGTTATTAGAACCTGAATATTTCCAAACTGATGCAACAGTGCAATTAAATGAATTTTTATTAAGTGTTTATAATTAGTACTATGGCGACTGCGATATTGTGAACATCCACAGCTCAGTAAAAATTCAAATCTCAATTTTAATTTCAACCTAGCATACTTCTCTCAATCATATATGCCTCATTTGTTACCACTCTCTACAGAACTCTAGCACCTATATGAGGAGGTAGATCAAAAAGATCTCATTGTCAGTCAAGTGACAGCATACCCTTCTCACTGCAATTCGTTTAGGCTACGGTACACCAATAGCAATTAAGTGATCCGATAAGTTGAGGAAGGAATGCTTATGATACAGTTAGTGGGAATAATAAAAGCTATGAATAACAGATTCTAACATCTTCATTTTAGCAAATCCCTTTCAGATCACCTATAGAGAACTCGAGAATGTACTGATCAACCACAGCTACAAACAAATGCATAAGTCTTAAATAATGCCCTCGTTTCTTTCATCTCCCCACCGTAGTCTTTAGCTGGGCATCCTGTCTACCCTGCTACCCATTTCAATACCCGGATGAATGTATCCTATCGCTTCATGTCAGATTACATCCCTCTGTAGCTTTATGATGTAAGGGCACCATTCGACCAATCACCCTGGGTGACTATTATACAGTAGGACGAGACATCAGCAATTACCAATTAGGTAACTATCTTTCATTATGACTGCAATGCAAGTAGGAGGTGTAATGGGAAAGAACTCTGAACCACTGAAAGCAGGGGCTCCTTTTGAAAGTGGGCTGGATTTAGAAGAACACAGAGTTTCTAAACAGCAGACCATCTTGAGTATAAGAGTCCCATATACAGAGTGGAGGGAAACAGGTTAAATGAGCTTCCCTCTATGTGATAGCAAGTCAATCGCTCTCACTTTAGACAACTCGTTTTAGCCTGAAAGACGGTATTTAATTCGGAGGACATATTCCTAGTACAAGTATCTAAAGAAGGTTTTGTCAGCCTTGCAGACAGTCAAAGTCTTTGATAAACTACCATGATGCCCATGGCGTCATCAGTATTGCTACTGTCTTGAAAAATTAAATGTATTCTGACGACCCCCCTCAACAGGTAACAAGAGCATTCAGGTGCTATGAACATCTTTTAATGACAAGTAAAAAGATAAAATGCGACTTTGACTTACCATATTAATTGATGAGGCAGGTAGTAGATTGATGGCTGAGTTTTTTCTTTTTTGTCTCAGCAACGCAGAGAACTTTCTTCTGCAACACTGCCTCTGCTGGCCATTCAGTATATTCTGCAGATGGAAAAGTCCACTGTTAGTCAGTTATTAGAACCTTAATATTTCCAAACTGATGCAACAGTACAACTAAATTCATTTTTATTAAGTGTTTATAATTAGTACTATGGCGACTGCGATATTGTGAACATCCACAGCTCAGTAAAAATTCAAATCTCAATTTTAATTTCAACCTAGCATACTTCTCTCAATCATATATGCCTCATTTGTTACCACTCTCTACAGAACTCTAGCACCTATATGAGGAGGTAGATCAAAAAGATCTCATTGTCAGTCAAGTGACAGCATACCCTTCTCACTGCAATTCGTTTAGGCTACGGTACACCAATAACAATTAAGTGATCCGATAAGTTGAGGGAGGAATGCTTATGATACAGTTAGTGGGAATAATAAAAGCTATGAATAACAGATTCTAACATCTTCATTTTAGCAAATCCCTTTCCGATCACCTATAGAGAACTCGAGAATATACTGATCAACCACAGCTACAAACAAATGCATAAGTCTTAAATAATGCCCTCGTTTCTTTCATCTCCCCACCGTAGTCTTTAGCTGGGCATCCTGTCTACCCTGCTACCCATTTCAATACCCGGATGAATGTATCCTATCGCTTCATGTCAGATTACATCCCTCTGTAGCTTTATGATGTAAGGGCACCATTCGACCAATCACCCTGGGTGACTATTATACAGTAGGACGAGACATCAGCAATTACCAATTAGGTAACTATCTTTCATTATGACTGCAATGCAAGTAGGAGGTGTAATGGGAAAGAACTCTGAACCACTGAAAGCAGGGGCTCCTTTTGAAAGTGGGCTGGATTTAGAAGAACACAGAGTTTCTAAACAGCAGACCATCTTGAGTATAAGAGTCCCATATACAGAGTGGAGGGAAACAGGTTAAATGAGCTTCCCTCTATGTGATAGCAAGTCAATCGCTCTCACTCTAGACAACTCGTTTCAGCCTGAAAGACGGTATTTAATTCGGAGGACATATTCCTAGTACAAGTATCTAAAGAAGGTTTTGTCAGCCTTGCAGACAGTCAAAGTCTTTGATAAACTACCATGATGCCCATGGCGTCTTCAGTATTGCTACTGTCTTGAAAAATTAAATGTATTCTGACGACCCCCCTCAACAGGTAACAAGAGCATTCAGGTGCTATGAACATCTTTTAATGACAAGTAAAAAGATAAAATGCGACTTTGACTTACCATATTAATTGATGAGGCAGGTAGTAGATTGATGGCTGAGTTTTTTCTTTTTTGTCTCAGCAACGCAGAGAACTTTCTTCTGCAACACTGCCTCTGCTGGCCATTCAGTATATTCTGCAGATGGAAAAGTCCACTGTTAGTCAGTTATTAGAACCTTAATATTTCCAAACTGATGCAACAGTACAACTAAATTCATTTTTATTAAGTGTTTATAATTAGTACTATGGCGACTGCGATATTGTGAACATCCACAGCTCAGTAAAAATTCAAATCTCAATTTTAATTTCAACCTAGCATACTTCTCTCAATCATATATGCCTCATTTGTTACCACTCTCTACAGAACTCTAGCACCTATATGAGGAGGTAGATCAAAAAGATCTCATTGTCAGTCAAGTGACAGCATACCCTTCTCACTGCAATTCGTTTAGGCTACGGTACACCAATAACAATTAAGTGATCCGATAAGTTGAGGGAGGAATGCTTATGATACAGTTAGTGGGAATAATAAAAGCTATGAATAACAGATTCTAACATCTTCATTTTAGCAAATCCCTTTCCGATCACCTATAGAGAACTCGAGAATATACTGATCAACCACAGCTACAAACAAATGCATAAGTCTTAAATAATGCACTTGTTTCTTTCATCTCCCCACCGTAGTCTTTAGCTGGGCATCCTGTCTACCCTGCTACCCATTTCAATACCCGGATGAATGTATCCTATCGCTTCATGTCAGATTACATCCCTCTGTAGCTTTATGATGTAAGGGCACCATTCGACCAATCACCCTGGGTGACTATTATACAGTAGGACGAGACATCAGCAATTACCAATTAGGTAACTATCTTTCATTATGACTGCAATGCAAGTAGGAGGTGTAATGGGAAAGAACTCTGAACCACTGAAAGCAGGGGCTCCTTTTGAAAGTGGGCTGGATTTAGAAGAACACAGAGTTTCTAAACAGCAGACCATCTTGAGTATAAGAGTCCCATATACAGAGTGGAGGGAAACAGGTTAAATGAGCTTCCCTCTATGTGATAGCAAGTCAATCGCTCTCACTTTAGACAACTCGTTTCAGCCTGAAAGACGGTATTTAATTCGGAGGACATATTCCTAGTACAAGTATCTAAAGAAGGTTTTGTCAGCCTTGCAGACAGTCAAAGTCTTTGATAAACTACCATGATGCCCATGGCGTCTTCAGTATTGCTACTGTCTTGAAAAATTAAATGTATTCTGACGACCCCCCTCAACAGGTAACACGAGCATTCAGGTGCTATGAACATCTTTTAATGACAAGTAAAAAGATAAAATGCGACTTTGACTTACCATATTAATTGATGAGGCAGGTAGTAGATTGATGGCTGAGTTTTTTCTTTTTTGTCTCAGCAACGCAGAGAACTTTCTTCTGCAACACTGCCTCTGCTGGCCATTCAGTATATTCTGCAGATGGAAAAGTCCACTGTTAGTCAGTTATTAGAACCTTAATATTTCCAAACTGATGCAACAGTACAACTAAATTCATTTTTATTAAGTGTTTATAATTAGTACTATGTCGACTCCGATATTGTGAACATCCACAGCTCAGTAAAAATTCAAATCTCAATCTTAATTTCAACCTAGCATACTTCTCTCAATCATATGCCTCATTTGTTACCACTCTCTACATAACTCTGGCACCTATATGAGGAGGTAGACCAAAAAGATCTCATTGTCAGCCAAGTGACAGCGTACCCTTCTCACTGCAATTCGTTTAGGTTATGGTACACCAATAGCAATTAAGTGATCCGATAAGTTGAGGTAAGAATGCTTATGCTACAGTTAGTGGGAACATTAAAAGCTATAAATAACAGATTCTAACATCTTCATTTTAGCACATCCCTTTCAGATCCCCTGTAGAGAAATGGAGAATATACTGATCAACCACACCTTCAAACAAATGTATAAGTCTTAAATAATGCCCTCGTTTCTTTCATCTCCCCACCTTAGTCTTTAGCTGGGCATCCTGTCTACCCTGCTACCCATTTCAATACCCGGATTAATGTATCGTATCGCTTCATGTCAGATGACATCCCTCTGTAGCTTTATGATGTAAGGGCACCATACGACCAATCACCCTAGGTGACTATTATACAGTAGGACGAGACATCAGCAATTACCAACTAGGTAACTATCTTTTATTATGACTGCAATGCAAGTAGGAGGTGTAATGAGAAAGTACTCTGAACCATTGAAAGCAGTGGGCTCCTTTTGAAAGTGGGCTGGTTTTAGAAGAACACAGTTTCTAAACAGCAGTCCATCTTGAGTATAAGAGTCCCACATACAGAGTGGAGGGAAACAGGTTAAATGAGCTTCCCTCTATGTGATAGCAAGTCAATCGCTCTCACTTTAGACAACTTGTTTCAGCCTGAAAGACGGTATTTAACTCGGAGGACATATTCCTAGTACAAGTATCTAAAGAATCTTTTCTCAGCCTTGCAGACAGTCAAAGTCTTTGATAAACTACCATGATGTCCATGGCGTCTTCAGTATTGCTATCGTCTTCAAAAATTAAATCTATTCTGAAGAGCCCCCTCAACATGTAACAAGAGCATTCAGGTGCTATGAACATCTTTTAATGACAAGTAAAAAGATAAAATGCGACTTTGACTTACCATATTAACTGATGAGGCAGGTAGTAGATTGATGGCTGAGTTTTTACTTCTTTTTTTTTGTCTCAGCAACGCAGAGAAATTTCTTCTGCAACACTGCCTCTGCTGGCCATTCAGTATATTCTGCAGATGGAAAAGTCCACTGTTAGTCAGTTATTAGAACCTGAATATTTCCAAACTGATGCAACAGTACAACTAAATTCATTTTTATTAAGTGTTTATAATTAGTACTATGGCGACTGCGATATTGTGAACATCCACAGCTCAGTAAAAATTCAAATCTCAATTTTAATTTCAACCTAGCATACTTCTCTCAATCATATATGCCTCATTTGTTACCACTCTCTACAGAACTCTAGCACCTATATGAGGAGGTAGATCAAAAAGATCTCATTGTCAGTCAAGTGACAGCATACCCTTCTCACTGCAATTCGTTTAGGCTACGGTACACCAATAACAATTAAGTGATCCGATAAGTTGAGGGAGGAATGCTTATGATACAGTTAGTGGGAATAATAAAAGCTATGAATAACAGATTCTAACATCTTCATTTTAGCAAATCCCTTTCCGATCACCTATAGAGAACTCGAGAATATACTGATCAACCACAGCTACAAACAAATGCATAAGTCTTAAATAATGCACTTGTTTCTTTCATCTCCCCACCGTAGTCTTTAGCTGGGCATCCTGTCTACCCTGCTACCCATTTCAATACCCGGATGAATGTATCCTATCGCTTCATGTCAGATTACATCCCTCTGTAGCTTTATGATGTAAGGGCACCATTCGACCAATCACCCTGGGTGACTATTATACAGTAGGACGAGACATCAGCAATTACCAACTAGGTAACTATCTTTCATTATGACTGCAATGCAAGTAGGAGGTGTAATGGGAAAGAACTCTGAACCACTGAAAGCAGGGGCTCCTTTGAAAGTGGGCTGGATTTAGAAGAACACAGAGTTTCTAAACAGCAGACCATCTTGAGTATAAGAGTCCCATATACAGAGTGGAGGGAAACAGGTTAAATGAGCTTCCCTCTATGTGATAGCAAGTCAATCGCTCTCACTTTAGACAACTCGTTTCAGCCTGAAAGACGGTATTTAATTCGGAGGACATATTCCTAGTACAAGTATCTAAAGAAGGTTTTGTCAGCCTTGCAGACAGTCAAAGTCTTTGATAAACTACCATGATGCCCACGGCGTCTTCAGTATTGCTACTGTCTTGAAAAATTAAATGTATTCTGACGACCCCCCTCAACAGGTAACAAGAGCATTCAGGTGCTATGAACATCTTTTAATGACAAGTAAAAAGATAAAATGCGACTTTGACTTACCATATTAATTGATGAGGCAGGTAGTAGATTGATGGCTGAGTTTTTTCTTTTTTGTCTCAGCAACGCAGAGAACTTTCTTCTGCAACACTGCCTCTGCTGGCCATTCAGTATATTCTGCAGATGGAAAAGTCCACTGTTAGTCAGTTATTAGAACCTTAATATTTCCAAACTGATGCAACAGTACAACTAAATTCATTTTTATTAAGTGTTTATAATTAGTACTATGGCGACTGCGATATTGTGAACATCCACAGCTCAGTAAAAATTCAAATCTCAATTTTAATTTCAACCTAGCATACTTCTCTCAATCATATATGCCTCATTTGTTACCACTCTCTACAGAACTCTAGCACCTATATGAGGAGGTAGATCAAAAAGATCTCATTGTCAGTCAAGTGACAGCATACCCTTCTCACTGCAATTCGTTTAGGCTACGGTACACCAATAACAATTAAGTGATCCGATAAGTTGAGGGAGGAATGCTTATGATACAGTTAGTGGGAATAATAAAAGCTATGAATAACAGATTCTAACATCTTCATTTTAGCAAATCCCTTTCCGATCACCTATAGAGAACTCGAGAATATACTGATCAACCACAGCTACAAACAAATGCATAAGTCTTAAATAATGCCCTCGTTTCTTTCATCTCCCCACCGTAGTCTTTAGCTGGGCATCCTGTCTACCCTGCTACCCATTTCAATACCCGGATGAATGTATCCTATCGCTTCATGTCAGATTACATCCCTCTGTAGCTTTATGATGTAAGGGCACCATTCGACCAATCACCCTGGGTGACTATTATACAGTAGGACGAGACATCAGCAATTACCAATTAGGTAACTATCTTTCATTATGACTGCAATGCAAGTAGGAGGTGTAATGGGAAAGAACTCTGAACCACTGAAAGCAGGGGCTCCTTTTGAAAGTGGGCTGGATTTAGAAGAACACAGAGTTTCTAAACAGCAGACCATCTTGAGTATAAGAGTCCCATATACAGTGTGGAGGGAAACAGGTTAAATGAGCTTCCCTCTATGTGATAGCAAGTCAATCGCTCTCACTTTAGACAACTCGTTTCAGCCTGAAAGACGGTATTTAATTCGGAGGACATATTCCTAGTACAAGTATCTAAAGAAGGTTTTGTCAGCCTTGCAGACAGTCAAAGTCTTTGATAAACTACCATGATGCCCATGGCGTCTTCAGTATTGCTACTGTCTTGAAAAATTAAATGTATTCTGACGACCCCCCTCAACAGGTAACAAGAGCATTCAGGTGCTATGAACATCTTTTAATGACAAGTAAAAAGATAAAATGCGACTTTGACTTACCATATTAATTGATGAGGCAGGTAGTAGATTGATGGCTGAGTTTTTTCTTTTTTGTCTCAGCAACGCAGAGAACTTTCTTCTGCAACACTGCCTCTGCTGGCCATTCAGTATATTCTGCAGATGGAAAAGTCCACTGTTAGTCAGTTATTAGAACCTTAATATTTCCAAACTGATGCAACAGTACAACTAAATTCATTTTTATTAAGTGTTTATAATTAGTACTATGGCGACTGCGATATTGTGAACATCCACAGCTCAGTAAAAATTCAAATCTCAATTTTAATTTCAACCTAGCATACTTCTCTCAATCATATATGCCTCATTTGTTACCACTCTCTACAGAACTCTAGCACCTATATGAGGAGGTAGATCAAAAAGATCTCATTGTCAGTCAAGTGACAGCATACCCTTCTCACTGCAATTCGTTTAGGCTACGGTACACCAATAACAATTAAGTGATCCGATAAGTTGAGGGAGGAATGCTTATGATACAGTTAGTGGGAATAATAAAAGCTATGAATAACAGATTCTAACATCTTCATTTTAGCAAATCCCTTTCCGATCACCTATAGAGAACTCGAGAATATACTGATCAACCACAGCTACAAACAAATGCATAAGTCTTAAATAATGCACTTGTTTCTTTCATCTCCCCACCGTAGTCTTTAGCTGGGCATCCTGTCTACCCTGCTACCCATTTCAATACCCGGATGAATGTATCCTATCGCTTCATGTCAGATTACATCCCTCTGTAGCTTTATGATGTAAGGGCACCATTCGACCAATCACCCTGGGTGACTATTATACAGTAGGACGAGACATCAGCAATTACCAACTAGGTAACTATCTTTCATTATGACTGCAATGCAAGTAGGAGGTGTAATGGGAAAGAACTCTGAACCACTGAAAGCAGGGGCTCCTTTGAAAGTGGGCTGGATTTAGAAGAACACAGAGTTTCTAAACAGCAGACCATCTTGAGTATAAGAGTCCCATATACAGAGTGGAGGGAAACAGGTTAAATGAGCTTCCCTCTATGTGATAGCAAGTCAATCGCTCTCACTTTAGACAACTCGTTTCAGCCTGAAAGACGGTATTTAATTCGGAGGACATATTCCTAGTACAAGTATCTAAAGAAGGTTTTGTCAGCCTTGCAGACAGTCAAAGTCTTTGATAAACTACCATGATGCCCATGGCGTCTTCAGTATTGCTACTGTCTTGAAAAATTAAATGTATTCTGACGACCCCCCTCAACAGGTAACGAGAGCATTCAGGTGCTATGAACATCTTTTAATGACAAGTAAAAAGATAAAATGCGACTTTGACTTACCATATTAATTGATGAGGCAGGTAGTAGATTGATGGCTGAGTTTTTTCTTTTTTGTCTCAGCAACGCAGAGAACTTTCTTCTGCAACACTGCCTCTGCTGGCCATTCAGTATATTCTGCAGATGGAAAAGTCCACTGTTAGTCAGTTATTAGAACCTTAATATTTCCAAACTGATGCAACAGTACAACTAAATTCATTTTTATTAAGTGTTTATAATTAGTACTATGTCGACTCCGATATTGTGAACATCCACAGCTCAGTAAAAATTCAAATCTCAATCTTAATTTCAACCTAGCATACTTCTCTCAATCATATGCCTCATTTGTTACCACTCTCTACATAACTCTAGCACCTATATGAGGAGGTAGACCAAAAAGATCTCATTGTCAGCCAAGTGACAGCGTACCCTTCTCACTGCAATTCGTTTAGGTTATGGTACACCAATAGCAATTAAGTGATCCGATAAGTTGAGGTAGGAATGCTTATGCTACAGTTAGTGGGAACATTAAAAGCTATGAATAACAGATTCTAACATCTTCATTTTAGCACATCCCTTTCAGATCCCCTGTAGAGAAATGGAGAATATATTGATCAACCACACTTCCAAACAAATGTATAAGTCTTAAATAATGCCCTCGTTTCTTTCATCTCCCCACCTTAGTCTTTAGCTGGGCATCCTGTCTACCCTGCTACCCATTTCAATACCCGGATGAATGTATCGTATCGCTTCATGTCAGATGACATCCCTCTGTAGCTTTATGATGTAAGGGCACCATTCGACCAATCACCCTAGGTGACTATTATACAGTAGGACGAGACATCAGCAATTACCAACTAGGTAACTATCTTTTATTATGACTGCAATGCAAGTAGGAGGTGTAATGAGAAAGTACTCTGAACCATTGAAAGCAGTGGGCTCCTTTTGAAAGTGGGCTGGATTTAGAAGAACACAGTTTCTAAACAGCAGTCCATCTTGAGTATAAGAGTCCCACATACAGAGTAGAGGGAAACAGGTTAAATGAGCTTCCCTCTATGTGATAGCAAGTCAATCGCTCTCACTTTAGACAACTCGTTTCAGCCTGAAAGACGGTATTTAACTCGGAGGACATATTCCTAGTACAAGTATCTAAAGAATGTTTTCTCAGCCTTGCAGACAGTCAAAGTCTTTGATAAACTACCATGATGCCCATGGAGTCTTCAGTATTGCTATCGTCTTCAAAAATTAAATCTATTCTGAAGACACCCCTCAACATGTAACAAGAGCATTCAGGTGCTATGAACATCTTTTAATGACAAGTAAAAAGATAAAATGCGACTTTGACTTACCATATTAACTGATGAGGCAGGTAGTAGATTGATGGCTGAGTTTTTTCTTCTTCTTTTTTTTTGTCTCAGCAACGCAGAGAAATTTCTTCTGCAACACTGCCTCTGCTGGCCATTCAGTATATTCTGCAGATGGAAAAGTCCACTGTTAGTCAGTTATTAGAACCTGAATATTTCCAAACTGATGCAACAGTGCAATTAAATGAATTTTTATTAAGTGTTTATAATTAGTACTATGGCGACTGCGATATTGTGAACATCCACAGCTCAGTAAAAATTCAAATCTCAATTTTAATTTCAACCTAGCATACTTCTCTCAATCATATATGCCTCATTTGTTACCACTCTCTACAGAACTCTAGCACCTATATGAGGAGGTAGATCAAAAAGATCTCATTGTCAGTCAAGTGACAGCATACCCTTCTCACTGCAATTCGTTTAGGCTACGGTACACCAATAGCAATTAAGTGATCCGATAAGTTGAGGAAGGAATGCTTATGATACAGTTAGTGGGAATAATAAAAGCTATGAATAACAGATTCTAACATCTTCATTTTAGCAAATCCCTTTCAGATCACCTATAGAGAACTCGAGAATGTACTGATCAACCACAGCTACAAACAAATGCATAAGTCTTAAATAATGCCCTCGTTTCTTTCATCTCCCCACCGTAGTCTTTAGCTGGGCATCCTGTCTACCCTGCTACCCATTTCAATACCCGGATGAATGTATCCTATCGCTTCATGTCAGATTACATCCCTCTGTAGCTTTATGATGTAAGGGCA
This sequence comes from Triturus cristatus, assembly GCF_964204655.1. Taxonomy (NCBI): domain Eukaryota; kingdom Metazoa; phylum Chordata; class Amphibia; order Caudata; family Salamandridae; genus Triturus; species Triturus cristatus. The sequence goes on from NC_140588.1 coordinate 66,165,123, forward strand.
CCATTCGACCAATCACCCTGGGTGACTATTATACAGTAGGACGAGACATCAGCAATTACCAATTAGGTAACTATCTTTCATTATGACTGCAATGCAAGTAGGAGGTGTAATGGGAAAGAACTCTGAACCACTGAAAGCAGGGGCTCCTTTTGAAAGTGGGCTGGATTTAGAAGAACACAGAGTTTCTAAACAGCAGACCATCTTGAGTATAAGAGTCCCATATACAGAGTGGAGGGAAACAGGTTAAATGAGCTTCCCTCTATGTGATAGCAAGTCAATCGCTCTCACTTTAGACAACTCGTTTTAGCCTGAAAGACGGTATTTAATTCGGAGGACATATTCCTAGTACAAGTATCTAAAGAAGGTTTTGTCAGCCTTGCAGACAGTCAAAGTCTTTGATAAACTACCATGATGCCCATGGCGTCTTCAGTATTGCTACTGTCTTGAAAAATTAAATGTATTCTGACGACCCCCCTCAACAGGTAACAAGAGCATTCAGGTGCTATGAACATCTTTTAATGACAAGTAAAAAGATAAAATGCGACTTTGACTTACCATATTAATTGATGAGGCAGGTAGTAGATTGATGGCTGAGTTTTTTCTTTTTTGTCTCAGCAACGCAGAGAACTTTCTTCTGCAACACTGCCTCTGCTGGCCATTCAGTATATTCTGCAGATGGAAAAGTCCACTGTTAGTCAGTTATTAGAACCTTAATATTTCCAAACTGATGCAACAGTACAACTAAATTCATTTTTATTAAGTGTTTATAATTAGTACTATGGCGACTGCGATATTGTGAACATCCACAGCTCAGTAAAAATTCAAATCTCAATTTTAATTTCAACCTAGCATACTTCTCTCAATCATATATGCCTCATTTGTTACCACTCTCTACAGAACTCTAACACCTATATGAGGAGGTAGATCAAAAAGATCTCATTGTCAGTCAAGTGACAGCATACCCTTCTCACTGCAATTCGTTTAGGCTACGGTACACCAATAACAATTAAGTGATCCGATAAGTTGAGGGAGGAATGCTTATGATACAGTTAGTGGGAATAATAAAAGCTATGAATAACAGATTCTAACATCTTCATTTTAGCAAATCCCTTTCCGATCACCTATAGAGAACTCGAGAATATACTGATCAACCACAGCTACAAACAAATGCATAAGTCTTAAATAATGCCCTCGTTTCTTTCATCTCCCCACCGTAGTCTTTAGCTGGGCATCCTGTCTACCCTGCTACCCATTTCAATACCCGGATGAATGTATCCTATCGCTTCATGTCAGATTACATCCCTCTGTAGCTTTATGATGTAAGGGCACCATTCGACCAATCACCCTGGGTGACTATTATACAGTAGGACGAGACATCAGCAATTACCAATTAGGTAACTATCTTTCATTATGACTGCAATGCAAGTAGGAGGTGTAATGGGAAAGAACTCTGAACCACTGAAAGCAGGGGCTCCTTTTGAAAGTGGGCTGGATTTAGAAGAACACAGAGTTTCTAAACAGCAGACCATCTTGAGTATAAGAGTCCCATATACAGAGTGGAGGGAAACAGGTTAAATGAGCTTCCCTCTATGTGATAGCAAGTCAATCGCTCTCACTTTAGACAACTCGTTTCAGCCTGAAAGACGGTATTTAATTCGGAGGACATATTCCTAGTACAAGTATCTAAAGAAGGTTTTGTCAGCCTTGCAGACAGTCAAAGTCTTTGATAAACTACCATGATGCCCATGGCGTCTTCAGTATTGCTACTGTCTTGAAAAATTAAATGTATTCTGACGACCCCCCTCAACAGGTAACAAGAGCATTCAGGTGCTATGAACATCTTTTAATGACAAGTAAAAAGATAAAATGCGACTTTGACTTACCATATTAATTGATGAGGCAGGTAGTAGATTGATGGCTGAGTTTTTTCTTTTTTGTCTCAGCAACGCAGAGAACTTTCTTCTGCAACACTGCCTCTGCTGGCCATTCAGTATATTCTGCAGATGGAAAAGTCCACTGTTAGTCAGTTATTAGAACCTTAATATTTCCAAACTGATGCAACAGTACAACTAAATTCATTTTTATTAAGTGTTTATAATTAGTACTATGGCGACTGCGATATTGTGAACATCCACAGCTCAGTAAAAATTCAAATCTCAATTTTAATTTCAACCTAGCATACTTCTCTCAATCATATATGCCTCATTTGTTACCACTCTCTACAGAACTCTAGCACCTATATGAGGAGGTAGATCAAAAAGATCTCATTGTCAGTCAAGTGACAGCATACCCTTCTCACTGCAATTCGTTTAGGCTACGGTACACCAATAACAATTAAGTGATCCGATAAGTTGAGGGAGGAATGCTTATGATACAGTTAGTGGGAATAATAAAAGCTATGAATAACAGATTCTAACATCTTCATTTTAGCAAATCCCTTTCCGATCACCTATAGAGAACTCGAGAATATACTGATCAACCACAGCTACAAACAAATGCATAAGTCTTAAATAATGCACTTGTTTCTTTCATCTCCCCACCGTAGTCTTTAGCTGGGCATCCTGTCTACCCTGCTACCCATTTCAATACCCGGATGAATGTATCCTATCGCTTCATGTCAGATTACATCCCTCTGTAGCTTTATGATGTAAGGGCACCATTCGACCAATCACCCTGGGTGACTATTATACAGTAGGACGAGACATCAGCAATTACCAACTAGGTAACTATCTTTCATTATGACTGCAATGCAAGTAGGAGGTGTAATGGGAAAGAACTCTGAACCACTGAAAGCAGGGGCTCCTTTGAAAGTGGGCTGGATTTAGAAGAACACAGAGTTTCTAAACAGCAGACCATCTTGAGTATAAGAGTCCCATATACAGAGTGGAGGGAAACAGGTTAAATGAGCTTCCCTCTATGTGATAGCAAGTCAATCGCTCTCACTTTAGACAACTCGTTTCAGCCTGAAAGACGGTATTTAATTCGGAGGACATATTCCTAGTACAAGTATCTAAAGAAGGTTTTGTCAGCCTTGCAGACAGTCAAAGTCTTTGATAAACTACCATGATGCCCATGGCGTCTTCAGTATTGCTACTGTCTTGAAAAATTAAATGTATTCTGACGACCCCCCTCAACAGGTAACGAGAGCATTCAGGTGCTATGAACATCTTTTAATGACAAGTAAAAAGATAAAATGCGACTTTGACTTACCATATTAATTGATGAGGCAGGTAGTAGATTGATGGCTGAGTTTTTTCTTTTTTGTCTCAGCAACGCAGAGAACTTTCTTCTGCAACACTGCCTCTGCTGGCCATTCAGTATATTCTGCAGATGGAAAAGTCCACTGTTAGTCAGTTATTAGAACCTTAATATTTCCAAACTGATGCAACAGTACAACTAAATTCCTTTTTATTAAGTGTTTATAATTAGTACTATGTCGACTCCGATATTGTGAACATCCACAGCTCAGTAAAAATTCAAATCTCAATCTTAATTTCAACCTAGCATACTTCTCTCAATCATATGCCTCATTTGTTACCACTCTCTACATAACTCTAGCACCTATATGAGGAGGTAGACCAAAAAGATCTCATTGTCAGCCAAGTGACAGCGTACCCTTCTCACTGCAATTCGTTTAGGTTATGGTACACCAATAGCAATTAAGTGATCCGATAAGTTGAGGTAGGAATGCTTATGCTACAGTTAGTGGGAACATTAAAAGCTATGAATAACAGATTCTAACATCTTCATTTTAGCACATCCCTTTCAGATCCCCTGTAGAGAAATGGAGAATATATTGATCAACCACACTTCCAAACAAATGTATAAGTCTTAAATAATGCCCTCGTTTCTTTCATCTCCCCACCTTAGTCTTTAGCTGGGCATCCTGTCTACCCTGCTACCAATTTCAATACCCGGATGAATGTATCGTATCGCTTCATGTCAGATGACATCCCTCTGTAGCTTTATGATGTAAGGGCACCATTCGACCAATCACCCTAGGTGACTATTATACAGTAGGACGAGACATCAGCAATTACCAACTAGGTAACTATCTTTTATTATGACTGCAATGCAAGTAGGAGGTGTAATGAGAAAGTACTCTGAACCATTGAAAGCAGTGGGCTCCTTTTGAAAGTGGGCTGGATTTAGAAGAACACAGTTTCTAAACAGCAGTCCATCTTGAGTATAAGAGTCCCACATACAGAGTAGAGGGAAACAGGTTAAATGAGCTTCCCTCTATGTGATAGCAAGTCAATCGCTCTCACTTTAGACAACTCGTTTCAGCCTGAAAGACGGTATTTAACTCGGAGGACATATTCCTAGTACAAGTATCTAAAGAATGTTTTCTCAGCCTTGCAGACAGTCAAAGTCTTTGATAAACTACCATGATGCCCATGGAGTCTTCAGTATTGCTATCGTCTTCAAAAATTAAATCTATTCTGAAGACACCCCTCAACATGTAACAAGAGCATTCAGGTGCTATGAACATCTTTTAATGACAAGTAAAAAGATAAAATGCGACTTTGACTTACCATATTAACTGATGAGGCAGGTAGTAGATTGATGGCTGAGTTTTTTCTTCTTTTTTTTTGTCTCAGCAACGCAGAGAAATTTCTTCTGCAACACTGCCTCTGCTGGCCATTCAGTATATTCTGCAGATGGAAAAGTCCACTGTTAGTCAGTTATTAGAACCTGAATATTTCCAAACTGATGCAACAGTACAATTAAATGAATTTTTATTAAGTGTTTATAATTAGTACTATGGCGACTGCGATATTGTGAACATCCACAGCTCAGTAAAAATTCAAATCTCAATTTTAATTTCAACCTAGCATACTTCTCTCAATCATATATGCCTCATTTGTTACCACTCTCTACAGAACTCTAGCACCTATATGAGGAGGTAGATCAAAAAGATCTCATTGTCAGTCAAGTGACAGCATACCCTTCTCACTGCAATTCGTTTAGGCTACGGTACACCAATAGCAATTAAGTGATCCGATAAGTTGAGGAAGGAATGCTTATGATACAGTTAGTGGGAATAATAAAAGCTATGAATAACAGATTCTAACATCTTCATTTTAGCAAATCCCTTTCAGATCACCTATAGAGAACTCGAGAATATACTGATCAACCACAGCTACAAACAAATGCATAAGTCTTAAATAATGCCCTCGTTTCTTTCATCTCCCCACCGTAGTCTTTAGCTGGGCATCCTGTCTACCCTGCTACCCATTTCAATACCCGGATGAATGTATCCTATCGCTTCATGTCAGATTACATCCCTCTGTAGCTTTATGATGTAAGGGCACCATTCGACCAATCACCCTGGGTGACTATTATACAGTAGGACGAGACATCAGCAATTACCAATTAGGTAACTATCTTTCATTATGACTGCAATGCAAGTAGGAGGTGTAATGGGAAAGAACTCTGAACCACTGAAAGCAGGGGCTCCTTTTGAAAGTGGGCTGGATTTAGAAGAACACAGAGTTTCTAAACAGCAGACCATCTTGAGTATAAGAGTCCCATATACAGAGTGGAGGGAAACAGGTTAAATGAGCTTCCCTCTATGTGATAGCAAGTCAATCGCTCTCACTTTAGACAACTCGTTTCAGCCTGAAAGACGGTATTTAATTCGGAGGACATATTCCTAGTACAAGTATCTAAAGAAGGTTTTGTCAGCCTTGCAGACAGTCAAAGTCTTTGATAAACTACCATGATGCCCATGGCGTCTTCAGTATTGCTACTGTCTTGAAAAATTAAATGTATTCTGACGACCCCCCTCAACAGGTAACAAGAGCATTCAGGTGCTATGAACATCTTTTAATGACAAGTAAAAAGATAAAATGCGACTTTGACTTACCATATTAATTGATGAGGCAGGTAGTAGATTGATGGCTGAGTTTTTTCTTTTTTGTCTCAGCAACGCAGAGAACTTTCTTCTGCAACACTGCCTCTGCTGGCCATTCAGTATATTCTGCAGATGGAAAAGTCCACTGTTAGTCAGTTATTAGAACCTTAATATTTCCAAACTGATGCAACAGTACAACTAAATTCATTTTTATTAAGTGTTTATAATTAGTACTATGGCGACTGCGATATTGTGAACATCCACAGCTCAGTAAAAATTCAAATCTCAATTTTAATTTCAACCTAGCATACTTCTCTCAATCATATATGCCTCATTTGTTACCACTCTCTACAGAACTCTAGCACCTATATGAGGAGGTAGATCAAAAAGATCTCATTGTCAGTCAAGTGACAGCATACCCTTCTCACTGCAATTCGTTTAGGCTACGGTACACCAATAACAATTAAGTGATCCGATAAGTTGAGGGAGGAATGCTTATGATACAGTTAGTGGGAATAATAAAAGCTATGAATAACAGATTCTAACATCTTCATTTTAGCAAATCCCTTTCCGATCACCTATAGAGAACTCGAGAATATACTGATCAACCACAGCTACAAACAAATGCATAAGTCTTAAATAATGCACTTGTTTCTTTCATCTCCCCACCGTAGTCTTTAGCTGGGCATCCTGTCTACCCTGCTACCCATTTCAATACCCGGATGAATGTATCCTATCGCTTCATGTCAGATTACATCCCTCTGTAGCTTTATGATGTAAGGGCACCATTCGACCAATCACCCTGGGTGACTATTATACAGTAGGACGAGACATCAGCAATTACCAACTAGGTAACTATCTTTCATTATGACTGCAATGCAAGTAGGAGGTGTAATGGGAAAGAACTCTGAACCACTGAAAGCAGGGGCTCCTTTGAAAGTGGGCTGGATTTAGAAGAACACAGAGTTTCTAAACAGCAGACCATCTTGAGTATAAGAGTCCCATATACAGAGTGGAGGGAAACAGGTTAAATGAGCTTCCCTCTATGTGATAGCAAGTCAATCGCTCTCACTTTAGACAACTCGTTTCAGCCTGAAAGACGGTATTTAATTCGGAGGACATATTCCTAGTACAAGTATCTAAAGAAGGTTTTGTCAGCCTTGCAGACAGTCAAAGTCTTTGATAAACTACCATGATGCCCATGGCGTCTTCAGTATTGCTACTGTCTTGAAAAATTAAATGTATTCTGACGACCCCCCTCAACAGGTAACGAGAGCATTCAGGTGCTATGAACATCTTTTAATGACAAGTAAAAAGATAAAATGCGACTTTGACTTACCATATTAATTGATGAGGCAGGTAGTAGATTGATGGCTGAGTTTTTTCTTTTTTGTCTCAGCAACGCAGAGAACTTTCTTCTGCAACACTGCCTCTGCTGGCCATTCAGTATATTCTGCAGATGGAAAAGTCCACTGTTAGTCAGTTATTAGAACCTTAATATTTCCAAACTGATGCAACAGTACAACTAAATTCCTTTTTATTAAGTGTTTATAATTAGTACTATGTCGACTCCGATATTGTGAACATCCACAGCTCAGTAAAAATTCAAATCTCAATCTTAATTTCAACCTAGCATACTTCTCTCAATCATATGCCTCATTTGTTACCACTCTCTACATAACTCTAGCACCTATATGAGGAGGTAGACCAAAAAGATCTCATTGTCAGCCAAGTGACAGCGTACCCTTCTCACTGCAATTCGTTTAGGTTATGGTACACCAATAGCAATTAAGTGATCCGATAAGTTGAGGTAGGAATGCTTATGCTACAGTTAGTGGGAACATTAAAAGCTATGAATAACAGATTCTAACATCTTCATTTTAGCACATCCCTTTCAGATCCCCTGTAGAGAAATGGAGAATATATTGATCAACCACACTTCCAAACAAATGTATAAGTCTTAAATAATGCCCTCGTTTCTTTCATCTCCCCACCTTAGTCTTTAGCTGGGCATCCTGTCTACCCTGCTACCCATTTCAATACCCGGATGAATGTATCGTATCGCTTCATGTCAGATGACATCCCTCTGTAGCTTTATGATGTAAGGGCACCATTCGACCAATCACCCTAGGTGACTATTATACAGTAGGACGAGACATCAGCAATTACCAACTAGGTAACTATCTTTTATTATGACTGCAATGCAAGTAGGAGGTGTAATGAGAAAGTACTCTGAACCATTGAAAGCAGTGGGCTCCTTTTGAAAGTGGGCTGGATTTAGAAGAACACAGTTTCTAAACAGCAGTCCATCTTGAGTATAAGAGTCCCACATACAGAGTAGAGGGAAACAGGTTAAATGAGCTTCCCTCTATGTGATAGCAAGTCAATCGCTCTCACTTTAGACAACTCGTTTCAGCCTGAAAGACGGTATTTAACTCGGAGGACATATTCCTAGTACAAGTATCTAAAGAATGTTTTCTCAGCCTTGCAGACAGTCAAAGTCTTTGATAAACTACCATGATGCCCATGGAGTCTTCAGTATTGCTATCGTCTTCAAAAATTAAATCTATTCTGAAGACACCCCTCAACATGTAACAAGAGCATTCAGGTGCTATGAACATCTTTTAATGACAAGTAAAAAGATAAAATGCGACTTTGACTTACCATATTAACTGATGAGGCAGGTAGTAGATTGATGGCTGAGTTTTTTCTTCTTTTTTTTTGTCTCAGCAACGCAGAGAAATTTCTTCTGCAACACTGCCTCTGCTGGCCATTCAGTATATTCTGCAGATGGAAAAGTCCACTGTTAGTCAGTTATTAGAACCTGAATATTTCCAAACTGATGCAACAGTACAATTAAATGAATTTTTATTAAGTGTTTATAATTAGTACTATGGCGACTGCGATATTGTGAACATCCACAGCTCAGTAAAAATTCAAATCTCAATTTTAATTTCAACCTAGCATACTTCTCTCAATCATATATGCCTCATTTGTTACCACTCTCTACAGAACTCTAGCACCTATATGAGGAGGTAGATCAAAAAGATCTCATTGTCAGTCAAGTGACAGCATACCCTTCTCACTGCAATTCGTTTAGGCTACGGTACACCAATAGCAATTAAGTGATCCGATAAGTTGAGGAAGGAATGCTTATGATACAGTTAGTGGGAATAATAAAAGCTATGAATAACAGATTCTAACATCTTCATTTTAGCAAATCCCTTTCAGATCACCTATAGAGAACTCGAGAATGTACTGATCAACCACAGCTACAAACAAATGCATAAGTCTTAAATAATGCCCTCGTTTCTTTCATCTCCCCACCGTAGTCTTTAGCTGGGCATCCTGTCTACCCTGCTACCCATTTCAATACCCGGATGAATGTATCCTATGGCTTCATGTCAGATTACATCCCTCTGTAGCTTTATGATGTAAGGGCACCATTCGACCAATCACCCTGGGTGACTATTATACAGTAGGACGAGACATCAGCAATTACCAATTAGGTAACTATCTTTCATTATGACTGCAATGCAAGTAGGAGGTGTAATGGGAAAGAACTCTGAACCACTGAAAGCAGGGGCTCCTTTTGAAAGTGGGCTGGATTTAGAAGAACACAGAGTTTCTAAACAGCAGACCATCTTGAGTATAAGAGTCCCATATACAGAGTGGAGGGAAACAGGTTAAATGAGCTTCCCTCTATGTGATAGCAAGTCAATCGCTCTCACTTTAGACAACTCGTTTCAGCCTGAAAGACGGTATTTAATTCAGAGGACATATTCCTAGTACAAGTATCTAAAGAAGGTTTTGTCAGCCTTGCAGACAGTCAAAGTCTTTGATAAACTACCATGATGCCCATGGCGTCTTCAGTATTGCTACTGTCTTGAAAAATTAAATGTATTCTGACGACCCCCCTCAACAGGTAACAAGAGCATTCAGGTGCTATGAACATCTTTTAATGACAAGTAAAAAGATAAAATGCGACTTTGACTTACCATATTAATTGATGAGGCAGGTAGTAGATTGATGGCTGAGTTTTTTCTTTTTTGTCTCAGCAACGCAGAGAACTTTCTTCTGCAACACTGCCTCTGCTGGCCATTCAGTATATTCTGCAGATGGAAAAGTCCACTGTTAGTCAGTTATTAGAACCTTAATATTTCCAAACTGATGCAACAGTACAACTAAATTCATTTTTATTAAGTGTTTATAATTAGTACTATGTCGACTTCGATATTGTGAACATCCACAGCTCAGTAAAAATTCAAATCTCAATCTTAATTTCAACCTAGCATACTTCTCTCAATCATATGCCTCATTTGTTACCACTCTCTACATAACTCTAGCACCTATATGAGGAGGTAGACCAAAAAGATCTCATTGTCAGCCAAGTGACAGCGTACCCTTCTCACTGCAATTCGTTTAGGTTATGGTACACCAATAGCAATTAAGTGATCCGATAAGTTGAGGTAGGAATGCTTATGCTACAGTTAGTGGGAACATTAAAAGCTATGAATAACAGATTCTAACATCTTCATTTTAGCACATCCCTTTCAGATCACCTGTAGAGAAATGGAGAATATACTGATCAACCACACCTTCAAACAAATGTATAAGTCTTAAATAATGCCCTCGTTTCTTTCATCTCCCCACCTTAGTCTTTAGCTGGGCATCCTGTCTACCCTGCTACCCATTTCAATACCCGGATGAATGTATCGTATCGCTTCATGTCAGATGACATCCCTCTGTAGCTTTATGATGTAAGGGCACCATTCGACCAATCACCCTAGGTGACTATTATACAGTAGGACGAGACATCAGCAATTACCAACTAGGTAACTATCTTTTATTATGACTGCAATGCAAGTAGGAGGTGTAATGAGAAAGTACTCTGAACCATTGAAAGCAGTGGGCTCCTTTTGAAAGTGGGCTGGATTTAGAAGAACACAGTTTCTAAACAGCAGTCCATCTTGAGTATAAGAGTCCCACTTACAGAGTGGAGGGAAACAGGTTAAATGAGCTTCCCTCTATGTGATAGCAAGTCAATCGCTCTCACTTTAGACAACTCGTTTCAGCCTGAAAGACGGTATTTAACTCGGAGGACATATTCCTAGTACAAGTATCTAAAGAATGTTTTCTCAGCCTTGCAGACAGTCAAAGTCTTTGATAAACTACCATGATGCCCATGGAGTCTTCAGTATTGCTATCGTCTTCAAAAATTAAATCTATTCTGAAGACACCCCTCAACATGTAACAAGAGCATTCAGGTGCTATGAACATCTTTTAATGACAAGTAAAAAGATAAAATGCGACTTTGACTTACCATATTAACTGATGAGGCAGGTAGTAGATTGATGGCTGAGTTTTTTCTTCTTTTTTTTTGTCTCAGCAACGCAGAGAAATTTCTTCTGCAACACTGCCTCTGCTGGCCATTCAGTATATTCTGCAGATGGAAAAGTCCACTGTTAGTCAGTTATTAGAACCTGAATATTTCCAAACTGATGCAACAGTACAACTAAATGAATTTTTATTAAGTGTTTATAATTAGTACTATGGCGACTGCGATATTGTGAACATCCACAGCTCAGTAAAAATTCAAATCTCAATTTTAATTTCAACCTAGCATACTTCTCTCAATCATATATGCCTCATTTATTACCACTCTCTACAGAACTCTAGCACCTATATGAGGAGGTAGATCAAAAAGATCTCATTGTCAGTCAAGTGACAGCATACCCTTCTCACTGCAATTCGTTTAGGCTACGGTACACCAATAGCAATTAAGTGATCCGATAAGTTGAGGGAGGAATGCTTATGATACAGTTAGTGGGAATAATAAAAGCTATGAATAACAGATTCTAACATCTTCATTTTAGCAAATCCCTTTCAGATCACCTATAGAGAACTCTAGAATATACTGATCAACCACAGCTACAAACAAATGCATAAGTCTTAAATAATGCCCTCGTTTCTTTCATCTCCCCACCGTAGTCTTTAGCTGGGCATCCTGTCTACCCTGCTACCCATTTCAATACCCGGATGAATGTATCCTATGGCTTCATGTCAGATTACATCCCTCTGTAGCTTTATGATGTAAGGGCACCATTCGACCAATCACCCTGGGTGACTATTATACAGTAGGACGAGACATCAGCAATTACCAATTAGGTAACTATCTTTCATTATGACTGCAATGCAAGTAGGAGGTGTAATGGGAAAGAACTCTGAACCACTGAAAGCAGGGGCTCCTTTTGAAAGTGGGCTGGATTTAGAAGAACACAGAGTTTCTAAACAGCAGACCATCTTGAGTATAAGAGTCCCATATACAGAGTGGAGGGAAACAGGTTAAATGAGCTTCCCTCTATGTGATAGCAAGTCAATCGCTCTCACTTTAGACAACTCGTTTCAGCCTGAAAGACGGTATTTAATTCGGAGGACATATTCCTAGTACAAGTATCTAAAGAAGGTTTTGTCAGCCTTGCAGACAGTCAAAGTCTTTGATAAACTACCATGATGCCCATGGCGTCTTCAGTATTGCTACTGTCTTGAAAAATTAAATGTATTCTGACGACCCCCCTCAACAGGTAACAAGAGCATTCAGGTGCTATGAACATCTTTTAATGACAAGTAAAAAGATAAAATGCGACTTTGACTTACCATATTAATTGATGAGGCAGGTAGTAGATTGATGGCTGAGTTTTTTCTTTTTTGTCTCAGCAACACAGAGAACTTTCTTCTGCAACACTGCCTCTGCTGGCCATTCAGTATATTCTGCAGATGGAAAAGTCCACTGTTAGTCAGTTATTAGAACCTGAATATTTCCTAACTGATGCAACAGTACAACTAAATTCATTTTTATTAAGTGTTTATAATTAGTACTATGTCGACTCCGATATTGTGAACATCCACAGCTCAGTAAAAATTCAAATCTCAATCTTAATTTCAACCTAGCATACTTCTCTCAATCATATGCCTCATTTGTTACCACTCTCTACATAACTCTAGCACCTATATGAGGAGGTAGACCAAAAAGATCTCATTGTCAGCCAAGTGACAGCGTACCCTTCTCACTGCAATTCGTTTAGGTTATGGTACACCAATAGCAATTAAGTGATCCGATAAGTTGAGGTAGGAATGCTTATGCTACAGTTAGTGGGAACATTAAAAGCTATGAATAACAGATTCTAACATCTTCATTTTAGCACATCCCTTTCAGATCACCTATAGAGAACTCGAGAATATACTGATCAACCACAGCTACAAACAAATGCATAAGTCTTAAATAATGCCCTCGTTTCTTTCATCTCCCCACCGTAGTCTTTAGCTGGGCATCCTGTCTACCCTGCTACCCATTTCAATACCCGGATGAATGTATCCTATCGCTTCATGTCAGATGACATCCCTCTGTAGCTTTATGATGTAAGGGCACCATTCGACCAATCACCCTAGGTGACTATTATACAGTAGGACGAGACATCAGCAATTACCAACTAGGTAACTATCTTTTATTATGACTGCAATGCAAGTAGGAGGTGTAATGAGAAAGTACTCTGAACCATTGAAAGCAGTGGGCTCCTTTTGAAAGTGGGCTGGATTTAGAAGAACACAGTTTCTAAACAGCAGTCCATCTTGAGTATAAGAGTCCCACATACAGAGTGGAGGGAAACAGGTTAAATGAGCTTCCCTCTATGTGATAGCAAGTCAATCACTCTCACTTTAGACAACTCGTTTCAGCCTGAAAGACGGTATTTAACTCGGAGGACATATTCCTAGTACAAGTATCTAAAGAAGGTTTTGTCAGCCTTGCAGACAGTCAAAGTCTTTGATAAACTACCATGATGCCCATAGCGTCTTCAGTATTGCTACCGTCTTCAAAAATTAAATCTATTCTGAAGACCCCCCTCAACAGGTAACAAGAGCATTCAGGTGCTATGAACATCTTTTAATGACAAGTAAAAAGATAAAATGCGACTTTGACTTACCATATTAATTGATGAGGCAGGTAGTAGATTGATGGCTGAGTTTTTTCTTTTTTGTCTCAGCAACGCAGAGAACTTTCTTCTGCAACACTGCCTCTGCTGGCCATTCAGTATATTCTGCAGATGGAAAAGTCCACTGTTAGTCAGTTATTAGAACCTGAATATTTCCAAACTGATGCAACAGTACAACTAAATTAATTTTTATTAAGTGTTTATAATTAGTACTATGGCGACTGCGATATTGTGAACATCCACAGCTCAGTAAAAATTCAAATCTCAATTTTAATTTCAACCTAGCATACTTCTCTCAATCATATGCCTCATTTGTTACCACTCTCTACAGAACTCTAGCACCTATATGAGGAGGTAGATCAAAAAGATCTCATTGTCAGCCAAGTGACAGCGTACCCTTCTCACTGCAATTCGTTTAGGTTATGGTACACCAATAGCAATTAAGTGATCCGATAAGTTGAGGGAGGAATGCTTATGCTAATGTTAGTGGGAATAATAAAAGCTATGAATAACAGATTCTAACATCTTCATTTTAGCAAATCCCTTTCCGATCACCTACAGAGAACTCAAGAATATACTGATCAACCTCAGCTACAAACAAATGCATAAGTCTTAAATAATGCACTTGTTTCTTTCATCTCCCCACCGTAGTCTTTAGCTGGGCATCCTGTCTACCCTGCTACCCATTTCAATACCCGGATGAATGTATCCTATCGCTTCATGTCAGATTACATCCCTCTGTAGCTTTATGATGTAAGGGCACCATTCGACCAATCACCCTGGGTGACTATTATACAGTAGGACGAGACATCAGCAATTACCAACTAGGTAACTATCTTTCATTATGACTGCAATGCAAGTAGGAGGTGTAATGGGAAAGAACTCTGAACCACTGAAAGCAGGGGCTCCTTTGAAAGTGGGCTGGATTTAGAAGAACACAGAGTTTCTAAACAGCAGACCATCTTGAGTATAAGAGTCCCATATACAGAGTGGAGGGAAACAGGTTAAATGAGCTTCCCTCTATGTGATAGCAAGTCAATCGCTCTCACTTTAGACAACTCGTTTCAGCCTGAAAGACGGTATTTAATTCGGAGGACATATTCCTAGTACAAGTATCTAAAGAAGGTTTTGTCAGCCTTGCAGACAGTCAAAGTCTTTGATAAACTACCATGATGCCCATGGCGTCTTCAGTATTGCTACTGTCTTGAAAAATTAAATGTATTCTGACGACCCCCCTCAACAGGTAACAAGAGCATTCAGGTGCTATGAACATCTTTTAATGACAAGTAAAAAGATAAAATGCGACTTTGACTTACCATATTAATTGATGAGGCAGGTAGTAGATTGATGGCTGAGTTTTTTCTTTTTTGTCTCAGCAACGCAGAGAACTTTCTTCTGCAACACTGCCTCTGCTGGCCATTCAGTATATTCTGCAGATGGAAAAGTCCACTGTTAGTCAGTTATTAGAACCTTAATATTTCCAAACTGATGCAACAGTACAACTAAATTCATTTTTATTAAGTGTTTATAATTAGTACTATGTCGACTCCGATATTGTGAACATCCACAGCTCAGTAAAAATTCAAATCTCAATCTTAATTTCAACCTAGCATACTTCTCTCAATCATATGCCTCATTTGTTACCACTCTCTACATAACTCTAGCACCTATATGAGGAGGTAGACCAAAAAGATCTCATTGTCAGCCAAGTGACAGCGTACCCTTCTCACTGCAATTCGTTTAGGTTATGGTACACCAATAGCAATTAAGTGATCCGATAAGTTGAGGTAGGAATGCTTATGCTACAGTTAGTGGGAACATTAAAAGCTATGAATAACAGATTCTAACATCTTCATTTTAGCACATCCCTTTCAGATCACCTGTAGAGAAATGGAGAATATACTGATCAACCACACCTTCAAACAAATGTATAAGTCTTAAATAATGCCCTCGTTTCTTTCATCTCCCCACCTTAGTCTTTAGCTGGGCATCCTGTCTACCCTGCTACCCATTTCAATACCCGGATGAATGTATCGTATCGCTTCATGTCAGATGACATCCCTCTGTAGCTTTATGATGTAAGGGCACCATTCGACCAATCACCCTAGGTGACTATTATACAGTAGGACGAGACATCAGCAATTACCAACTAGGTAACTATCTTTTATTATGACTGCAATGCAAGTAGGAGGTGTAATGAGAAAGTACTCTGAACCATTGAAAGCAGTGGGCTCCTTTTGAAAGTGGGCTGGATTTAGAAGAACACAGTTTCTAAACAGCAGTCCATCTTGAGTATAAGAGTCCCACTTACAGAGTGGAGGGAAACAGGTTAAATGAGCTTCCCTCTATGTGATAGCAAGTCAATCGCTCTCACTTTAGACAACTCGTTTCAGCCTGAAAGACGGTATTTAACTCGGAGGACATATTCCTAGTACAAGTATCTAAAGAATGTTTTCTCAGCCTTGCAGACAGTCAAAGTCTTTGATAAACTACCATGATGCCCATGGAGTCTTCAGTATTGCTATCGTCTTCAAAAATTAAATCTATTCTGAAGACACCCCTCAACATGTAACAAGAGCATTCAGGTGCTATGAACATCTTTTAATGACAAGTAAAAAGATAAAATGCGACTTTGACTTACCATATTAACTGATGAGGCAGGTAGTAGATTGATGGCTGAGTTTTTTCTTCTTTTTTTTTGTCTCAGCAACACAGAGAAATTTCTTCTGCAACACTGCCTCTGCTGGCCATTCAGTATATTCTGCAGATGGAAAAGTCCACTGTTAGTCAGTTATTAGAACCTGAATATTTCCAAACTGATGCAACAGTACAACTAAATGAATTTTTATTAAGTGTTTATAATTAGTACTATGGCGACTGCGATATTGTGAACATCCACAGCTCAGTAAAAATTCAAATCTCAATTTTAATTTCAACCTAGCATACTTCTCTCAATCATATATGCCTCATTTATTACCACTCTCTACAGAATTCTAGCACCTATATGAGGAGGTAGATCAAAAAGATCTCATTGTCAGTCAAGTGACAGCATACCCTTCTCACTGCAATTCGTTTAGGCTACGGTACACCAATAGCAATTAAGTGATCCGATAAGTTGAGGGAGGAATGCTTATGATACAGTTAGTGGGAATAATAAAAGCTATGAATAACAGATTCTAACATCTTCATTTTAGCAAATCCCTTTCAGATCACCTATAGAGAACTCTAGAATATACTGATCAACCACAGCTACAAACAAATGCATAAGTCTTAAATAATGCCCTCGTTTCTTTCATCTCCCCACCGTAGTCTTTAGCTGGGCATCCTGTCTACCCTGCTACCCATTTCAATACCCGGATGAATGTATCCTATCGCTTCATGTCAGATTACATCCCTCTGTAGCTTTATGATGTAAGGGCACCATTCGACCAATCACCCTGGGTGACTATTATACAGTAGGACGAGACATCAGCAATTACCAATTAGGTAACTATCTTTCATTATGACTGCAATGCAAGTAGGAGGTGTAATGGGAAAGAACTCTGAACCACTGAAAGCAGGGGCTCCTTTTGAAAGTGGGCTGGATTTAGAAGAACACAGAGTTTCTAAACAGCAGACCATCTTGAGTATAAGAGTCCCATATACAGAGTGGAGGGAAACAGGTTAAATGAGCTTCCCTCTATGTGATAGCAAGTCAATCGCTCTCACTTTAGACAACTCGTTTCAGCCTGAAAGACGGTATTTAATTCGGAGGACATATTCCTAGTACAAGTATCTAAAGAAGGTTTTGTCAGCCTTGCAGACAGTCAAAGTCTTTGATAAACTACCATGATGCCCATGGCGTCTTCAGTATTGCTACTGTCTTGAAAAATTAAATGTATTCTGACGACCCCCCTCAACAGGTAACAAGAGCATTCAGGTGCTATGAACATCTTTTAATGACAAGTAAAAAGATAAAATGCGACTTTGACTTACCATATTAATTGATGAGGCAGGTAGTAGATTGATGGCTGAGTTTTTCCTTTTTTGTCTCAGCAACACAGAGAACTTTCTTCTGCAACACTGCCTCTGCTGGCCATTCAGTATATTCTGCAGATGGAAAAGTCCACTGTTAGTCAGTTATTAGAACCTGAATATTTCCAAACTGATGCAACAGTACAACTAAATTCATTTTTATTAAGTGTTTATAATTAGTACTATGTCGACTCCGATATTGTGAACATCCACAGCTCAGTAAAAATTCAAATCTCAATCTTAATTTCAACCTAGCATACTTCTCTCAATCATATGCCTCATTTGTTACCACTCTCTACATAACTCTAGCACCTATATGAGGAGGTAGACCAAAAAGATCTCATTGTCAGCCAAGTGACAGCGTACCCTTCTCACTGCAATTCGTTTAGGTTATGGTACACCAATAGCAATTAAGTGATCCGATAAGTTGAGGTAGGAATGCTTATGCTACAGTTAGTGGGAACATTAAAAGCTATGAATAACAGATTCTAACATCTTCATTTTAGCACATCCCTTTCAGATCACCTGTAGAGAAATGGAGAATATACTGATCAACCACACCTTCAAACAAATGTATAAGTCTTAAATAATGCCCTCGTTTCTTTCATCTCCCCACCTTAGTCTTTA
The DNA here is from genome assembly GCF_964204655.1 of Triturus cristatus. Classification (NCBI taxonomy): domain Eukaryota; kingdom Metazoa; phylum Chordata; class Amphibia; order Caudata; family Salamandridae; genus Triturus; species Triturus cristatus. The sequence continues at coordinate 66,183,612 of NC_140588.1, forward strand.
GCTGGGCATCCTGTCTACCCTGCTACCCATTTCAATACCCGGATGAATGTATCGTATCGCTTCATGTCAGATGACATCCCTCTGTAGCTTTATGATGTAAGGGCACCATTCGACCAATCACCCTAGGTGACTATTATACAGTAGGACGAGACATCAGCAATTACCAACTAGGTAACTATCTTTTATTATGACTGCAATGCAAGTAGGAGGTGTAATGAGAAAGTACTCTGAACCATTGAAAGCAGTGGGCTCCTTTTGAAAGTGGGCTGGATTTAGAAGAACACAGTTTCTAAACAGCAGTCCATCTTGAGTATAAGAGTCCCACTTACAGAGTGGAGGGAAACAGGTTAAATGAGCTTCCCTCTATGTGATAGCAAGTCAATCGCTCTCACTTTAGACAACTCGTTTCAGCCTGAAAGACGGTATTTAACTCGGAGGACATATTCCTAGTACAAGTATCTAAAGAATGTTTTCTCAGCCTTGCAGACAGTCAAAGTCTTTGATAAACTACCATGATGCCCATGGAGTCTTCAGTATTGCTATCGTCTTCAAAAATTAAATCTATTCTGAAGACACCCCTCAACATGTAACAAGAGCATTCAGGTGCTATGAACATCTTTTAATGACAAGTAAAAAGATAAAATGCGACTTTGACTTACCATATTAACTGATGAGGCAGGTAGTAGATTGATGGCTGAGTTTTTTCTTCTTTTTTTTTGTCTCAGCAACACAGAGAAATTTCTTCTGCAACACTGCCTCTGCTGGCCATTCAGTATATTCTGCAGATGGAAAAGTCCACTGTTAGTCAGTTATTAGAACCTGAATATTTCCAAACTGATGCAACAGTACAACTAAATGAATTTTTATTAAGTGTTTATAATTAGTACTATGGCGACTGCGATATTGTGAACATCCACAGCTCAGTAAAAATTCAAATCTCAATTTTAATTTCAACCTAGCATACTTCTCTCAATCATATATGCCTCATTTATTACCACTCTCTACAGAACTCTAGCACCTATATGAGGAGGTAGATCAAAAAGATCTCATTGTCAGTCAAGTGACAGCATACCCTTCTCACTGCAATTCGTTTAGGCTACGGTACACCAATAGCAATTAAGTGATCCGATAAGTTGAGGGAGGAATGCTTATGATACAGTTAGTGGGAATAATAAAAGCTATGAATAACAGATTCTAACATCTTCATTTTAGCAAATCCCTTTCAGATCACCTATAGAGAACTCTAGAATATACTGATCAACCACAGCTACAAACAAATGCATAAGTCTTAAATAATGCCCTCGTTTCTTTCATCTCCCCACCGTAGTCTTTAGCTGGGCATCCTGTCTACCCTGCTACCCATTTCAATACCCGGATGAATGTATCCTATCGCTTCATGTCAGATTACATCCCTCTGTAGCTTTATGATGTAAGGGCACCATTCGACCAATCACCCTGGGTGACTATTATACAGTAGGACGAGACATCAGCAATTACCAATTAGGTAACTATCTTTCATTATGACTGCAATGCAAGTAGGAGGTGTAATGGGAAAGAACTCTGAACCACTGAAAGCAGGGGCTCCTTTTGAAAGTGGGCTGGATTTAGAAGAACACAGAGTTTCTAAACAGCAGACCATCTTGAGTATAAGAGTCCCATATACAGAGTGGAGGGAAACAGGTTAAATGAGCTTCCCTCTATGTGATAGCAAGTCAATCGCTCTCACTTTAGACAACTCGTTTCAGCCTGAAAGACGGTATTTAATTCGGAGGACATATTCCTAGTACAAGTATCTAAAGAAGGTTTTGTCAGCCTTGCAGACAGTCAAAGTCTTTGATAAACTACCATGATGCCCATGGCGTCTTCAGTATTGCTACTGTCTTGAAAAATTAAATGTATTCTGACGACCCCCCTCAACAGGTAACAAGAGCATTCAGGTGCTATGAACATCTTTTAATGACAAGTAAAAAGATAAAATGCGACTTTGACTTACCATATTAATTGATGAGGCAGGTAGTAGATTGATGGCTGAGTTTTTCCTTTTTTGTCTCAGCAACACAGAGAACTTTCTTCTGCAACACTGCCTCTGCTGGCCATTCAGTATATTCTGCAGATGGAAAAGTCCACTGTTAGTCAGTTATTAGAACCTGAATATTTCCAAACTGATGCAACAGTACAACTAAATTCATTTTTATTAAGTGTTTATAATTAGTACTATGTCGACTCCGATATTGTGAACATCCACAGCTCAGTAAAAATTCAAATCTCAATCTTAATTTCAACCTAGCATACTTCTCTCAATCATATGCCTCATTTGTTACCACTCTCTACATAACTCTAGCACCTATATGAGGAGGTAGACCAAAAAGATCTCATTGTCAGCCAAGTGACAGCGTACCCTTCTCACTGCAATTCGTTTAGGTTATGGTACACCAATAGCAATTAAGTGATCCGATAAGTTGAGGTAGGAATGCTTATGCTACAGTTAGTGGGAACATTAAAAGCTATGAATAACAGATTCTAACATCTTCATTTTAGCACATCCCTTTCAGATCACCTGTAGAGAAATGGAGAATATACTGATCAACCACACCTTCAAACAAATGTATAAGTCTTAAATAATGCCCTCGTTTCTTTCATCTCCCCACCTTAGTCTTTAGCTGGGCATCCTGTCTACCCTGCTACCCATTTCAATACCCGGATGAATGTATCGTATCGCTTCATGTCAGATGACATCCCTCTGTAGCTTTATGATGTAAGGGCACCATTCGACCAATCACCCTAGGTGACTATTATACAGTAGGACGAGACATCAGCAATTACCAACTAGGTAACTATCTTTTATTATGACTGCAATGCAAGTAGGAGGTGTAATGAGAAAGTACTCTGAACCATTGAAAGCAGTGGGCTCCTTTTGAAAGTGGGCTGGATTTAGAAGAACACAGTTTCTAAACAGCAGTCCATCTTGAGTATAAGAGTCCCACTTACAGAGTGGAGGGAAACAGGTTAAATGAGCTTCCCTCTATGTGATAGCAAGTCAATCGCTCTCACTTTAGACAACTCGTTTCAGCCTGAAAGACGGTATTTAACTCGGAGGACATATTCCTAGTACAAGTATCTAAAGAATGTTTTCTCAGCCTTGCAGACAGTCAAAGTCTTTGATAAACTACCATGATGCCCATGGAGTCTTCAGTATTGCTATCGTCTTCAAAAATTAAATCTATTCTGAAGACACCCCTCAACATGTAACAAGAGCATTCAGGTGCTATGAACATCTTTTAATGACAAGTAAAAAGATAAAATGCGACTTTGACTTACCATATTAACTGATGAGGCAGGTAGTAGATTGATGGCTGAGTTTTTTCTTCTTTTTTTTTGTCTCAGCAACACAGAGAAATTTCTTCTGCAACACTGCCTCTGCTGGCCATTCAGTATATTCTGCAGATGGAAAAGTCCACTGTTAGTCAGTTATTAGAACCTGAATATTTCCAAACTGATGCAACAGTACAACTAAATGAATTTTTATTAAGTGTTTATAATTAGTACTATGGCGACTGCGATATTGTGAACATCCACAGCTCAGTAAAAATTCAAATCTCAATTTTAATTTCAACCTAGCATACTTCTCTCAATCATATATGCCTCATTTATTACCACTCTCTACAGAACTCTAGCACCTATATGAGGAGGTAGATCAAAAAGATCTCATTGTCAGTCAAGTGACAGCATACCCTTCTCACTGCAATTCGTTTAGGCTACGGTACACCAATAGCAATTAAGTGATCCGATAAGTTGAGGGAGGAATGCTTATGATACAGTTAGTGGGAATAATAAAAGCTATGAATAACAGATTCTAACATCTTCATTTTAGCAAATCCCTTTCAGATCACCTATAGAGAACTCTAGAATATACTGATCAACCACAGCTACAAACAAATGCATAAGTCTTAAATAATGCCCTCGTTTCTTTCATCTCCCCACCGTAGTCTTTAGCTGGGCATCCTGTCTACCCTGCTACCCATTTCAATACCCGGATGAATGTATCCTATCGCTTCATGTCAGATTACATCCCTCTGTAGCTTTATGATGTAAGGGCACCATTCGACCAATCACCCTGGGTGACTATTATACAGTAGGACGAGACATCAGCAATTACCAATTAGGTAACTATCTTTCATTATGACTGCAATGCAAGTAGGAGGTGTAATGGGAAAGAACTCTGAACCACTGAAAGCAGGGGCTCCTTTTGAAAGTGGGCTGGATTTAGAAGAACACAGAGTTTCTAAACAGCAGACCATCTTGAGTATAAGAGTCCCATATACAGAGTGGAGGGAAACAGGTTAAATGAGCTTCCCTCTATGTGATAGCAAGTCAATCGCTCTCACTTTAGACAACTCGTTTCAGCCTGAAAGACGGTATTTAATTCGGAGGACATATTCCTAGTACAAGTATCTAAAGAAGGTTTTGTCAGCCTTGCAGACAGTCAAAGTCTTTGATAAACTACCATGATGCCCATGGCGTCTTCAGTATTGCTACTGTCTTGAAAAATTAAATGTATTCTGACGACCCCCCTCAACAGGTAACAAGAGCATTCAGGTGCTATGAACATCTTTTAATGACAAGTAAAAAGATAAAATGCGACTTTGACTTACCATATTAATTGATGAGGCAGGTAGTAGATTGATGGCTGAGTTTTTCCTTTTTTGTCTCAGCAACACAGAGAACTTTCTTCTGCAACACTGCCTCTGCTGGCCATTCAGTATATTCTGCAGATGGAAAAGTCCACTGTTAGTCAGTTATTAGAACCTGAATATTTCCAAACTGATGCAACAGTACAACTAAATTCATTTTTATTAAGTGTTTATAATTAGTACTATGTCGACTCCGATATTGTGAACATCCACAGCTCAGTAAAAATTCAAATCTCAATCTTAATTTCAACCTAGCATACTTCTCTCAATCATATGCCTCATTTGTTACCACTCTCTACATAACTCTAGCACCTATATGAGGAGGTAGACCAAAAAGATCTCATTGTCAGCCAAGTGACAGCGTACCCTTCTCACTGCAATTCGTTTAGGTTATGGTACACCAATAGCAATTAAGTGATCCGATAAGTTGAGGTAGGAATGCTTATGCTACAGTTAGTGGGAACATTAAAAGCTATGAATAACAGATTCTAACATCTTCATTTTAGCACATCCCTTTCAGATCACCTATAGAGAACTCGAGAATATACTGATCAACCACAGCTACAAACAAATGCATAAGTCTTAAATAATGCCCTCGTTTCTTTCATCTCCCCACCGTAGTCTTTAGCTGGGCATCCTGTCTACCCTGCTACCCATTTCAATACCCGGATGAATGTATCCTATCGCTTCATGTCAGATGACATCCCTCTGTAGCTTTATGATGTAAGGGCACCATTCGACCAATCACCCTAGGTGACTATTATACAGTAGGACGAGACATCAGCAATTACCAACTAGGTAACTATCTTTTATTATGACTGCAATGCAAGTAGGAGGTGTAATGAGAAAGTACTCTGAACCATTGAAAGCAGTGGGCTCCTTTTGAAAGTGGGCTGGATTTAGAAGAACACAGTTTCTAAACAGCAGTCCATCTTGAGTATAAGAGTCCCACATACAGAGTGGAGGGAAACAGGTTAAATGAGCTTCCCTCTATGTGATAGCAAGTCAATCACTCTCACTTTAGACAACTCGTTTCAGCCTGAAAGACGGTATTTAACTCGGAGGACATATTCCTAGTACAAGTATCTAAAGAAGGTTTTGTCAGCCTTGCAGACAGTCAAAGTCTTTGATAAACTACCATGATGCCCATAGCGTCTTCAGTATTGCTACCGTCTTCAAAAATTAAATCTATTCTGAAGACCCCCCTCAACAGGTAACAAGAGCATTCAGGTGCTATGAACATCTTTTAATGACAAGTAAAAAGATAAAATGCGACTTTGACTTACCATATTAATTGATGAGGCAGGTAGTAGATTGATGGCTGAGTTTTTTCTTTTTTGTCTCAGCAACGCAGAGAACTTTCTTCTGCAACACTGCCTCTGCTGGCCATTCAGTATATTCTGCAGATGGAAAAGTCCACTGTTAGTCAGTTATTAGAACCTGAATATTTCCAAACTGATGCAACAGTACAACTAAATTCATTTTTATTAAGTGTTTATAATTAGTACTATGTCGACTCCGATATTGTGAACATCCACAGCTCAGTAAAAATTCAAATCTCAATTTTAATTTCAACCTAGCATACTTCTCTCAATCATATGCCTCATTTGTTACCACTCTCTACAGAACTCTAGCACCTATATGAGGAGGTAGATCAAAAAGATCTCATTGTCAGCCAAGTGACAGCGTACCCTTCTCACTGCAATTCGTTTAGGTTATGGTACACCAATAGCAATTAAGTGATCCGATAAGTTGAGGTAGGAATGCTTATGCTACAGTTAGTGGGAACATTAAAAGCTATGAATAACAGATTCTAACATCTTCATTTTAGCACATCCCTTTCAGATCACCTGTAGAGAAATGGAGAATATACTGATCAACCACACCTTCAAACAAATGTATAAGTCTTAAATAATGCCCTCGTTTCTTTCATCTCCCCACCTTAGTCTTTAGCTGGGCATCCTGTCTACCCTGCTACCCATTTCAATACCCGGATGAATGTATCGTATCGCTTCATGTCAGATGACATCCCTCTGTAGCTTTATGATGTAAGGGCACCATTCGACCAATCACCCTAGGTGACTATTATACAGTAGGACGAGACATCAGCAATTACCAACTAGGTAACTATCTTTTATTATGACTGCAATGCAAGTAGGAGGTGTAATGAGAAAGTACTCTGAACCATTGAAAGCAGTGGTCTCCTTTTGAAAGTGGGCTGGATTTAGAAGAACACAGTTTCTAAACAGCAGTCCATCTTGAGTATAAGAGTCCCACTTACAGAGTGGAGGGAAACAGGTTAAATGAGCTTCCCTCTATGTGATAGCAAGTCAATCGCTCTCACTTTAGACAACTCGTTTCAGCCTGAAAGACGGTATTTAACTCGGAGGACATATTCCTAGTACAAGTATCTAAAGAATGTTTTCTCAGCCTTGCAGACAGTCAAAGTCTTTGATAAACTACCATGATGCCCATGGAGTCTTCAGTATTGCTATCGTCTTCAAAAATTAAATCTATTCTGAAGACACCCCTCAACATGTAACAAGAGCATTCAGGTGCTATGAACATCTTTTAATGACAAGTAAAAAGATAAAATGCGACTTTGACTTACCATATTAACTGATGAGGCAGGTAGTAGATTGATGGCTGAGTTTTTTCTTCTTTTTTTTTGTCTCAGCAACACAGAGAAATTTCTTCTGCAACACTGCCTCTGCTGGCCATTCAGTATATTCTGCAGATGGAAAAGTCCACTGTTAGTCAGTTATTAGAACCTGAATATTTCCAAACTGATGCAACAGTACAACTAAATGAATTTTTATTAAGTGTTTATAATTAGTACTATGGCGACTGCGATATTGTGAACATCCACAGCTCAGTAAAAATTCAAATCTCAATTTTAATTTCAACCTAGCATACTTCTCTCAATCATATATGCCTCATTTATTACCACTCTCTACAGAACTCTAGCACCTATATGAGGAGGTAGATCAAAAAGATCTCATTGTCAGTCAAGTGACAGCATACCCTTCTCACTGCAATTCGTTTAGGCTACGGTACACCAATAGCAATTAAGTGATCCGATAAGTTGAGGGAGGAATGCTTATGATACAGTTAGTGGGAATAATAAAAGCTATGAATAACAGATTCTAACATCTTCATTTTAGCAAATCCCTTTCAGATCACCTATAGAGAACTCTAGAATATACTGATCAACCACAGCTACAAACAAATGCATAAGTCTTAAATAATGCCCTCGTTTCTTTCATCTCCCCACCGTAGTCTTTAGCTGGGCATCCTGTCTACCCTGCTACCCATTTCAATACCCGGATGAATGTATCCTATCGCTTCATGTCAGATTACATCCCTCTGTAGCTTTATGATGTAAGGGCACCATTCGACCAATCACCCTGGGTGACTATTATACAGTAGGACGAGACATCAGCAATTACCAATTAGGTAACTATCTTTCATTATGACTGCAATGCAAGTAGGAGGTGTAATGGGAAAGAACTCTGAACCACTGAAAGCAGGGGCTCCTTTTGAAAGTGGGCTGGATTTAGAAGAACACAGAGTTTCTAAACAGCAGACCATCTTGAGTATAAGAGTCCCATATACAGAGTGGAGGGAAACAGGTTAAATGAGCTTCCCTCTATGTGATAGCAAGTCAATCGCTCTCACTTTAGACAACTCGTTTCAGCCTGAAAGACGGTATTTAATTCGGAGGACATATTCCTAGTACAAGTATCTAAAGAAGGTTTTGTCAGCCTTGCAGACAGTCAAAGTCTTTGATAAACTACCATGATGCCCATGGCGTCTTCAGTATTGCTACTGTCTTGAAAAATTAAATGTATTCTGACGACCCCCCTCAACAGGTAACAAGAGCATTCAGGTGCTATGAACATCTTTTAATGACAAGTAAAAAGATAAAATGCGACTTTGACTTACCATATTAATTGATGAGGCAGGTAGTAGATTGATGGCTGAGTTTTTTCTTTTTTGTCTCAGCAACGCAGAGAACTTTCTTCTGCAACACTGCCTCTGCTGGCCATTCAGTATATTCTGCAGATGGAAAAGTCCACTGTTAGTCAGTTATTAGAACCTTAATATTTCCAAACTGATGCAACAGTACAACTAAATTCATTTTTATTAAGTGTTTATAATTAGTACTATGTCGACTCCGATATTGTGAACATCCACAGCTCAGTAAAAATTCAAATCTCAATCTTAATTTCAACCTAGCATACTTCTCTCAATCATATGCCTCATTTGTTACCACTCTCTACATAACTCTAGCACCTATATGAGGAGGTAGACCAAAAAGATCTCATTGTCAGCCAAGTGACAGCGTACCCTTCTCACTGCAATTCGTTTAGGTTATGGTACACCAATAGCAATTAAGTGATCCGATAAGTTGAGGTAGGAATGCTTATGCTACAGTTAGTGGGAACATTAAAAGCTATGAATAACAGATTCTAACATCTTCATTTTAGCACATCCCTTTCAGATCACCTGTAGAGAAATGGAGAATATACTGATCAACCACACCTTCAAACAAATGTATAAGTCTTAAATAATGCCCTCGTTTCTTTCATCTCCCCACCTTAGTCTTTAGCTGGGCATCCTGTCTACCCTGCTACCCATTTCAATACCCGGATGAATGTATCGTATCGCTTCATGTCAGATGACATCCCTCTGTAGCTTTATGATGTAAGGGCACCATTCGACCAATCACCCTAGGTGACTATTATACAGTAGGACGAGACATCAGCAATTACCAACTAGGTAACTATCTTTTATTATGACTGCAATGCAAGTAGGAGGTGTAATGAGAAAGTACTCTGAACCATTGAAAGCAGTGGTCTCCTTTTGAAAGTGGGCTGGATTTAGAAGAACACAGTTTCTAAACAGCAGTCCATCTTGAGTATAAGAGTCCCACTTACAGAGTGGAGGGAAACAGGTTAAATGAGCTTCCCTCTATGTGATAGCAAGTCAATCGCTCTCACTTTAGACAACTCGTTTCAGCCTGAAAGACGGTATTTAACTCGGAGGACATATTCCTAGTACAAGTATCTAAAGAATGTTTTCTCAGCCTTGCAGACAGTCAAAGTCTTTGATAAACTACCATGATGCCCATGGAGTCTTCAGTATTGCTATCGTCTTCAAAAATTAAATCTATTCTGAAGACACCCCTCAACATGTAACAAGAGCATTCAGGTGCTATGAACATCTTTTAATGACAAGTAAAAAGATAAAATGCGACTTTGACTTACCATATTAACTGATGAGGCAGGTAGTAGATTGATGGCTGAGTTTTTTCTTCTTTTTTTTTGTCTCAGCAACACAGAGAAATTTCTTCTGCAACACTGCCTCTGCTGGCCATTCAGTATATTCTGCAGATGGAAAAGTCCACTGTTAGTCAGTTATTAGAACCTGAATATTTCCAAACTGATGCAACAGTACAACTAAATGAATTTTTATTAAGTGTTTATAATTAGTACTATGGCGACTGCGATATTGTGAACATCCACAGCTCAGTAAAAATTCAAATCTCAATTTTAATTTCAACCTAGCATACTTCTCTCAATCATATATGCCTCATTTATTACCACTCTCTACAGAACTCTAGCACCTATATGAGGAGGTAGATCAAAAAGATCTCATTGTCAGTCAAGTGACAGCATACCCTTCTCACTGCAATTCGTTTAGGCTACGGTACACCAATAGCAATTAAGTGATCCGATAAGTTGAGGGAGGAATGCTTATGATACAGTTAGTGGGAATAATAAAAGCTATGAATAACAGATTCTAACATCTTCATTTTAGCAAATCCCTTTCAGATCACCTATAGAGAACTCTAGAATATACTGATCAACCACAGCTACAAACAAATGCATAAGTCTTAAATAATGCCCTCGTTTCTTTCATCTCCCCACCGTAGTCTTTAGCTGGGCATCCTGTCTACCCTGCTACCCATTTCAATACCCGGATGAATGTATCCTATCGCTTCATGTCAGATTACATCCCTCTGTAGCTTTATGATGTAAGGGCACCATTCGACCAATCACCCTGGGTGACTATTATACAGTAGGACGAGACATCAGCAATTACCAATTAGGTAACTATCTTTCATTATGACTGCAATGCAAGTAGGAGGTGTAATGGGAAAGAACTCTGAACCACTGAAAGCAGGGGCTCCTTTTGAAAGTGGGCTGGATTTAGAAGAACACAGAGTTTCTAAACAGCAGACCATCTTGAGTATAAGAGTCCCATATACAGAGTGGAGGGAAACAGGTTAAATGAGCTTCCCTCTATGTGATAGCAAGTCAATCGCTCTCACTTTAGACAACTCGTTTCAGCCTGAAAGACGGTATTTAATTCGGAGGACATATTCCTAGTACAAGTATCTAAAGAAGGTTTTGTCAGCCTTGCAGACAGTCAAAGTCTTTGATAAACTACCATGATGCCCATGGCGTCTTCAGTATTGCTACTGTCTTGAAAAATTAAATGTATTCTGACGACCCCCCTCAACAGGTAACAAGAGCATTCAGGTGCTATGAACATCTTTTAATGACAAGTAAAAAGATAAAATGCGACTTTGACTTACCATATTAATTGATGAGGCAGGTAGTAGATTGATGGCTGAGTTTTTTCTTTTTTGTCTCAGCAACGCAGAGAACTTTCTTCTGCAACACTGCCTCTGCTGGCCATTCAGTATATTCTGCAGATGGAAAAGTCCACTGTTAGTCAGTTATTAGAACCTTAATATTTCCAAACTGATGCAACAGTACAACTAAATTCATTTTTATTAAGTGTTTATAATTAGTACTATGTCGACTCCGATATTGTGAACATCCACAGCTCAGTAAAAATTCAAATCTCAATCTTAATTTCAACCTAGCATACTTCTCTCAATCATATGCCTCATTTGTTACCACTCTCTACATAACTCTAGCACCTATATGAGGAGGTAGACCAAAAAGATCTCATTGTCAGCCAAGTGACAGCGTACCCTTCTCACTGCAATTCGTTTAGGTTATGGTACACCAATAGCAATTAAGTGATCCGATAAGTTGAGGTAGGAATGCTTATGCTACAGTTAGTGGGAACATTAAAAGCTATGAATAACAGATTCTAACATCTTCATTTTAGCACATCCCTTTCAGATCACCTGTAGAGAAATGGAGAATATACTGATCAACCACACCTTCAAACAAATGTATAAGTCTTAAATAATGCCCTCGTTTCTTTCATCTCCCCACCTTAGTCTTTAGCTGGGCATCCTGTCTACCCTGCTACCCATTTCAATACCCGGATGAATGTATCGTATTGCTTCATGTCAGATGACATCCCTCTGTAGCTTTATGATGTAAGGGCACCATTCGACCAATCACCCTAGGTGACTATTATACAGTAGGACGAGACATCAGCAATTACCAACTAGGTAACTATCTTTTATTATGACTGCAATGCAAGTAGGAGGTGTAATGAGAAAGTACTCTGAACCATTGAAAGCAGTGGGCTCCTTTTGAAAGTGGGCTGGATTTAGAAGAACACAGTTTCTAAACAGCAGTCCATCTTGAGTATAAGAGTCCCACTTACAGAGTGGAGGGAAACAGGTTAAATGAGCTTCCCTCTATGTGATAGCAAGTCAATCGCTCTCACTTTAGACAACTCGTTTCAGCCTGAAAGACGGTATTTAACTCGGAGGACATATTCCTAGTACAAGTATCTAAAGAATGTTTTCTCAGCCTTGCAGACAGTCAAAGTCTTTGATAAACTACCATGATGCCCATGGAGTCTTCAGTATTGCTATCGTCTTCAAAAATTAAATCTATTCTGAAGACACCCCTCAACATGTAACAAGAGCATTCAGGTGCTATGAACATCTTTTAATGACAAGTAAAAAGATAAAATGCGACTTTGACTTACCATATTAACTGATGAGGCAGGTAGTAGATTGATGGCTGAGTTTTTTCTTCTTTTTTTTTGTCTCAGCAACGCAGAGAAATTTCTTCTGCAACACTGCCTCTGCTGGCCATTCAGTATATTCTGCAGATGGAAAAGTCCACTGTTAGTCAGTTATTAGAACCTGAATATTTCCAAACTGATGCAACAGTACAACTAAATGAATTTTTATTAAGTGTTTATAATTAGTACTATGGCGACTGCGATATTGTGAACATCCACAGCTCAGTAAAAATTCAAATCTCAATTTTAATTTCAACCTAGCATACTTCTCTCAATCATATATGCCTCATTTATTACCACTCTCTACAGAACTCTAGCACCTATATGAGGAGGTAGATCAAAAAGATCTCATTGTCAGTCAAGTGACAGCATACCCTTCTCACTGCAATTCGTTTAGGCTACGGTACACCAATAGCAATTAAGTGATCCGATAAGTTGAGGGAGGAATGCTTATGATACAGTTAGTGGGAATAATAAAAGCTATGAATAACAGATTCTAACATCTTCATTTTAGCAAATCCCTTTCAGATCACCTATAGAGAACTCTAGAATATACTGATCAACCACAGCTACAAACAAATGCATAAGTCTTAAATAATGCCCTCGTTTCTTTCATCTCCCCACCGTAGTCTTTAGCTGGGCATCCTGTCTACCCTGCTACCCATTTCAATACCCGGATGAATGTATCCTATCGCTTCATGTCAGATTACATCCCTCTGTAGCTTTATGATGTAAGGGCACCATTCGACCAATCACCCTGGGTGACTATTATACAGTAGGACGAGACATCAGCAATTACCAATTAGGTAACTATCTTTCATTATGACTGCAATGCAAGTAGGAGGTGTAATGGGAAAGAACTCTGAACCACTGAAAGCAGGGGCTCCTTTTGAAAGTGGGCTGGATTTAGAAGAACACAGAGTTTCTAAACAGCAGACCATCTTGAGTATAAGAGTCCCATATACAGAGTGGAGGGAAACAGGTTAAATGAGCTTCCCTCTATGTGATAGCAAGTCAATCGCTCTCACTTTAGACAACTCGTTTCAGCCTGAAAGACGGTATTTAATTCGGAGGACATATTCCTAGTACAAGTATCTAAAGAAGGTTTTGTCAGCCTTGCAGACAGTCAAAGTCTTTGATAAACTACCATGATGCCCATGGCGTCTTCAGTATTGCTACTGTCTTGAAAAATTAAATGTATTCTGACGACCCCCCTCAACAGGTAACAAGAGCATTCAGGTGCTATGAACATCTTTTAATGACAAGTAAAAAGATAAAATGCGACTTTGACTTACCATATTAATTGATGAGGCAGGTAGTAGATTGATGGCTGAGTTTTTTCTTTTTTGTCTCAGCAACGCAGAGAACTTTCTTCTGCAACACTGCCTCTGCTGGCCATTCAGTATATTCTGCAGATGGAAAAGTCCACTGTTAGTCAGTTATTAGAACCTTAATATTTCCAAACTGATGCAACAGTACAACTAAATTCATTTTTATTAAGTGTTTATAATTAGTACTATGTCGACTCCGATATTGTGAACATCCACAGCTCAGTAAAAATTCAAATCTCAATCTTAATTTCAACCTAGCATACTTCTCTCAATCATATGCCTCATTTGTTACCACTCTCTACATAACTCTAGCACCTATATGAGGAGGTAGACCAAAAAGATCTCATTGTCAGCCAAGTGACAGCGTACCCTTCTCACTGCAATTCGTTTAGGTTATGGTACACCAATAGCAATTAAGTGATCCGATAAGTTGAGGTAGGAATGCTTATGCTACAGTTAGTGGGAACATTAAAAGCTATGAATAACAGATTCTAACATCTTCATTTTAGCACATCCCTTTCAGATCACCTGTAGAGAAATGGAGAATATACTGATCAACCACACCTTCAAACAAATGTATAAGTCTTAAATAATGCCCTCGTTTCTTTCATCTCCCCACCTTAGTCTTTAGCTGGGCATCCTGTCTACCCTGCTACCCATTTCAATACCCGGATGAATGTATCGTATTGCTTCATGTCAGATGACATCCCTCTGTAGCTTTATGATGTAAGGGCACCATTCGACCAATCACCCTAGGTGACTATTATACAGTAGGACGAGACATCAGCAATTACCAACTAGGTAACTATCTTTTATTATGACTGCAATGCAAGTAGGAGGTGTAATGAGAAAGTACTCTGAACCATTGAAAGCAGTGGGCTCCTTTTGAAAGTGGGCTGGATTTAGAAGAACACAGTTTCTAAACAGCAGTCCATCTTGAGTATAAGAGTCCCACTTACAGAGTGGAGGGAAACAGGTTAAATGAGCTTCCCTCTATGTGATAGCAAGTCAATCGCTCTCACTTTAGACAACTCGTTTCAGCCTGAAAGACGGTATTTAACTCGGAGGACATATTCCTAGTACAAGTATCTAAAGAATGTTTTCTCAGCCTTGCAGACAGTCAAAGTCTTTGATAAACTACCATGATGCCCATGGAGTCTTCAGTATTGCTATCGTCTTCAAAAATTAAATCTATTCTGAAGACACCCCTCAACATGTAACAAGAGCATTCAGGTGCTATGAACATCTTTTAATGACAAGTAAAAAGATAAAATGCGACTTTGACTTACCATATTAACTGATGAGGCAGGTAGTAGATTGATGGCTGAGTTTTTTCTTCTTTTTTTTTGTCTCAGCAACGCAGAGAAATTTCTTCTGCAACACTGCCTCTGCTGGCCATTCAGTATATTCTGCAGATGGAAAAGTCCACTGTTAGTCAGTTATTAGAACCTGAATATTTCCAAACTGATGCAACAGTACAACTAAATGAATTTTTATTAAGTGTTTATAATTAGTACTATGGCGACTGCGATATTGTGAACATCCACAGCTCAGTAAAAATTCAAATCTCAATTTTAATTTCAACCTAGCATACTTCTCTCAATCATATATGCCTCATTTATTACCACTCTCTACAGAACTCTAGCACCTATATGAGGAGGTAGATCAAAAAGATCTCATTGTCAGTCAAGTGACAGCATACCCTTCTCACTGCAATTCGTTTAGGCTACGGTACACCAATAGCAATTAAGTGATCCGATAAGTTGAGGGAGGAATGCTTATGATACAGTTAGTGGGAATAATAAAAGCTATGAATAACAGATTCTAACATCTTCATTTTAGCAAATCCCTTTCAGATCACCTATAGAGAACTCTAGAATATACTGATCAACCACAGCTACAAACAAATGCATAAGTCTTAAATAATGCCCTCGTTTCTTTCATCTCCCCACCGTAGTCTTTAGCTGGGCATCCTGTCTACCCTGCTACCCATTTCAATACCCGGATGAATGTATCCTATCGCTTCATGTCAGATTACATCCCTCTGTAGTTTTATGATGTAAGGGCACCATTCGACCAATCACCCTGGGTGACTATTATACAGTAGGACGAGACATCAGCAATTACCAATTAGGTAACTATCTTTCATTATGACTGCAATGCAAGTAGGAGGTGTAATGGGAAAGAACTCTGAACCACTGAAAGCAGGGGCTCCTTTTGAAAGTGGGCTGGATTTAGAAGAACACAGAGTTTCTAAACAGCAGACCATCTTGAGTATAAGAGTCCCATATACAGAGTGGAGGGAAACAGGTTAAATGAGCTTCCCTCTATGTGATAGCAAGTCAATCGCTCTCACTTTAGACAACTCGTTTCAGCCTGAAAGACGGTATTTAATTCGGAGGACATATTCCTAGTACAAGTATCTAAAGAAGGTTTTGTCAGCCTTGCAGACAGTCAAAGTCTTTGATAAACTACCATGATGCCCATGGCGTCTTCAGTATTGCTACTGTCTTGAAAAATTAAATGTATTCTGACGACCCCCCTTAACAGGTAACAAGAGCATTCAGGTGCTATGAACATCTTTTAATGACAAGTAAAAAGATAAAATGCGACTTTGACTTACCATATTAATTGATGAGGCAGGTAGTAGATTGATGGCTGAGTTTTTTCTTTTTTGTCTCAGCAACGCAGAGAACTTTCTTCTGCAACACTGCCTCTGCTGGCCATTCAGTATATTCTGCAGATGGAAAAGTCCACTGTTAGTCAGTTATTAGAACCTTAATATTTCCAAACTGATGCAACAGTACAACTAAATTCATTTTTATTAAGTGTTTATAATTAGTACTATGTCGACTCCGATATTGTGAACATCCACAGCTCAGTAAAAATTCAAATCTCAATCTTAATTTCAACCTAGCATACTTCTCTCAATCATATGCCTCATTTGTTACCACTCTCTACATAACTCTAGCACCTATATGAGGAGGTAGACCAAAAAGATCTCATTGTCAGCCAAGTGACAGCGTACCCTTCTCACTGCAATTCGTTTAGGTTATGGTACACCAATAGCAATTAAGTGATCCGATAA
This sequence comes from Triturus cristatus, assembly GCF_964204655.1. Classification (NCBI taxonomy): domain Eukaryota; kingdom Metazoa; phylum Chordata; class Amphibia; order Caudata; family Salamandridae; genus Triturus; species Triturus cristatus. The sequence goes on from NC_140588.1 coordinate 66,200,690, forward strand.
GTTGAGGTAGGAATGCTTATGCTACAGTTAGTGGGAACATTAAAAGCTATGAATAACAGATTCTAACATCTTCATTTTAGCACATCCCTTTCAGATCACCTGTAGAGAAATGGAGAATATACTGATCAACCACACCTTCAAACAAATGTATAAGTCTTAAATAATGCCCTCGTTTCTTTCATCTCCCCACCTTAGTCTTTAGCTGGGCATCCTGTCTACCCTGCTACCCATTTCAATACCCGGATGAATGTATCGTATCGCTTCATGTCAGATGACATCCCTCTGTAGCTTTATGATGTAAGGGCACCATTCGACCAATCACCCTAGGTGACTATTATACAGTAGGACGAGACATCAGCAATTACCAACTAGGTAACTATCTTTTATTATGACTGCAATGCAAGTAGGAGGTGTAATGAGAAAGTACTCTGAACCATTGAAAGCAGTGGGCTCCTTTTGAAAGTGGGCTGGTTTTAGAAGAACACAGTTTCTAAACAGCAGTCCATCTTGAGTATAAGAGTCCCACATACAGAGTGGAGGGAAACAGGTTAAATGAGCTTCCCTCTATGTGATAGCAAGTCAATCGCTCTCACTTTAGACAACTTGTTTCAGCCTGAAAGACGGTATTTAACTCGGAGGACATATTCCTAGTACAAGTATCTAAAGAATCTTTTCTCAGCCTTGCAGACAGTCAAAGTCTTTGATAAACTACCATGATGTCCATGGCGTCTTCAGTATTGCTATCGTCTTCAAAAATTAAATCTATTCTGAAGAGCCCCCTCAACATGTAACAAGAGCATTCAGGTGCTATGAACATCTTTTAATGACAAGTAAAAAGATAAAATGCGACTTTGACTTACCATATTAACTGATGAGGCAGGTAGTAGATTGATGGCTGAGTTTTTACTTCTTTTTTTTTGTCTCAGCAACGCAGAGAAATTTCTTCTGCAACACTGCCTCTGCTGGCCATTCAGTATATTCTGCAGATGGAAAAGTCCACTGTTAGTCAGTTATTAGAACCTGAATATTTCCAAACTGATGCAACAGTACAACTAAATTAATTTTTATTAAGTGTTTATAATTAGTACTATGGCGACTGCGATATTGTGAACATCCACAGCTCAGTAAAAATTCAAATCTCAATTTTAATTTCAACCTAGCATACTTCTCTCAATCATATGCCTCATTTGTTACCACTCTCTACAGAACTCTAGCACCTATATGAGGAGGTAGATCAAAAAGATCTCATTGTCAGCCAAGTGACAGCGTACCCTTCTCACTGCAATTCGTTTAGGTTATGGTACACCAATAGCAATTAAGTGATCCGATAAGTTGAGGGAGGAATGCTTATGCTAGAGTTAGTGGGAATAATAAAAGCTATGAATAACAGATTCTAACATCTTCATTTTAGCAAATCCCTTTCCGATCACCTACAGAGAACTCGAGAATATACTGATCAACCACAGCTACAAACAAATGCATAAGTCTTAAATAATGCACTTGTTTCTTTCATCTCCCCACCGTAGTCTTTAGCTGGGCATCCTGTCTACCCTGCTACCCATTTCAATACCCGGATGAATGTATCCTATCGCTTCATGTCAGATTACATCCCTCTGTAGCTTTATGATGTAAGGGCACCATTCGACCAATCACCCTGGGTGACTATTATACAGTAGGACGAGACATCAGCAATTACCAACTAGGTAACTATCTTTCATTATGACTGCAATGCAAGTAGGAGGTGTAATGGGAAAGAACTCTGAACCACTGAAAGCAGGGGCTCCTTTGAAAGTGGGCTGGATTTAGAAGAACACAGAGTTTCTAAACAGCAGACCATCTTGAGTATAAGAGTCCCATATACAGAGTGGAGGGAAACAGGTTAAATGAGCTTCCCTCTATGTGATAGCAAGTCAATCGCTCTCACTTTAGACAACTCGTTTCAGCCTGAAAGACGGTATTTAATTCGGAGGACATATTCCTAGTACAAGTATCTAAAGAAGGTTTTGTCAGCCTTGCAGACAGTCAAAGTCTTTGATAAACTACCATGATGCCCATGGCGTCTTCAGTATTGCTACTGTCTTGAAAAATTAAATGTATTCTGACGACCCCCCTCAACAGGTAACAAGAGCATTCAGGTGCTATGAACATCTTTTAATGACAAGTAAAAAGATAAAATGCGACTTTGACTTACCATATTAATTGATGAGGCAGGTAGTAGATTGATAGCTGAGTTTTTTCTTTTTTGTCTCAGCAACGCAGAGAACTTTCTTCTGCAACACTGCCTCTGCTGGCCATTCAGTATATTCTGCAGATGGAAAAGTCCACTGTTAGTCAGTTATTAGAACCTTAATATTTCCAAACTGATGCAACAGTACAACTAAATTCATTTTTATTAAGTGTTTATAATTAGTACTATGTCGACTCCGATATTGTGAACATCCACAGCTCAGTAAAAATTCAAATCTCAATCTTAATTTCAACATAGCATACTTCTCTCAATCATATGCCTCATTTGTTACCACTCTCTACATAACTCTAGCACCTATATGAGGAGGTAGACCAAAAAGATCTCATTGTCAGCCAAGTGACAGCGTACCCTTCTCACTGCAATTCGTTTAGGTTATGGTACACCAATAGCAATTAAGTGATCCGATAAGTTGAGGTAGGAATGCTTATGCTACAGTTAGTGGGAACATTAAAAGCTATGAATAACAGATTCTAACATCTTCATTTTAGCACATCCCTTTCAGATCACCTGTAGAGAAATGGAGAATATACTGATCAACCACACCTTCAAACAAATGTATAAGTCTTAAATAATGCCCTCGTTTCTTTCATCTCCCCACCTTAGTCTTTAGCTGGGCATCCTGTCTACCCTGCTACCCATTTCAATACCCGGATGAATGTATCGTATCGCTTCATGTCAGATGACATCCCTCTGTAGCTTTATGATGTAAGGGCACCATTCGACCAATCACCCTAGGTGACTATTATACAGAAGGACGAGACATCAGCAATTACCAACTAGGTAACTATCTTTTATTATGACTGCAATGCAAGTAGGAGGTGTAATGAGAAAGTACTCTGAACCATTGAAAGCAGTGGGCTCCTTTTGAAAGTGGGCTGGATTTAGAAGAACACAGTTTCTAAACAGCAGTCCATCTTGAGTATAAGAGTCCCACTTACAGAGTGGAGGGAAACAGGTTAAATGAGCTTCCCTCTATGTGATAGCAAGTCAATCGCTCTCACTTTAGACAACTCGTTTCAGCCTGAAAGACGGTATTTAACTCGGAGGACATATTCCTAGTACAAGTATCTAAAGAATGTTTTCTCAGCCTTGCAGACAGTCAAAGTCTTTGATAAACTACCATGATGCCCATGGAGTCTTCAGTATTGCTATCGTCTTCAAAAATTAAATCTATTCTGAAGACACCCCTCAACATGTAACAAGAGCATTCAGGTGCTATGAACATCTTTTAATGACAAGTAAAAAGATAAAATGCGACTTTGACTTACCATATTAACTGATGAGGCAGGTAGTAGATTGATGGCTGAGTTTTTTCTTCTTTTTTTTTGTCTCAGCAACGCAGAGAAATTTCTTCTGCAACACTGCCTCTGCTGGCCATTCAGTATATTCTGCAGATGGAAAAGTCCACTGTTAGTCAGTTATTAGAACCTGAATATTTCCAAACTGATGCAACAGTACAACTAAATTAATTTTTATTAAGTGTTTATAATTAGTACTATGGCGACTGCGATATTGTGAACATCCACAGCTCAGTAAAAATTCAAATCTCAATTTTAATTTCAACCTAGCATACTTCTCTCAATCATATGCCTCATTTGTTACCACTCTCTACAGAACTCTAGCACCTATATGAGGAGGTAGATCAAAAAGATCTCATTGTCAGCCAAGTGACAGCGTACCCTTCTCACTGCAATTCGTTTAGGTTATGGTACACCAATAGCAATTAAGTGATCCGATAAGTTGAGGGAGGAATGCTTATGCTAGAGTTAGTGGGAATAATAAAAGCTATGAATAACAGATTCTAACATCTTCATTTTAGCAAATCCCTTTCCGATCACCTACAGAGAACTCGAGAATATACTGATCAACCACAGCTACAAACAAATGCATAAGTCTTAAATAATGCACTTGTTTCTTTCATCTCCCCACCGTAGTCTTTAGCTGGGCATCCTGTCTACCCTGCTACCCATTTCAATACCCGGATGAATGTATCCTATCGCTTCATGTCAGATTACATCCCTCTGTAGCTTTATGATGTAAGGGCACCATTCGACCAATCACCCTGGGTGACTATTATACAGTAGGACGAGACATCAGCAATTACCAACTAGGTAACTATCTTTCATTATGACTGCAATGCAAGTAGGAGGTGTAATGGGAAAGAACTCTGAACCACTGAAAGCAGGGGCTCCTTTGAAAGTGGGCTGGATTTAGAAGAACACAGAGTTTCTAAACAGCAGACCATCTTGAGTATAAGAGTCCCATATACAGAGTGGAGGGAAACAGGTTAAATGAGCTTCCCTCTATGTGATAGCAAGTCAATCGCTCTCACTTTAGACAACTCGTTTCAGCCTGAAAGACGGTATTTAATTCGGAGGACATATTCCTAGTACAAGTATCTAAAAAAGGTTTTGTCAGCCTTGCAGACAGTCAAAGTCTTTGATAAACTACCATGATGCCCATGGCGTCTTCAGTATTGCTACTGTCTTGAAAAATTAAATGTATTCTGACGACCCCCCTCAACAGGTAACAAGAGCATTCAGGTGCTATGAACATCTTTTAATGACAAGTAAAAAGATAAAATGCGACTTTGACTTACCATATTAATTGATGAGGCAGGTAGTAGATTGATAGCTGAGTTTTTTCTTTTTTGTCTCAGCAACGCAGAGAACTTTCTTCTGCAACACTGCCTCTGCTGGCCATTCAGTATATTCTGCAGATGGAAAAGTCCACTGTTAGTCAGTTATTAGAACCTTAATATTTCCAAACTGATGCAACAGTACAACTAAATTCATTTTTATTAAGTGTTTATAATTAGTACTATGTCGACTCCGATATTGTGAACATCCACAGCTCAGTAAAAATTCAAATCTCAATCTTAATTTCAACCTAGCATACTTCTCTCAATCATATGCCTCATTTGTTACCACTCTCTACATAACTCTAGCACCTATATGAGGAGGTAGACCAAAAAGATCTCATTGTCAGCCAAGTGACAGCGTACCCTTCTCACTGCAATTCGTTTAGGTTATGGTACACCAATAGCAATTAAGTGATCCGATAAGTTGAGGTAGGAATGCTTATGCTACAGTTAGTGGGAACATTAAAAGCTATGAATAACAGATTCTAACATCTTCATTTTAGCACATCCCTTTCAGATCACCTGTAGAGAAATGGAGAATATACTGATCAACCACACCTTCAAACAAATGTATAAGTCTTAAATAATGCCCTCGTTTCTTTCATCTCCCCACCTTAGTCTTTAGCTGGGCATCCTGTCTACCCTGCTACCCATTTCAATACCCGGATGAATGTATCGTATCGCTTCATGTCAGATGACATCCCTCTGTAGCTTTATGATGTAAGGGCACCATTCGACCAATCACCCTAGGTGACTATTATACAGTAGGACGAGACATCAGCAATTACCAACTAGGTAACTATCTTTTATTATGACTGCAATGCAAGTAGGAGGTGTAATGAGAAAGTACTCTGAACCATTGAAAGCAGTGGGCTCCTTTTGAAAGTGGGCTGGATTTAGAAGAACACAGTTTCTAAACAGCAGTCCATCTTGAGTATAAGAGTCCCACTTACAGAGTGGAGGGAAACAGGTTAAATGAGCTTCCCTCTATGTGATAGCAAGTCAATCGCTCTCACTTTAGACAACTCGTTTCAGCCTGAAAGACGGTATTTAACTCGGAGGACATATTCCTAGTACAAGTATCTAAAGAATGTTTTCTCAGCCTTGCAGACAGTCAAAGTCTTTGATAAACTACCATGATGCCCATGGAGTCTTCAGTATTGCTATCGTCTTCAAAAATTAAATCTATTCTGAAGACACCCCTCAACATGTAACAAGAGCATTCAGGTGCTATGAACATCTTTTAATGACAAGTAAAAAGATAAAATGCGACTTTGACTTACCATATTAACTGATGAGGCAGGTAGTAGATTGATGGCTGAGTTTTTTCTTCTTTTTTTTTGTCTCAGCAACGCAGAGAAATTTCTTCTGCAACACTGCCTCTGCTGGCCATTCAGTATATTCTGCAGATGGAAAAGTCCACTGTTAGTCAGTTATTAGAACCTGAATATTTCCAAACTGATGCAACAGTACAACTAAATGAATTTTTATTAAGTGTTTATAATTAGTACTATGGCGACTGCGATATTGTGAACATCCACAGCTCAGTAAAAATTCAAATCTCAATTTTAATTTCAACCTAGCATACTTCTCTCAATCATATATGCCTCATTTATTACCACTCTCTACAGAACTCTAGCACCTATATGAGGAGGTAGATCAAAAAGATCTCATTGTCAGTCAAGTGACAGCATACCCTTCTCACTGCAATTCGTTTAGGCTACGGTACACCAATAGCAATTAAGTGATCCGATAAGTTGAGGGAGGAATGCTTATGATACAGTTAGTGGGAATAATAAAAGCTATGAATAACAGATTCTAACATCTTCATTTTAGCAAATCCCTTTCATATCACCTATAGAGAACTCTAGAATATACTGATCAACCACAGCTACAAACAAATGCATAAGTCTTAAATAATGCCCTCGTTTCTTTCATCTCCCCACCGTAGTCTTTAGCTGGGCATCCTGTCTACCCTGCTACCCATTTCAATACCCGGATGAATGTATCCTATCGCTTCATGTCAGATTACATCCCTCTGTAGCTTTATGATGTAAGGGCACCATTCGACCAATCACCCTGGGTGACTATTATACAGTAGGACGAGACATCAGCAATTACCAATTAGGTAACTATCTTTCATTATGACTGCAATGCAAGTAGGAGGTGTAATGGGAAAGAACTCTGAACCACTGAAAGCAGGGGCTCCTTTTGAAAGTGGGCTGGATTTAGAAGAACACAGAGTTTCTAAACAGCAGACCATCTTGAGTATAAGAGTCCCATATACAGAGTGGAGGGAAACAGGTTAAATGAGCTTCCCTCTATGTGATAGCAAGTCAATCGCTCTCACTTTAGACAACTCGTTTCAGCCTGAAAGACGGTATTTAATTCGGAGGACATATTCCTAGTACAAGTATCTAAAGAAGGTTTTGTCAGCCTTGCAGACAGTCAAAGTCTTTGATAAACTACCATGATGCCCATGGCGTCTTCAGTATTGCTACTGTCTTGAAAAATTAAATGTATTCTGACGACCCCCCTCAACAGGTAACAAGAGCATTCAGGTGCTATGAACATCTTTTAATGACAAGTAAAAAGATAAAATGCGACTTTGACTTACCATATTAATTGATGAGGCAGGTAGTAGATTGATGGCTGAGTTTTTTCTTTTTTGTCTCAGCAACGCAGAGAACTTTCTTCTGCAACACTGCCTCTGCTGGCCATTCAGTATATTCTGCAGATGGAAAAGTCCACTGTTAGTCAGTTATTAGAACCTTAATATTTCCAAACTGATGCAACAGTACAACTAAATTCATTTTTATTAAGTGTTTATAATTAGTACTATGTCGACTCCGATATTGTGAACATCCACAGCTCAGTAAAAATTCAAATCTCAATCTTAATTTCAACCTAGCATACTTCTCTCAATCATATGCCTCATTTGTTACCACTCTCTACATAACTCTAGCACCTATATGAGGAGGTAGACCAAAAAGATCTCATTGTCAGCCAAGTGACAGCGTACCCTTCTCACTGCAATTCGTTTAGGTTATGGTACACCAATAGCAATTAAGTGATCCGATAAGTTGAGGTAGGAATGCTTATGCTACAGTTAGTGGGAACATTAAAAGCTATGAATAACAGATTCTAACATCTTCATTTTAGCACATCCCTTTCAGATCACCTGTAGAGAAATGGAGAATATACTGATCAACCACACCTTCAAACAAATGTATAAGTCTTAAATAATGCCCTCGTTTCTTTCATCTCCCCACCTTAGTCTTTAGCTGGGCATCCTGTCTACCCTGCTACCCATTTCAATACCCGGATGAATGTATCGTATCGCTTCATGTCAGATGACATCCCTCTGTAGCTTTATGATGTAAGGGCACCATTCGACCAATCACCCTAGGTGACTATTATACAGTAGGACGAGACATCAGCAATTACCAACTAGGTAACTATCTTTTATTATGACTGCAATGCAAGTAGGAGGTGTAATGAGAAAGTACTCTGAACCATTGAAAGCAGTGGGCTCCTTTTGAAAGTGGGCTGGTTTTAGAAGAACACAGTTTCTAAACAGCAGTCCATCTTGAGTATAAGAGTCCCACATACAGAGTGGAGGGAAACAGGTTAAATGAGCTTCCCTCTATGTGATAGCAAGTCAATCGCTCTCACTTTAGACAACTTGTTTCAGCCTGAAAGACGGTATTTAACTCGGAGGACATATTCCTAGTACAAGTATCTAAAGAATCTATTCTCAGCCTTGCAGACAGTCAAAGTCTTTGATAAACTACCATGATGTCCATGGCGTCTTCAGTATTGCTATCGTCTTCAAAAATTAAATCTATTCTGAAGAGCCCCCTCAACATGTAACAAGAGCATTCAGGTGCTATGAACATCTTTTAATGACAAGTAAAAAGATAAAATGCGACTTTGACTTACCATATTAACTGATGAGGCAGGTAGTAGATTGATGGCTGAGTTTTTACTTCTTTTTTTTTGTCTCAGCAACGCAGAGAAATTTCTTCTGCAACACTGCCTCTGCTGGCCATTCAGTATATTCTGCAGATGGAAAAGTCCACTGTTAGTCAGTTATTAGAACCTGAATATTTCCAAACTGATGCAACAGTACAACTAAATTAATTTTTATTAAGTGTTTATAATTAGTACTATGGCGACTGCGATATTGTGAACATCCACAGCTCAGTAAAAATTCAAATCTCAATTTTAATTTCAACCTAGCATACTTCTCTCAATCATATGCCTCATTTGTTACCACTCTCTACAGAACTCTAGCACCTATATGAGGAGGTAGATCAAAAAGATCTCATTGTCAGCCAAGTGACAGCGTACCCTTCTCACTGCAATTCGTTTAGGTTATGGTACACCAATAGCAATTAAGTGATCCGATAAGTTGAGGGAGGAATGCTTATGCTAGAGTTAGTGGGAATAATAAAAGCTATGAATAACAGATTCTAACATCTTCATTTTAGCAAATCCCTTTCCGATCACCTACAGAGAACTCGAGAATATACTGATCAACCACAGCTACAAACAAATGCATAAGTCTTAAATAATGCACTTGTTTCTTTCATCTCCCCACCGTAGTCTTTAGCTGGGCATCCTGTCTACCCTGCTACCCATTTCAATACCCGGATGAATGTATCCTATCGCTTCATGTCAGATTACATCCCTCTGTAGCTTTATGATGTAAGGGCACCATTCGACCAATCACCCTGGGTGACTATTATACAGTAGGACGAGACATCAGCAATTACCAATTAGGTAACTATCTTTCATTATGACTGCAATGCAAGTAGGAGGTGTAATGGGAAAGAACTCTGAACCACTGAAAGCAGGGGCTCCTTTTGAAAGTGGGCTGGATTTAGAAGAACACAGAGTTTCTAAACAGCAGACCATCTTGAGTATAAGAGTCCCATATACAGAGTGGAGGGAAACAGGTTAAATGAGCTTCCCTCTATGTGATAGCAAGTCAATCGCTCTCACTTTAGACAACTCGTTTCAGCCTGAAAGACGGTATTTAATTCGGAGGACATATTCCTAGTACAAGTATCTAAAGAAGGTTTTGTCAGCCTTGCAGACAGTCAAAGTCTTTGATAAACTACCATGATGCCCATGGCGTCTTCAGTATTGCTACTGTCTTGAAAAATTAAATGTATTCTGACGACCCCCCTCAACAGGTAACAAGAGCATTCAGGTGCTATGAACATCTTTTAATGACAAGTAAAAAGATAAAATGCGACTTTGACTTACCATATTAATTGATGAGGCAGGTAGTAGATTGATGGCTGAGTTTTTTCTTTTTTGTCTCAGCAACGCAGATAACTTTCTTCTGCAACACTGCCTCTGCTGGCCATTCAGTATATTCTGCAGATGGAAAAGTCCACTGTTAGTCAGTTATTAGAACCTTAATATTTCCAAACTGATGCAACAGTACAACTAAATTCATTTTTATTAAGTGTTTATAATTAGTACTATGTCGACTCCGATATTGTGAACATCCACAGCTCAGTAAAAATTCAAATCTCAATCTTAATTTCAACCTAGCATACTTCTCTCAATCATATGCCTCATTTGTTACCACTCTCTACATAACTCTAGCACCTATATGAGGAGGTAGACCAAAAAGATCTCATTGTCAGCCAAGTGACAGCGTACCCTTCTCACTGCAATTCGTTTAGGTTATGGTACACCAATAGCAATTAAGTGATCCGATAAGTTGAGGTAGGAATGCTTATGCTACAGTTAGTGGGAACATTAAAAGCTATGAATAACAGATTCTAACATCTTCATTTTAGCACATCCCTTTCAGATCACCTGTAGAGAAATGGAAAATATACTGATCAACCACACCTTCAAACAAATGTATAAGTCTTAAATAATGCCCTCGTTTCTTTCATCTCCCCACCTTAGTCTTTAGCTGGGCATCCTGTCTACCCTGCTACCCATTTCAATACCCGGATGAATGTATCGTATTGCTTCATGTCAGATGACATCCCTCTGTAGCTTTATGATGTAAGGGCACCATTCGACCAATCACCCTAGGTGACTATTATACAGTAGGACGAGACATCAGCAATTACCAACTAGGTAACTATCTTTTATTATGACTGCAATGCAAGTAGGAGGTGTAATGAGAAAGTACTCTGAACCATTGAAAGCAGTGGGCTCCTTTTGAAAGTGGGCTGGATTTAGAAGAACACAGTTTCTAAACAGCAGTCCATCTTGAGTATAAGAGTCCCACTTACAGAGTGGAGGGAAACAGGTTAAATGAGCTTCCCTCTATGTGATAGCAAGTCAATCGCTCTCACTTTAGACAACTCGTTTCAGCCTGAAAGACGGTATTTAACTCGGAGGACATATTCCTAGTACAAGTATCTAAAGAATGTTTTCTCAGCCTTGCAGACAGTCAAAGTCTTTGATAAACTACCATGATGCCCATGGAGTCTTCAGTATTGCTATCGTCTTCAAAAATTAAATCTATTCTGAAGACACCCCTCAACATGTAACAAGAGCATTCAGGTGCTATGAACATCTTTTAATGACAAGTAAAAAGATAAAATGCGACTTTGACTTACCATATTAACTGATGAGGCAGGTAGTAGATTGATGGCTGAGTTTTTTCTTCTTTTTTTTTGTCTCAGCAACGCAGAGAAATTTCTTCTGCAACACTGCCTCTGCTGGCCATTCAGTATATTCTGCAGATGGAAAAGTCCACTGTTAGTCAGTTATTAGAACCTGAATATTTCCAAACTGATGCAACAGTACAACTAAATGAATTTTTATTAAGTGTTTATAATTAGTACTATGGCGACTGCGATATTGTGAACATCCACAGCTCAGTAAAAATTCAAATCTCAATTTTAATTTCAACCTAGCATACTTCTCTCAATCATATATGCCTCATTTATTACCACTCTCTACAGAACTCTAGCACCTATATGAGGAGGTAGATCAAAAAGATCTCATTGTCAGTCAAGTGACAGCATACCCTTCTCACTGCAATTCGTTTAGGCTACGGTACACCAATAGCAATTAAGTGATCCGATAAGTTGAGGGAGGAATGCTTATGATACAGTTAGTGGGAATAATAAAAGCTATGAATAACAGATTCTAACATCTTCATTTTAGCAAATCCCTTTCATATCACCTATAGAGAACTCTAGAATATACTGATCAACCACAGCTACAAACAAATGCATAAGTCTTAAATAATGCCCTCGTTTCTTTCATCTCCCCACCGTAGTCTTTAGCTGGGCATCCTGTCTACCCTGCTACCCATTTCAATACCCGGATGAATGTATCCTATCGCTTCATGTCAGATTACATCCCTCTGTAGCTTTATGATGTAAGGGCACCATTCGACCAATCACCCTGGGTGACTATTATACAGTAGGACGAGACATCAGCAATTACCAATTAGGTAACTATCTTTCATTATGACTGCAATGCAAGTAGGAGGTGTAATGGGAAAGAACTCTGAACCACTGAAAGCAGGGGCTCCTTTTGAAAGTGGGCTGGATTTAGAAGAACACAGAGTTTCTAAACAGCAGACCATCTTGAGTATAAGAGTCCCATATACAGAGTGGAGGGAAACAGGTTAAATGAGCTTCCCTCTATGTGATAGCAAGTCAATCGCTCTCACTTTAGACAACTCGTTTCAGCCTGAAAGACGGTATTTAATTCGGAGGACATATTCCTAGTACAAGTATCTAAAGAAGGTTTTGTCAGCCTTGCAGACAGTCAAAGTCTTTGATAAACTACCATGATGCCCATGGCGTCTTCAGTATTGCTACTGTCTTGAAAAATTAAATGTATTCTGACGACCCCCCTCAACAGGTAACAAGAGCATTCAGGTGCTATGAACATCTTTTAATGACAAGTAAAAAGATAAAATGCGACTTTGACTTACCATATTAATTGATGAGGCAGGTAGTAGATTGATGGCTGAGTTTTTTCTTTTTTGTCTCAGCAACGCAGAGAACTTTCTTCTGCAACACTGCCTCTGCTGGCCATTCAGTATATTCTGCAGATGGAAAAGTCCACTGTTAGTCAGTTATTAGAACCTTAATATTTCCAAACTGATGCAACAGTACAACTAAATTCATTTTTATTAAGTGTTTATAATTAGTACTATGTCGACTCCGATATTGTGAACATCCACAGCTCAGTAAAAATTCAAATCTCAATCTTAATTTCAACCTAGCATACTTCTCTCAATCATATGCCTCATTTGTTACCACTCTCTACATAACTCTAGCACCTATATGAGGAGGTAGACCAAAAAGATCTCATTGTCAGCCAAGTGACAGCGTACCCTTCTCACTGCAATTCGTTTAGGTTATGGTACACCAATAGCAATTAAGTGATCCGATAAGTTGAGGTAGGAATGCTTATGCTACAGTTAGTGGGAACATTAAAAGCTATGAATAACAGATTCTAACATCTTCATTTTAGCACATCCCTTTCAGATCACCTGTAGAGAAATGGAGAATATACTGATCAACCACACCTTCAAACAAATGTATAAGTCTTAAATAATGCCCTCGTTTCTTTCATCTCCCCACCTTAGTCTTTAGCTGGGCATCCTGTCTACCCTGCTACCCATTTCAATACCCGGATGAATGTATCGTATCGCTTCATGTCAGATGACATCCCTCTGTAGCTTTATGATGTAAGGGCACCATTCGACCAATCACCCTAGGTGACTATTATACAGTAGGACGAGACATCAGCAATTACCAACTAGGTAACTATCTTTTATTATGACTGCAATGCAAGTAGGAGGTGTAATGAGAAAGTACTCTGAACCATTGAAAGCAGTGGGCTCCTTTTGAAAGTGGGCTGGTTTTAGAAGAACACAGTTTCTAAACAGCAGTCCATCTTGAGTATAAGAGTCCCACATACAGAGTGGAGGGAAACAGGTTAAATGAGCTTCCCTCTATGTGATAGCAAGTCAATCGCTCTCACTTTAGACAACTTGTTTCAGCCTGAAAGACGGTATTTAACTCGGAGGACATATTCCTAGTACAAGTATCTAAAGAATCTATTCTCAGCCTTGCAGACAGTCAAAGTCTTTGATAAACTACCATGATGTCCATGGCGTCTTCAGTATTGCTATCGTCTTCAAAAATTAAATCTATTCTGAAGAGCCCCCTCAACATGTAACAAGAGCATTCAGGTGCTATGAACATCTTTTAATGACAAGTAAAAAGATAAAATGCGACTTTGACTTACCATATTAACTGATGAGGCAGGTAGTAGATTGATGGCTGAGTTTTTACTTCTTTTTTTTTGTCTCAGCAACGCAGAGAAATTTCTTCTGCAACACTGCCTCTGCTGGCCATTCAGTATATTCTGCAGATGGAAAAGTCCACTGTTAGTCAGTTATTAGAACCTGAATATTTCCAAACTGATGCAACAGTACAACTAAATTAATTTTTATTAAGTGTTTATAATTAGTACTATGGCGACTGCGATATTGTGAACATCCACAGCTCAGTAAAAATTCAAATCTCAATTTTAATTTCAACCTAGCATACTTCTCTCAATCATATGCCTCATTTGTTACCACTCTCTACAGAACTCTAGCACCTATATGAGGAGGTAGATCAAAAAGATCTCATTGTCAGCCAAGTGACAGCGTACCCTTCTCACTGCAATTCGTTTAGGTTATGGTACACCAATAGCAATTAAGTGATCCGATAAGTTGAGGGAGGAATGCTTATGCTAGAGTTAGTGGGAATAATAAAAGCTATGAATAACAGATTCTAACATCTTCATTTTAGCAAATCCCTTTCCGATCACCTACAGAGAACTCGAGAATATACTGATCAACCACAGCTACAAACAAATGCATAAGTCTTAAATAATGCACTTGTTTCTTTCATCTCCCCACCGTAGTCTTTAGCTGGGCATCCTGTCTACCCTGCTACCCATTTCAATACCCGGATGAATGTATCCTATCGCTTCATGTCAGATTACATCCCTCTGTAGCTTTATGATGTAAGGGCACCATTCGACCAATCACCCTGGGTGACTATTATACAGTAGGACGAGACATCAGCAATTACCAATTAGGTAACTATCTTTCATTATGACTGCAATGCAAGTAGGAGGTGTAATGGGAAAGAACTCTGAACCACTGAAAGCAGGGGCTCCTTTTGAAAGTGGGCTGGATTTAGAAGAACACAGAGTTTCTAAACAGCAGACCATCTTGAGTATAAGAGTCCCATATACAGAGTGGAGGGAAACAGGTTAAATGAGCTTCCCTCTATGTGATAGCAAGTCAATCGCTCTCACTTTAGACAACTCGTTTCAGCCTGAAAGACGGTATTTAATTCGGAGGACATATTCCTAGTACAAGTATCTAAAGAAGGTTTTGTCAGCCTTGCAGACAGTCAAAGTCTTTGATAAACTACCATGATGCCCATGGCGTCTTCAGTATTGCTACTGTCTTGAAAAATTAAATGTATTCTGACGACCCCCCTCAACAGGTAACAAGAGCATTCAGGTGCTATGAACATCTTTTAATGACAAGTAAAAAGATAAAATGCGACTTTGACTTACCATATTAATTGATGAGGCAGGTAGTAGATTGATGGCTGAGTTTTTTCTTTTTTGTCTCAGCAACGCAGAGAACTTTCTTCTGCAACACTGCCTCTGCTGGCCATTCAGTATATTCTGCAGATGGAAAAGTCCACTGTTAGTCAGTTATTAGAACCTTAATATTTCCAAACTGATGCAACAGTACAACTAAATTCATTTTTATTAAGTGTTTATAATTAGTACTATGTCGACTCCGATATTGTGAACATCCACAGCTCAGTAAAAATTCAAATCTCAATCTTAATTTCAACCTAGCATACTTCTCTCAATCATATGCCTCATTTGTTACCACTCTCTACATAACTCTAGCACCTATATGAGGAGGTAGACCAAAAAGATCTCATTGTCAGCCAAGTGACAGCGTACCCTTCTCACTGCAATTCGTTTAGGTTATGGTACACCAATAGCAATTAAGTGATCCGATAAGTTGAGGTAGGAATGCTTATGCTACAGTTAGTGGGAACATTAAAAGCTATGAATAACAGATTCTAACATCTTCATTTTAGCACATCCCTTTCAGATCACCTGTAGAGAAATGGAGAATATACTGATCAACCACACCTTCAAACAAATGTATAAGTCTTAAATAATGCCCTCGTTTCTTTCATCTCCCCACCTTAGTCTTTAGCTGGGCATCCTGTCTACCCTGCTACCCATTTCAATACCCGGATGAATGTATCGTATCGCTTCATGTCAGATGACATCCCTCTGTAGCTTTATGATGTAAGGGCACCATTCGACCAATCACCCTAGGTGACTATTATACAGTAGGACGAGACATCAGCAATTACCAACTAGGTAACTATCTTTTATTATGACTGCAATGCAAGTAGGAGGTGTAATGAGAAAGTACTCTGAACCATTGAAAGCAGTGGGCTCCTTTTGAAAGTGGGCTGGTTTTAGAAGAACACAGTTTCTAAAGAGCAGTCCATCTTGAGTATAAGAGTCCCACATACAGAGTGGAGGGAAACAGGTTAAATGAGCTTCCCTCTATGTGATAGCAAGTCAATCGCTCTCACTTTAGACAACTTGTTTCAGCCTGAAAGACGGTATTTAACTCGGAGGACATATTCCTAGTACAAGTATCTAAAGAATCTTTTCTCAGCCTTGCAGACAGTCAAAGTCTTTGATAAACTACCATGATGTCCATGGCGTCTTCAGTATTGCTATCGTCTTCAAAAATTAAATCTATTCTGAAGAGCCCCCTCAACATGTAACAAGAGCATTCAGGTGCTATGAACATCTTTTAATGACAAGTAAAAAGATAAAATGCGACTTTGACTTACCATATTAACTGATGAGGCAGGTAGTAGATTGATGGCTGAGTTTTTACTTCTTTTTTTTTGTCTCAGCAACGCAGAGAAATTTCTTCTGCAACACTGCCTCTGCTGGCCATTCAGTATATTCTGCAGATGGAAAAGTCCACTGTTAGTCAGTTATTAGAACCTGAATATTTCCAAACTGATGCAACAGTACAACTAAATTAATTTTTATTAAGTGTTTATAATTAGTACTATGGCGACTGCGATATTGTGAACATCCACAGCTCAGTAAAAATTCAAATCTCAATTTTAATTTCAACCTAGCATACTTCTCTCAATCATATGCCTCATTTGTTACCACTCTCTACAGAACTCTAGCACCTATATGAGGAGGTAGATCAAAAAGATCTCATTGTCAGCCAAGTGACAGCGTACCCTTCTCACTGCAATTCGTTTAGGTTATGGTACACCAATAGCAATTAAGTGATCCGATAAGTTGAGGGAGGAATGCTTATGCTAGAGTTAGTGGGAATAATAAAAGCTATGAATAACAGATTCTAACATCTTCATTTTAGCAAATCCCTTTCCGATCACCTACAGAGAACTCGAGAATATACTGATCAACCACAGCTACAAACAAATGCATAAGTCTTAAATAATGCACTTGTTTCTTTCATCTCCCCACCGTAGTCTTTAGCTGGGCATCCTGTCTACCCTGCTACCCATTTCAATACCCGGATGAATGTATCCTATCGCTTCATGTCAGATTACATCCCTCTGTAGCTTTATGATGTAAGGGCACCATTCGACCAATCACCCTGGGTGACTATTATACAGTAGGACGAGACATCAGCAATTACCAACTAGGTAACTATCTTTCATTATGACTGCAATGCAAGTAGGAGGTGTAATGGGAAAGAACTCTGAACCACTGAAAGCAGGGGCTCCTTTGAAAGTGGGCTGGATTTAGAAGAACACAGAGTTTCTAAACAGCAGACCATCTTGAGTATAAGAGTCCCATATACAGAGTGGAGGGAAACAGGTTAAATGAGCTTCCCTCTATGTGATAGCAAGTCAATCGCTCTCACTTTAGACAACTCGTTTCAGCCTGAAAGACGGTATTTAATTCGGAGGACATATTCCTAGTACAAGTATCTAAAGAAGGTTTTGTCAGCCTTGCAGACAGTCAAAGTCTTTGATAAACTACCATGATGCCCATGGCGTCTTCAGTATTGCTACTGTCTTGAAAAATTAAATGTATTCTGACGACCCCCCTCAACAGGTAACAAGAGCATTCAGGTGCTATGAACATCTTTTAATGACAAGTAAAAAGATAAAATGCGACTTTGACTTACCATATTAATTGATGAGGCAGGTAGTAGATTGATAGCTGAGTTTTTTCTTTTTTGTCTCAGCAACGCAGAGAACTTTCTTCTGCAACACTGCCTCTGCTGGCCATTCAGTATATTCTGCAGATGGAAAAGTCCACTGTTAGTCAGTTATTAGAACCTTAATATTTCCAAACTGATGCAACAGTACAACTAAATTCATTTTTATTAAGTGTTTATAATTAGTACTATGTCGACTCCGATATTGTGAACATCCACAGCTCAGTAAAAATTCAAATCTCAATCTTAATTTCAACCTAGCATACTTCTCTCAATCATATGCCTCATTTGTTACCACTCTCTACATAACTCTAGCACCTATATGAGGAGGTAGACCAAAAAGATCTCATTGTCAGCCAAGTGACAGCGTACCCTTCTCACTGCAATTCGTTTAGGTTATGGTACACCAATAGCAATTAAGTGATCCGATAAGTTGAGGTAGGAATGCTTATGCTACAGTTAGTGGGAACATTAAAAGCTATGAATAACAGATTCTAACATCTTCATTTTAGCACATCCCTTTCAGATCACCTGTAGAGAAATGGAGAATATACTGATCAACCACACCTTCAAACAAATGTATAAGTCTTAAATAATGCCCTCGTTTCTTTCATCTCCCCACCTTAGTCTTTAGCTGGGCATCCTGTCTACCCTGCTACCCATTTCAATACCCGGATGAATGTATCGTATCGCTTCATGTCAGATGACATCCCTCTGTAGCTTTATGATGTAAGGGCACCATTCGACCAATCACCCTAGGTGACTATTATACAGTAGGACGAGACATCAGCAATTACCAACTAGGTAACTATCTTTTATTATGACTGCAATGCAAGTAGGAGGTGTAATGAGAAAGTACTCTGAACCATTGAAAGCAGTGGGCTCCTTTTGAAAGTGGGCTGGATTTAGAAGAACACAGTTTCTAAACAGCAGTCCATCTTGAGTATAAGAGTCCCACTTACAGAGTGGAGGGAAACAGGTTAAATGAGCTTCCCTCTATGTGATAGCAAGTCAATCGCTCTCACTTTAGACAACTCGTTTCAGCCTGAAAGACGGTATTTAACTCGGAGGACATATTCCTAGTACAAGTATCTAAAGAATGTTTTCTCAGCCTTGCAGACAGTCAAAGTCTTTGATAAACTACCATGATGCCCATGGAGTCTTCAGTATTGCTATCGTCTTCAAAAATTAAATCTATTCTGAAGACACCCCTCAACATGTAACAAGAGCATTCAGGTGCTATGAACATCTTTTAATGACAAGTAAAAAGATAAAATGCGACTTTGACTTACCATATTAACTGATGAGGCAGGTAGTAGATTGATGGCTGAGTTTTTTCTTCTTTTTTTTTGTCTCAGCAACGCAGAGAAATTTCTTCTGCAACACTGCCTCTGCTGGCCATTCAGTATATTCTGCAGATGGAAAAGTCCACTGTTAGTCAGTTATTAGAACCTGAATATTTCCAAACTGATGCAACAGTACAACTAAATGAATTTTTATTAAGTGTTTATAATTAGTACTATGGCGACTGCGATATTGTGAACATCCACAGCTCAGTAAAAATTCAAATCTCAATTTTAATTTCAACCTAGCATACTTCTCTCAATCATATATGCCTCATTTATTACCACTCTCTACAGAACTCTAGCACCTATATGAGGAGGTAGATCAAAAAGATCTCATTGTCAGTCAAGTGACAGCATACCCTTCTCACTGCAATTCGTTTAGGCTACGGTACACCAATAGCAATTAAGTGATCCGATAAGTTGAGGGAGGAATGCTTATGATACAGTTAGTGGGAATAATAAAAGCTATGAATAACAGATTCTAACATCTTCATTTTAGCAAATCCCTTTCATATCACCTATAGAGAACTCTAGAATATACTGATCAACCACAGCTACAAACAAATGCATAAGTCTTAAATAATGCCCTCGTTTCTTTCATCTCCCCACCGTAGTCTTTAGCTGGGCATCCTGTCTACCCTGCTACCCATTTCAATACCCGGATGAATGTATCCTATCGCTTCATGTCAGATTACATCCCTCTGTAGCTTTATGATGTAAGGGCACCATTCGACCAATCACCCTGGGTGACTATTATACAGTAGGACGAGACATCAGCAATTACCAATTAGGTAACTATCTTTCATTATGACTGCAATGCAAGTAGGAGGTGTAATGGGAAAGAACTCTGAACCACTGAAAGCAGGGGCTCCTTTTGAAAGTGGGCTGGATTTAGAAGAACACAGAGTTTCTAAACAGCAGACCATCTTGAGTATAAGAGTCCCATATACAGAGTGGAGGGAAACAGGTTAAATGAGCTTCCCTCTATGTGATAGCAAGTCAATCGCTCTCACTTTAGACAACTCGTTTCAGCCTGAAAGACGGTATTTAATTCGGAGGACATATTCCTAGTACAAGTATCTAAAGAAGGTTTTGTCAGCCTTGCAGACAGTCAAAGTCTTTGATAAACTACCATGATGCCCATGGCGTCTTCAGTATTGCTACTGTCTTGAAAAATTAAATGTATTCTGACGACCCCCCTCAACAGGTAACAAGAGCATTCAGGTGCTATGAACATCTTTTAATGACAAGTAAAAAGATAAAATGCGACTTTGACTTACCATATTAATTGATGAGGCAGGTAGTAGATTGATAGCTGAGTTTTTTCTTTTTTGTCTCAGCAACGCAGAGAACTTTCTTCTGCAACACTGCCTCTGCTGGCCATTCAGTATATTCTGCAGATGGAAAAGTCCACTGTTAGTCAGTTATTAGAACCTTAATATTTCCAAACTGATGCAACAGTACAACTAAATTCATTTTTATTAAGTGTTTATAATTAGTACTATGTCGACTCCGATATTGTGAACATCCACAGCTCAGTAAAAATTCAAATCTCAATCTTAATTTCAACCTAGCATACTTCTCTCAATCATATGCCTCATTTGTTACCACTCTCTACATAACTCTAGCACCTATATGAGGAGGTAGACCAAAAAGATCTCATTGTCAGCCAAGTGACAGCGTACCCTTCTCACTGCAATTCGTTTAGGTTATGGTACACCAATAGCAATTAAGTGATCCGATAAGTTGAGGTAGGAATGCTTATGCTACAGTTAGTGGGAACATTAAAAGCTATGAATAACAGATTCTAACATCTTCATTTTAGCACATCCCTTTCAGATCACCTGTAGAGAAATGGAGAATATACTGATCAACCACACCTTCAAACAAATGTATAAGTCTTAAATAATGCCCTCGTTTCTTTCATCTCCCCACCTTAGTCTTTAGCTGGGCATCCTGTCTACCCTGCTACCCATTTCAATACCCGGATGAATGTATCGTATCGCTTCATGTCAGATGACATCCCTCTGTAGCTTTATGATGTAAGGGCACCATTCGACCAATCACCCTAGGTGACTATTATACAGTAGGACGAGACATCAGCAATTACCAACTAGGTAACTATCTTTTATTATGACTGCAATGCAAGTAGGAGGTGTAATGAGAAAGTACTCTGAACCATTGAAAGCAGTGGGCTCCTTTTGAAAGTGGGCTGGATTTAGAAGAACACAGTTTCTAAACAGCAGTCCATCTTGAGTATAAGAGTCCCACTTACAGAGTGGAGGGAAACAGGTTAAATGAGCTTCCCTCTATGTGATAGCAAGTCAATCGCTCTCACTTTAGACAACTCGTTTCAGCCTGAAAGACGGTATTTAACTCGGAGGACATATTCCTAGTACAAGTATCTAAAGAATGTTTTCTCAGCCTTGCAGACAGTCAAAGTCTTTGATAAACTACCATGATGCCCATGGAGTCTTCAGTATTGCTATCGTCTTCAAAAATTAAATCTATTCTGAAGACACCCCTCAACATGTAACAAGAGCATTCAGGTGCTATGAACATCTTTTAATGACAAGTAAAAAGATAAAATGCGACTTTGACTTACCATATTAACTGATGAGGCAGGTAGTAGATTGATGGCTGAGTTTTTTCTTCTTTTTTTTTGTCTCAGCAACGCAGAGAAATTTCTTCTGCAACACTGCCTCTGCTGGCCATTCAGTATATTCTGCAGATGGAAAAGTCCACTGTTAGTCAGTTATTAGAACCTGAATATTTCCAAACTGATGCAACAGTACAACTAAATGAATTTTTATTAAGTGTTTATAATTAGTACTATGGCGACTGCGATATTGTGAACATCCACAGCTCAGTAAAAATTCAAATCTCAATTTTAATTTCAACCTAGCATACTTCTCTCAATCATATATGCCTCATTTATTACCACTCTCTACAGAACTCTAGCACCTATATGAGGAGGTAGATCAAAAAGATCTCATTGTCAGTCAAGTGACAGCATACCCTTCTCACTGCAATTCGTTTAGGCTACGGTACACCAATAGCAATTAAGTGATCCGATAAGTTGAGGGAGGAATGCTTATGATACAGTTAGTGGGAATAATAAAAGCTATGAATAACAGATTCTAACATCTTCATTTTAGCAAATCCCTTTCAGATCACCTATAGAGAACTCTAGAATATACTGATCAACCACAGCTACAAACAAATGCATAAGTCTTAAATAATGCCCTCGTTTCTTTCATCTCCCCACCGTAGTCTTTAGCTGGGCATCCTGTCTACCCTGCTACCCATTTCAATACCCGGATGAATGTATCCTATCGCTTCATGTCAGATTACATCCCTCTGTAGCTTTATGATGTAAGGGCACCATTCGACCAATCACCCTGGGTGACTATTATACAGTAGGACGAGACATCAGCAATTACCAACTAGGTAACTATCTTTCATTATGACTGCAATGCAAGTAGGAGGTGTAATGGGAAAGAACTCTGAACCACTGAAAGCAGGGGCTCCTTTGAAAGTGGGCTGGATTTAGAAGAACACAGAGTTTCTAAACAGCAGACCATCTTGAGTATCAGAGTCCCATATACAGAGTGGAGGGAAACAGGTTAAATGAGCTTCCCTCTATGTGATAGCAAGTCAATCGCTCTCACTTTAGACAACTCGTTTCAGCCTGAAAGACGGTATTTAATTCGGAGGACATATTCCTAGTACAAGTATCTAAAGAAGGTTTTGTCAGCCTTGCAGACAGTCAAAGTCTTTGATAAACTACCATGATGCCCATGGCGTCTTCAGTATTGCTACTGTCTTGAAAAATTAAATGTATTCTGACGACCCCCCTCAACAGGTAACAAGAGCATTCAGGTGCTATGAACATCTTTTAATGACAAGTAAAAAGATAAAATGCGACTTTGACTTACCATATTAATTGATGAGGCAGGTAGTAGATTGATAGCTGAGTTTTTTCTTTTTTGTCTCAGCAACGCAGAGAACTTTCTTCTGCAACACTGCCTCTGCTGGCCATTCAGTATATTCTGCAGATGGAAAAGTCCACTGTTAGTCAGTTATTAGAACCTTAATATTTCCAAACTGATGCAACAGTACAACTAAATTCATTTTTATTAAGTGTTTATAATTAGTACTATGTCGACTCCGATATTGTGAACATCCACAGCTCAGTAAAAATTCAAATCTCAATCTTAATTTCAACCTAGCATACTTCTCTCAATCATATGCCTCATTTGTTACCACTCTCTACATAACTCTAGCACCTATATGAGGAGGTAGACCAAAAAGATCTCATTGTCAGCCAAGTGACAGCGTACCCTTCTCACTGCAATTCGTTTAGGTTATGGTACACCAATAGCAATTAAGTGATCCGATAAGTTGAGGTAGGAATGCTTATGCTACAGTTAGTGGGAACATTAAAAGCTATGAATAACAGATTCTAACATCTTCATTTTAGCACATCCCTTTCAGATCACCTGTAGAGAAATGGAGAATATACTGATCAACCACACCTTCAAACAAATGTATAAGTCTTAAATAATGCCCTCGTTTCTTTCATCTCCCCACCTTAGTCTTTAGCTGGGCATCCTGTCTACCCTGCTACCCATTTCAATACCCGGATGAATGTATCGTATCGCTTCATGTCAGATGACATCCCTCTGTAGCTTTATGATGTAAGGGCACCATTCGACCAATCACCCTAGGTGACTATTATACAGTAGGACGAGACATCAGCAATTACCAACTAGGTAACTATCTTTTATTATGACTGCAATGCAAGTAGGAGGTGTAATGAGAAAGTACTCTGAACCATTGAAAGCAGTGGGCTCCTTTTGAAAGTGGGCTGGATTTAGAAGAACACAGTTTCTAAACAGCAGTCCATCTTGAGTATAAGAGTCCCACTTACAGAGTGGAGGGAAACAGGTTAAATGAGCTTCCCTCTATGTGATAGCAAGTCAATCGCTCTCACTTTAGACAACTCGTTTCAGCCTGAAAGACGGTATTTAACTCGGAGGACATATTCCTAGTACAAGTATCTAAAGAATGTTTTCTCAGCCTTGCAGACAGTCAAAGTCTTTGATAAACTACCATGATGCCCATGGAGTCTTCAGTATTGCTATCGTCTTCAAAAATTAAATCTATTCTGAAGACACCCCTCAACATGTAACAAGAGCATTCAGGTGCTATGAACATCTTTTAATGACAAGTAAAAAGATAAAATGCGACTTTGACTTACCATATTAACTGATGAGGCAGGTAGTAGATTGATGGCTGAGTTTTTTCTTCTTTTTTTTTGTCTCAGCAACGCAGAGAAATTTCTTCTGCAACACTGCCTCTGCTGGCCATTCAGTATATTCTGCAGATGGAAAAGTCCACTGTTAGTCAGTTATTAGAACCTGAATATTTCCAAACTGATGCAACAGTACAACTAAATGAATTTTTATTAAGTGTTTATAATTAGTACTATGGCGACTGCGATATTGTGAACATCCACAGCTCAGTAAAAATTCAAATCTCAATTTTAATTTCAACCTAGCATACTTCTCTCAATCATATATGCCTCATTTATTACCACTCTCTACAGAACTCTAGCACCTATATGAGGAGGTAGATCAAAAAGATCTCATTGTCAGTCAAGTGACAGCATACCCTTCTCACTGCAATTCGTTTAGGCTACGGTACACCAATAGCAATTAAGTGATCCGATAAGTTGAGGGAGGAATGCTTATGATACAGTTAGTGGGAATAATAAAAGCTATGAATAACAGATTCTAACATCTTCATTTTAGCAAATCCCTTTCAGATCACCTATAGAGAACTCTAGAATATACTGATCAACCACAGCTACAAACAAATGCATAAGTCTTAAATAATGCCCTCGTTTCTTTCATCTCCCCACCGTAGTCTTTAGCTGGGCATCCTGTCTACCCTGCTACCCATTTCAATACCCGGATGAATGTATCCTATCGCTTCATGTCAGATTACATCCCTCTGTAGCTTTATGATGTAAGGGCACCATTCGACCAATCACCCTGGGTGACTATTATACAGTAGGACGAGACATCAGCAATTACCAATTAGGTAACTATCTTTCATTATGACTGCAATGCAAGTAGGAGGTGTAATGGGAAAGAACTCTGAACCACTGAAAGCAGGGGCTCCTTTTGAAAGTGGGTTGGATTTAGAAGAACACAGAGTTTCTAAACAGCAGACCATCTTGAGTATAAGAGTCCCATATACAGAGTGGAGGGAAACAGGTTAAATGAGCTTCCCTCTATGTGATAGCAAGTCAATCGCTCTCACTTTAGACAACTCGTTTCAGCCTGAAAGACGGTATTTAATTCGGAGGACATATTCCTAGTACAAGTATCTAAAGAAGGTTTTGTCAGCCTTGCAGACAGTCAAAGTCTTTGATAAACTACCATGATGCCCATGGCGTCTTCAGTATTGCTACTGTCTTGAAAAATTAAATGTATTCTGACGACCCCCCTCAACAGGTAACAAGAGCATTCAGGTGCTATGAACATCTTTTAATGACAAGTAAAAAGATAAAATGCGACTTTGACTTACCATATTAATTGATGAGGCAGGTAGTAGATTGATGGCTGAGTTTTTTCTTTTTTGTCTCAGCAACGCAGAGAACTTTCTTCTGCAACACTGCCTCTGCTGGCCATTCAGTATATTCTGCAGATGGAAAAGTCCACTGTTAGTCAGTTATTAGAACCTTAATATTTCCAAACTGATGCAACAGTACAACTAAATTCATTTTTATTAAGTGTTTATAATTAGTACTATGTCGACTCCGATATTGTGAACATCCACAGCTCAGTAAAAATTCAAATCTCAATCTTAATTTCAACCTAGCATACTTCTCTCAATGATATGCCTCATTTGTTACCACTCTCTACATAACTCTAGCACCTATATGAGGAGGTAGACCAAAAAGATCTCATTGTCAGCCAAGTGACAGCGTACCCTTCTCACTGCAATTCGTTTAGGTTATGGTACACCAATAGCAATTAAGTGATCCGATAAGTTGAGGTAGGAATGCTTATGCTACAGTTAGTGGGAACATTAAAAGCTATGAATAACAGATTCTAACATCTTCATTTTAGCACATCCCTTTCAGATCACCTGTAGAGAAATGGAGAATATACTGATCAACCACACCTTCAAACAAATGTATAAGTCTTAAATAATGCCCTCGTTTCTTTCATCTCCCCACCTTAGTCTTTAGCTGGGCATCCTGTCTACCCTGCTACCCATTTCAATACCCGGATGAATGTATCGTATCGCTTCATGTCAGATGACATCCCTCTGTAGCTTTATGATGTAAGGGCACCATTCGACCAATCACCCTAGGTGACTATTATACAGTAGGACGAGACATCAGCAATTACCAACTAGGTAACTATCTTTTATTATGACTGCAATGCAAGTAGGAGGTGTAATGAGAAAGTACTCTGAACCATTGAAAGCAGTGGGCTCCTTTTGAAAGTGGGCTGGATTTAGAAGAACACAGTTTCTAAACAGCAGTCCATCTTGAGTATAAGAGTCCCACTTACAGAGTGGAGGGAAACAGGTTAAATGAGCTTCCCTCTATGTGATAGCAAGTCAATCGCTCTCACTTTAGACAACTCGTTTCAGCCTGAAAGACGGTATTTAACTCGGAGGACATATTCCTAGTACAAGTATCTAAAGAATGTTTTCTCAGCCTTGCAGACAGTCAAAGTCTTTGATAAACTACCATGATGCCCATGGAGTCTTCAGTATTGCTATCGTCTTCAAAAATTAAATCTATTCTGAAGACACCCCTCAACATGTAACAAGAGCATTCAGGTGCTATGAACATCTTTTAATGACAAGTAAAAAGATAAAATGCGACTTTGACTTACCATATTAACTGATGAGGCAGGTAGTAGATTGATGGCTGAGTTTTTTCTTCTTTTTTTTTGTCTCAGCAACGCAGAGAAATTTCTTCTGCAACACTGCCTCTGCTGGCCATTCAGTATATTCTGCAGATGGAAAAGTCCACTGTTAGTCAGTTATTAGAACCTGAATATTTCCAAACTGATGCAACAGTACAACTAAATGAATTTTTATTAAGTGTTTATAATTAGTACTATGGCGACTGCGATATTGTGAACATCCACAGCTCAGTAAAAATTCAAATCTCAATTTTAATTTCAACCTAGCATACTTCTCTCAATCATATGCCTCATTTGTTACCACTCTCTACAGAACTCTAGCACCTATATGAGGAGGTAGATCAAAAAGATCTCATTGTCAGCCAAGTGACAGCGTACCCTTCTCACTGCAATTCGTTTAGGTTATGGTACACCAATAGCAATTAAGTGATCCGATAAGTTGAGGGAGGAATGCTTATGCTAGAGTTAGTGGGAATAATAAAAGCTATGAATAACAGATTCTAACATCTTCATTTTAGCAAATCCCTTTCCGATCACCTACAGAGAACTCGAGAATATACTGATCAACCACAGCTACAAACAAATGCATAAGTCTTAAATAATGCACTTGTTTCTTTCATCTCCCCACCGTAGTCTTTAGCTGGGCATCCTGTCTACCCTGCTACCCATTTCAATACCCGGATGAATGTATCCTATCGCTTCATGTCAGATTACATCCCTCTGTAGCTTTATGATGTAAGGGCACCATTCGACCAATCACCCTGGGTGACTATTATACAGTAGGACGAGACATCAGCAATTACCAACTAGGTAACTATCTTTCATTATGACTGCAATGCAAGTAGGAGGTGTAATGGGAAAGAACTCTGAACCACTGAAAGCAGGGGCTCCTTTGAAAGTGGGCTGGATTTAGAAGAACACAGAGTTTCTAAACAGCAGACCATCTTGAGTATAAGAGTCCCATATACAGAGTGGAGGGAAACAGGTTAAATGAGCTTCCCTCTATGTGATAGCAAGTCAATCGCTCTCACTTTAGACAACTCGTTTCAGCCTGAAAGACGGTATTTAATTCGGAGGACATATTCCTAGTACAAGTATCTAAAGAAGGTTTTGTCAGCCTTGCAGACAGTCAAAGTCTTTGATAAACTACCATGATGCCCATGGCGTCTTCAGTATTGCTACTGTCTTGAAAAATTAAATGTATTCTGACGACCCCCCTCAACAGGTAACAAGAGCATTCAGGTGCTATGAACATCTTTTAATGACAAGTAAAAAGATAAAATGCGACTTTGACTTACCATATTAATTGATGAGGCAGGTAGTAGATTGATAGCTGAGTTTTTTCTTTTTTGTCTCAGCAACGCAGAGAACTTTCTTCTGCAACACTGCCTCTGCTGGCCATTCAGTATATTCTGCAGATGGAAAAGTCCACTGTTAGTCAGTTATTAGAACCTTAATATTTCCAAACTGATGCAACAGTACAACTAAATTCATTTTTATTAAGTGTTTATAATTAGTACTATGTCGACTCCGATATTGTGAACATCCACAGCTCAGTAAAAATTCAAATCTCAATCTTAATTTCAACCTAGCATACTTCTCTCAATCATATGCCTCATTTGTTACCACTCTCTACATAACTCTAGCACCTATATGAGGAGGTAGACCAAAAAGATCTCATTGTCAGCCAAGTGACAGCGTACCCTTCTCACTGCAATTCGTTTAGGTTATGGTACACCAATAGCAATTAAGTGATCCGATAAGTTGAGGTAGGAATGCTTATGCTACAGTTAGTGGGAACATTAAAAGCTATGAATAACAGATTCTAACATCTTCATTTTAGCACATCCCTTTCAGATCACCTGTAGAGAAATGGAGAATATACTGATCAACCACACCTTCAAACAAATGTATAAGTCTTAAATAATGCCCTCGTTTCTTTCATCTCCCCACCTTAGTCTTTAGCTGGGCATCCTGTCTACCCTGCTACCCATTTCAATACCCGGATGAATGTATCGTATCGCTTCATGTCAGATGACATCCCTCTGTAGCTTTATGATGTAAGGGCACCATTCGACCAATCACCCTAGGTGACTATTATACAGTAGGACGAGACATCAGCAATTACCAACTAGGTAACTATCTTTTATTATGACTGCAATGCAAGTAGGAGGTGTAATGAGAAAGTACTCTGAACCATTGAAAGCAGTGGGCTCCTTTTGAAAGTGGGCTGGATTTAGAAGAACACAGTTTCTAAACAGCAGTCCATCTTGAGTATAAGAGTCCCACTTACAGAGTGGAGGGAAACAGGTTAAATGAGCTTCCCTCTATGTGATAGCAAGTCAATCGCTCTCACTTTAGACAACTCGTTTCAGCCTGAAAGACGGTATTTAACTCGGAGGACATATTCCTAGTACAAGTATCTAAAGAATGTTTTCTCAGCCTTGCAGACAGTCAAAGTCTTTGATAAACTACCATGATGCCCATGGAGTCTTCAGTATTGCTATCGTCTTCAAAAATTAAATCTATTCTGAAGACACCCCTCAACATGTAACAAGAGCATTCAGGTGCTATGAACATCTTTTAATGACAAGTAAAAAGATAAAATGCGACTTTGACTTACCATATTAACTGATGAGGCAGGTAGTAGATTGATGGCTGAGTTTTTTCTTCTTTTTTTTTGTCTCAGCAACGCAGAGAAATTTCTTCTGCAACACTGCCTCTGCTGGCCATTCAGTATATTCTGCAGATGGAAAAGTCCACTGTTAGTCAGTTATTAGAACCTGAATATTTCCAAACTGATGCAACAGTACAACTAAATGAATTTTTATTAAGTGTTTATAATTAGTACTATGGCGACTGCGATATTGTGAAGATCCACAGCTCAGTAAAAATTCAAATCTCAATTTTAATTTCAACCTAGCATACTTCTCTCAATCATATATGCCTCATTTATTACCACTCTCTACAGAACTCTAGCACCTATATGAGGAGGTAGATCAAAAAGATCTCATTGTCAGTCAAGTGACAGCATACCCTTCTCACTGCAATTCGTTTAGGCTACGGTACACCAATAGCAATTAAGTGATCCGATAAGTTGAGGGAGGAATGCTTATGATACAGTTAGTGGGAATAATAAAAGCTATGAATAACAGATTCTAACATCTTCATTTTAGCAAATCCCTTTCAGATCACCTATAGAGAACTCTAGAATATACTGATCAACCACAGCTACAAACAAATGCATAAGTCTTAAATAATGCCCTCGTTTCTTTCATCTCCCCACCGTAGTCTTTAGCTGGGCATCCTGTCTACCCTGCTACCCATTTCAATACCCGGATGAATGTATCCTATCGCTTCATGTCAGATTACATCCCTCTGTAGCTTTATGATGTAAGGGCACCATTCGACCAATCACCCTGGGTGACTATTATACAGTAGGACGAGACATCAGCAATTACCAACTAGGTAACTATCTTTCATTATGACTGCAATGCAAGTAGGAGGTGTAATGGGAAAGAACTCTGAACCACTGAAAGCAGGGGCTCCTTTGAAAGTGGGCTGGATTTAGAAGAACACAGAGTTTCTAAACAGCAGACCATCTTGAGTATCAGAGTCCCATATACAGAGTGGAGGGAAACAGGTTAAATGAGCTTCCCTCTATGTGATAGCAAGTCAATCGCTCTCACTTTAGACAACTCGTTTCAGCCTGAAAGACGGTATTTAATTCGGAGGACATATTCCTAGTACAAGTATCTAAAGAAGGTTTTGTCAGCCTTGCAGACAGTCAAAGTCTTTGATAAACTACCATGATGCCCATGGCGTCTTCAGTATTGCTACTGTCTTGAAAAATTAAATGTATTCTGACGACCCCCCTCAACAGGTAACAAGAGCATTCAGGTGCTATGAACATCTTTTAATGACAAGTAAAAAGATAAAATGCGACTTTGACTTACCATATTAATTGATGAGGCAGGTAGTAGATTGATAGCTGAGTTTTTTCTTTTTTGTCTCAGCAACGCAGAGAACTTTCTTCTGCAACACTGCCTCTGCTGGCCATTCAGTATATTCTGCAGATGGAAAAGTCCACTGTTAGTCAGTTATTAGAACCTTAATATTTCCAAACTGATGCAACAGTACAACTAAATTCATTTTTATTAAGTGTTTATAATTAGTACTATGTCGACTCCGATATTGTGAACATCCACAGCTCAGTAAAAATTCAAATCTCAATCTTAATTTCAACCTAGCATACTTCTCTCAATCATATGCCTCATGTGTTACCACTCTCTACATAACTCTAGCACCTATATGAGGAGGTAGACCAAAAAGATCTCATTGTCAGCCAAGTGACAGCGTACCCTTCTCACTGCAATTCGTTTAGGTTATGGTACACCAATAGCAATTAAGTGATCCGATAAGTTGAGGTAGGAATGCTTATGCTACAGTTAGTGGGAACATTAAAAGCTATGAATAACAGATTCTAACATCTTCATTTTAGCACATCCCTTTCAGATCACCTGTAGAGAAATGGAGAATATACTGATCAACCACACCTTCAAACAAATGTATAAGTCTTAAATAATGCCCTCGTTTCTTTCATCTCCCCACCTTAGTCTTTAGCTGGGCATCCTGTCTACCCTGCTACCCATTTCAATACCCGGATGAATGTATCGTATCGCTTCATGTCAGATGACATCCCTCTGTAGCTTTATGATGTAAGGGCACCATTCGACCAATCACCCTAGGTGACTATTATACAGTAGGACGAGACATCAGCAATTACCAACTAGGTAACTATCTTTTATTATGACTGCAATGCAAGTAGGAGGTGTAATGAGAAAGTACTCTGAACCATTGAAAGCAGTGGGCTCCTTTTGAAAGTGGGCTGGATTTAGAAGAACACAGTTTCTAAACAGCAGTCCATCTTGAGTATAAGAGTCCCACTTACAGAGTGGAGGGAAACAGGTTAAATGAGCTTCCCTCTATGTGATAGCAAGTCAATCGCTCTCACTTTAGACAACTCGTTTCAGCCTGAAAGACGGTATTTAACTCGGAGGACATATTCCTAGTACAAGTATCTAAAGAATGTTTTCTCAGCCTTGCAGACAGTCAAAGTCTTTGATAAACTACCATGATGCCCATGGAGTCTTCAGTATTGCTATCGTCTTCAAAAATTAAATCTATTCTGAAGACACCCCTCAACATGTAACAAGAGCATTCAGGTGCTATGAACATCTTTTAATGACAAGTAAAAAGATAAAATGCGACTTTGACTTACCATATTAACTGATGAGGCAGGTAGTAGATTGATGGCTGAGTTTTTTCTTCTTTTTTTTTGTCTCAGCAACGCAGAGAAATTTCTTCTGCAACACTGCCTCTGCTGGCCATTCAGTATATTCTGCAGATGGAAAAGTCCACTGTTAGTCAGTTATTAGAACCTGAATATTTCCAAACTGATGCAACAGTACAACTAAATGAATTTTTATTAAGTGTTTATAATTAGTACTATGGCGACTGCGATATTGTGAAGATCCACAGCTCAGTAAAAATTCAAATCTCAATTTTAATTTCAACCTAGCATACTTCTCTCAATCATATATGCCTCATTTATTACCACTCTCTACAGAACTCTAGCACCTATATGAGGAGGTAGATCAAAAAGATCTCATTGTCAGTCAAGTGACAGCATACCCTTCTCACTGCAATTCGTTTAGGCTACGGTACACCAATAGCAATTAAGTGATCCGATAAGTTGAGGGAGGAATGCTTATGATACAGTTAGTGGGAATAATAAAAGCTATGAATAACAGATTCTAACATCTTCATTTTAGCAAATCCCTTTCAGATCACCTATAGAGAACTCTAGAATATACTGATCAACCACAGCTACAAACAAATGCATAAGTCTTAAATAATGCCCTCGTTTCTTTCATCTCCCCACCGTAGTCTTTAGCTGGGCATCCTGTCTACCCTGCTACCCATTTCAATACCCGGATGAATGTATCCTATCGCTTCATGTCAGATTACATCCCTCTGTAGCTTTATGATGTAAGGGCACCATTCGACCAATCACCCTGGGTGACTATTATACAGTAGGACGAGACATCAGCAATTACCAACTAGGTAACTATCTTTCATTATGACTGCAATGCAAGTAGGAGGTGTAATGGGAAAGAACTCTGAACCACTGAAAGCAGGGGCTCCTTTGAAAGTGGGCTGGATTTAGAAGAACACAGAGTTTCTAAACAGCAGACCATCTTGAGTATCAGAGTCCCATATACAGAGTGGAGGGAAACAGGTTAAATGAGCTTCCCTCTATGTGATAGCAAGTCAATCGCTCTCACTTTAGACAACTCGTTTCAGCCTGAAAGACGGTATTTAATTCGGAGGACATATTCCTAGTACAAGTATCTAAAGAAGGTTTTGTCAGCCTTGCAGACAGTCAAAGTCTTTGATAAACTACCATGATGCCCATGGCGTCTTCAGTATTGCTACTGTCTTGAAAAATTAAATGTATTCTGACGACCCCCCTCAACAGGTAACAAGAGCATTCAGGTGCTATGAACATCTTTTAATGACAAGTAAAAAGATAAAATGCGACTTTGACTTACCATATTAATTGATGAGGCAGGTAGTAGATTGATAGCTGAGTTTTTTCTTTTTTGTCTCAGCAACGCAGAGAACTTTCTTCTGCAACACTGCCTCTGCTGGCCATTCAGTATATTCTGCAGATGGAAAAGTCCACTGTTAGTCAGTTATTAGAACCTTAATATTTCCAAACTGATGCAACAGTACAACTAAATTCATTTTTATTAAGTGTTTATAATTAGTACTATGTCGACTCCGATATTGTGAACATCCACAGCTCAGTAAAAATTCAAATCTCAATCTTAATTTCAACCTAGCATACTTCTCTCAATCATATGCCTCATTTGTTACCACTCTCTACATAACTCTAGCACCTATATGAGGAGGTAGACCAAAAAGATCTCATTGTCAGCCAAGTGACAGCGTACCCTTCTCACTGCAATTCGTTTAGGTTATGGTACACCAATAGCAATTAAGTGATCCGATAAGTTGAGGTAGGAATGCTTATGCTACAGTTAGTGGGAACATTAAAAGCTATGAATAACAGATTCTAACATCTTCATTTTAGCACATCCCTTTCAGATCACCTGTAGAGAAATGGAGAATATACTGATCAACCACACCTTCAAACAAATGTATAAGTCTTAAATAATGCCCTCGTTTCTTTCATCTCCCCACCTTAGTCTTTAGCTGGGCATCCTGTCTACCCTGCTACCCATTTCAATACCCGGATGAATGTATCGTATCGCTTCATGTCAGATGACATCCCTCTGTAGCTTTCTGATGTAAGGGCACCATTCGACCAATCACCCTAGGTGACTATTATACAGTAGGACGAGACATCAGCAATTACCAACTAGGTAACTATCTTTTATTATGACTGCAATGCAAGTAGGAGGTGTAATGAGAAAGTACTCTGAACCATTGAAAGCAGTGGGCTCCTTTTGAAAGTGGGCTGGATTTAGAAGAACACAGTTTCTAAACAGCAGTCCATCTTGAGTATAAGAGTCCCACTTACAGAGTGGAGGGAAACAGGTTAAATGAGCTTCCCTCTATGTGATAGCAAGTCAATCGCTCTCACTTTAGACAACTCGTTTCAGCCTGAAAGACGGTATTTAACTCGGAGGACATATTCCTAGTACAAGTATCTAAAGAATGTTTTCTCAGCCTTGCAGACAGTCAAAGTCTTTGATAAACTACCATGATGCCCATGGAGTCTTCAGTATTGCTATCGTCTTCAAAAATTAAATCTATTCTGAAGACACCCCTCAACATGTAACAAGAGCATTCAGGTGCTATGAACATCTTTTAATGACAAGTAAAAAGATAAAATGCGACTTTGACTTACCATATTAACTGATGAGGCAGGTAGTAGATTGATGGCTGAGTTTTTTCTTCTTTTTTTTTGTCTCAGCAACGCAGAGAAATTTCTTCTGCAACACTGCCTCTGCTGGCCATTCAGTATATTCTGCAGATGGAAAAGTCCACTGTTAGTCAGTTATTAGAACCTGAATATTTCCAAACTGATGCAACAGTACAACTAAATGAATTTTTATTAAGTGTTTATAATTAGTACTATGGCGACTGCGATATTGTGAACATCCACAGCTCAGTAAAAATTCAAATCTCAATTTTAATTTCAACCTAGCATACTTCTCTCAATCATATATGCCTCATTTATTACCACTCTCTACAGAACTCTAGCACCTATATGAGGAGGTAGATCAAAAAGATCTCATTGTCAGTCAAGTGACAGCATACCCTTCTCACTGCAATTCGTTTAGGCTACGGTACACCAATAGCAATTAAGTGATCCGATAAGTTGAGGGAGGAATGCTTATGATACAGTTAGTGGGAATAATAAAAGCTATGAATAACAGATTCTAACATCTTCATTTTAGCAAATCCCTTTCAGATCACCTATAGAGAACTCTAGAATATACTGATCAACCACAGCTACAAACAAATGCATAAGTCTTAAATAATGCCCTCGTTTCTTTCATCTCCCCACCGTAGTCTTTAGCTGGGCATCCTGTCTACCCTGCTACCCATTTCAATACCCGGATGAATGTATCCTATCGCTTCATGTCAGATTACATCCCTCTGTAGCTTTATGATGTAAGGGCACCATTCGACCAATCACCCTGGGTGACTATTATACAGTAGGACGAGACATCAGCAATTACCAACTAGGTAACTATCTTTCATTATGACTGCAATGCAAGTAGGAGGTGTAATGGGAAAGAACTCTGAACCACTGAAAGCAGGGGCTCCTTTGAAAGTGGGCTGGATTTAGAAGAACACAGAGTTTCTAAACAGCAGACCATCTTGAGTATCAGAGTCCCATATACAGAGTGGAGGGAAACAGGTTAAATGAGCTTCCCTCTATGTGATAGCAAGTCAATCGCTCTCACTTTAGACAACTCGTTTCAGCCTGAAAGACGGTATTTAATTCGGAGGACATATTCCTAGTACAAGTATCTAAAGAAGGTTTTGTCAGCCTTGCAGACAGTCAAAGTCTTTGATAAACTACCATGATGCCCATGGCGTCTTCAGTATTGCTACTGTCTTGAAAAATTAAATGTATTCTGACGACCCCCCTCAACAGGTAACAAGAGCATTCAGGTGCTATGAACATCTTTTAATGACAAGTAAAAAGATAAAATGCGACTTTGACTTACCATATTAATTGATGAGGCAGGTAGTAGATTGATAGCTGAGTTTTTTCTTTTTTGTCTCAGCAACGCAGAGAACTTTCTTCTGCAACACTGCCTCTGCTGGCCATTCAGTATATTCTGCAGATGGAAAAGTCCACTGTTAGTCAGTTATTAGAACCTTAATATTTCCAAACTGATGCAACAGTACAACTAAATTCATTTTTATTAAGTGTTTATAATTAGTACTATGTCGACTCCGATATTGTGAACATCCACAGCTCAGTAAAAATTCAAATCTCAATCTTAATTTCAACCTAGCATACTTCTCTCAATCATATGCCTCATTTGTTACCACTCTCTACATAACTCTAGCACCTATATGAGGAGGTAGACCAAAAAGATCTCATTGTCAGCCAAGTGACAGCGTACCCTTCTCACTGCAATTCGTTTAGGTTATGGTACACCAATAGCAATTAAGTGATCCGATAAGTTGAGGTAGGAATGCTTATGCTACAGTTAGTGGGAACATTAAAAGCTATGAATAACAGATTCTAACATCTTCATTTTAGCACATCCCTTTCAGATCACCTGTAGAGAAATGGAGAATATACTGATCAACCACACCTTCAAACAAATGTATAAGTCTTAAATAATGCCCTCGTTTCTTTCATCTCCCCACCTTAGTCTTTAGCTGGGCATCCTGTCTACCCTGCTACCCATTTCAATACCCGGATGAATGTATCGTATCGCTTCATGTCAGATGACATCCCTCTGTAGCTTTATGATGTAAGGGCACCATTCGACCAATCACCCTAGGTGACTATTATACAGTAGGACGAGACATCAGCAATTACCAACTAGGTAACTATCTTTTATTATGACTGCAATGCAAGTAGGAGGTGTAATGAGAAAGTACTCTGAACCATTGAAAGCAGTGGGCTCCTTTTGAAAGTGGGCTGGATTTAGAAGAACACAGTTTCTAAACAGCAGTCCATCTTGAGTATAAGAGTCCCACTTACAGAGTGGAGGGAAACAGGTTAAATGAGCTTCCCTCTATGTGATAGCAAGTCAATCGCTCTCACTTTAGACAACTCGTTTCAGCCTGAAAGACGGTATTTAACTCGGAGGACATATTCCTAGTACAAGTATCTAAAGAATGTTTTCTCAGCCTTGCAGACAGTCAAAGTCTTTGATAAACTACCATGATGCCCATGGAGTCTTCAGTATTGCTATCGTCTTCAAAAATTAAATCTATTCTGAAGACACCCCTCAACATGTAACAAGAGCATTCAGGTGCTATGAACATCTTTTAATGACAAGTAAAAAGATAAAATGCGACTTTGACTTACCATATTAACTGATGAGGCAGGTAGTAGATTGATGGCTGAGTTTTTTCTTCTTTTTTTTTGTCTCAGCAACGCAGAGAAATTTCTTCTGCAACACTGCCTCTGCTGGCCATTCAGTATATTCTGCAGATGGAAAAGTCCACTGTTAGTCAGTTATTAGAACCTGAATATTTCCAAACTGATGCAACAGTACAACTAAATGAATTTTTATTAAGTGTTTATAATTAGTACTATGGCGACTGCGATATTGTGAACATCCACAGCTCAGTAAAAATTCAAATCTCAATTTTAATTTCAACCTAGCATACTTCTCTCAATCATATATGCCTCATTTATTACCACTCTCTACAGAACTCTAGCACCTATATGAGGAGGTAGATCAAAAAGATCTCATTGTCAGTCAAGTGACAGCATACCCTTCTCACTGCAATTCGTTTAGGCTACGGTACACCAATAGCAATTAAGTGATCCGATAAGTTGAGGGAGGAATGCTTATGATACAGTTAGTGGGAATAATAAAAGCTATGAATAACAGATTCTAACATCTTCATTTTAGCAAATCCCTTTCAGATCACCTATAGAGAACTCTAGAATATACTGATCAACCACAGCTACAAACAAATGCATAAGTCTTAAATAATGCCCTCGTTTCTTTCATCTCCCCACCGTAGTCTTTAGCTGGGCATCCTGTCTACCCTGCTACCCATTTCAATACCCGGATGAATGTATCCTATCGCTTCATGTCAGATTACATCCCTCTGTAGCTTTATGATGTAAGGGCACCATTCGACCAATCACCCTGGGTGACTATTATACAGTAGGACGAGACATCAGCAATTACCAATTAGGTAACTATCTTTCATTATGACTGCAATGCAAGTAGGAGGTGTAATGGGAAAGAACTCTGAACCACTGAAAGCAGGGGCTCCTTTTGAAAGTGGGCTGGATTTAGAAGAACACAGAGTTTCTAAACAGCAGACCATCTTGAGTATAAGAGTCCCATATACAGAGTGGAGGGAAACAGGTTAAATGAGCTTCCCTCTATGTGATAGCAAGTCAATCGCTCTCACTTTAGACAACTCGTTTCAGCCTGAAAGACGGTATTTAATTCGGAGGACATATTCCTAGTACAAGTATCTAAAGAAGGTTTTGTCAGCCTTGCAGACAGTCAAAGTCTTTGATAAACTACCATGATGCCCATGGCGTCTTCAGTATTGCTACTGTCTTGAAAAATTAAATGTATTCTGACGACCCCCCTCAACAGGTAACAAGAGCATTCAGGTGCTATGAACATCTTTTAATGACAAGTAAAAAGATAAAATGCGACTTTGACTTACCATATTAATTGATGAGGCAGGTAGTAGATTGATGGCTGAGTTTTTTCTTTTTTGTCTCAGCAACGCAGAGAACTTTCTTCTGCAACACTGCCTCTGCTGGCCATTCAGTATATTCTGCAGATGGAAAAGTCCACTGTTAGTCAGTTATTAGAACCTTAATATTTCCAAACTGATGCAACAGTACAACTAAATTCATTTTTATTAAGTGTTTATAATTAGTACTATGTCGACTCCGATATTGTGAACATCCACAGCTCAGTAAAAATTCAAATCTCAATCTTAATTTCAACCTAGCATACTTCTCTCAATGATATGCCTCATTTGTTACCACTCTCTACATAACTCTAGCACCTATATGAGGAGGTAGACCAAAAAGATCTCATTGTCAGCCAAGTGACAGCGTACCCTTCTCACTGCAATTCGTTTAGGTTATGGTACACCAATAGCAATTAAGTGATCCGATAAGTTGAGGTAGGAATGCTTATGCTACAGTTAGTGGGAACATTAAAAGCTATGAATAACAGATTCTAACATCTTCATTTTAGCACATCCCTTTCAGATCACCTGTAGAGAAATGGAGAATATACTGATCAACCACACCTTCAAACAAATGTATAAGTCTTAAATAATGCCCTCGTTTCTTTCATCTCCCCACCTTAGTCTTTAGCTGGGCATCCTGTCTACCCTGCTACCCATTTCAATACCCGGATGAATGTATCGTATCGCTTCATGTCAGATGACATCCCTCTGTAGCTTTATGATGTAAGGGCACCATTCGACCAATCACCCTAGGTGACTATTATACAGTAGGACGAGACATCAGCAATTACCAACTAGGTAACTATCTTTTATTATGACTGCAATGCAAGTAGGAGGTGTAATGAGAAAGTACTCTGAACCATTGAAAGCAGTGGGCTCCTTTTGAAAGTGGGCTGGATTTAGAAGAACACAGTTTCTAAACAGCAGTCCATCTTGAGTATAAGAGTCCCACTTACAGAGTGGAGGGAAACAGGTTAAATGAGCTTCCCTCTATGTGATAGCAAGTCAATCGCTCTCACTTTAGACAACTCGTTTCAGCCTGAAAGACGGTATTTAACTCGGAGGACATATTCCTAGTACAAGTATCTAAAGAATGTTTTCTCAGCCTTGCAGACAGTCAAAGTCTTTGATAAACTACCATGATGCCCATGGAGTCTTCAGTATTGCTATCGTCTTCAAAAATTAAATCTATTCTGAAGACACCCCTCAACATGTAACAAGAGCATTCAGGTGCTATGAACATCTTTTAATGACAAGTAAAAAGATAAAATGCGACTTTGACTTACCATATTAACTGATGAGGCAGGTAGTAGATTGATGGCTGAGTTTTTTCTTCTTTTTTTTTGTCTCAGCAACGCAGAGAAATTTCTTCTGCAACACTGCCTCTGCTGGCCATTCAGTATATTCTGCAGATGGAAAAGTCCACTGTTAGTCAGTTATTAGAACCTGAATATTTCCAAACTGATGCAACAGTACAACTAAATTAATTTTTATTAAGTGTTTATAATTAGTACTATGGCGACTGCGATATTGTGAACATCCACAGCTCAGTAAAAATTCAAATCTCAATTTTAATTTCAACCTAGCATACTTCTCTCAATCATATGCCTCATTTGTTACCACTCTCTACAGAACTCTAGCACCTATATGAGGAGGTAGATCAAAAAGATCTCATTGTCAGCCAAGTGACAGCGTACCCTTCTCACTGCAATTCGTTTAGGTTATGGTACACCAATAGCAATTAAGTGATCCGATAAGTTGAGGGAGGAATGCTTATGCTAGAGTTAGTGGGAATAATAAAAGCTATGAATAACAGATTCTAACATCTTCATTTTAGCAAATCCCTTTCCGATCACCTACAGAGAACTCGAGAATATACTGATCAACCACAGCTACAAACAAATGCATAAGTCTTAAATAATGCACTTGTTTCTTTCATCTCCCCACCGTAGTCTTTAGCTGGGCATCCTGTCTACCCTGCTACCCATTTCAATACCCGGATGAATGTATCCTATCGCTTCATGTCAGATTACATCCCTCTGTAGCTTTATGATGTAAGGGCACCATTCGACCAATCACCCTGGGTGACTATTATACAGTAGGACGAGACATCAGCAATTACCAACTAGGTAACTATCTTTCATTATGACTGCAATGCAAGTAGGAGGTGTAATGGGAAAGAACTCTGAACCACTGAAAGCAGGGGCTCCTTTGAAAGTGGGCTGGATTTAGAAGAACACAGAGTTTCTAAACAGCAGACCATCTTGAGTATAAGAGTCCCATATACAGAGTGGAGGGAAACAGGTTAAATGAGCTTCCCTCTATGTGATAGCAAGTCAATCGCTCTCACTTTAGACAACTCGTTTCAGCCTGAAAGACGGTATTTAATTCGGAGGACATA
Organism: Triturus cristatus; assembly: GCF_964204655.1. Classification (NCBI taxonomy): domain Eukaryota; kingdom Metazoa; phylum Chordata; class Amphibia; order Caudata; family Salamandridae; genus Triturus; species Triturus cristatus. The sequence goes on from NC_140588.1 coordinate 66,242,530, forward strand.
TTCCTAGTACAAGTATCTAAAGAAGGTTTTGTCAGCCTTGCAGACAGTCAAAGTCTTTGATAAACTACCATGATGCCCATGGCGTCTTCAGTATTGCTACTGTCTTGAAAAATTAAATGTATTCTGACGACCCCCCTCAACAGGTAACAAGAGCATTCAGGTGCTATGAACATCTTTTAATGACAAGTAAAAAGATAAAATGCGACTTTGACTTACCATATTAATTGATGAGGCAGGTAGTAGATTGATAGCTGAGTTTTTTCTTTTTTGTCTCAGCAACGCAGAGAACTTTCTTCTGCAACACTGCCTCTGCTGGCCATTCAGTATATTCTGCAGATGGAAAAGTCCACTGTTAGTCAGTTATTAGAACCTTAATATTTCCAAACTGATGCAACAGTACAACTAAATTCATTTTTATTAAGTGTTTATAATTAGTACTATGTCGACTCCGATATTGTGAACATCCACAGCTCAGTAAAAATTCAAATCTCAATCTTAATTTCAACCTAGCATACTTCTCTCAATCATATGCCTCATTTGTTACCACTCTCTACATAACTCTAGCACCTATATGAGGAGGTAGACCAAAAAGATCTCATTGTCAGCCAAGTGACAGCGTACCCTTCTCACTGCAATTCGTTTAGGTTATGGTACACCAATAGCAATTAAGTGATCCGATAAGTTGAGGTAGGAATGCTTATGCTACAGTTAGTGGGAACATTAAAAGCTATGAATAACAGATTCTAACATCTTCATTTTAGCACATCCCTTTCAGATCACCTGTAGAGAAATGGAGAATATACTGATCAACCACACCTTCAAACAAATGTATAAGTCTTAAATAATGCCCTCGTTTCTTTCATCTCCCCACCTTAGTCTTTAGCTGGGCATCCTGTCTACCCTGCTACCCATTTCAATACCCGGATGAATGTATCGTATCGCTTCATGTCAGATGACATCCCTCTGTAGCTTTATGATGTAAGGGCACCATTCGACCAATCACCCTAGGTGACTATTATACAGTAGGACGAGACATCAGCAATTACCAACTAGGTAACTATCTTTTATTATGACTGCAATGCAAGTAGGAGGTGTAATGAGAAAGTACTCTGAACCATTGAAAGCAGTGGGCTCCTTTTGAAAGTGGGCTGGATTTAGAAGAACACAGTTTCTAAACAGCAGTCCATCTTGAGTATAAGAGTCCCACTTACAGAGTGGAGGGAAACAGGTTAAATGAGCTTCCCTCTATGTGATAGCAAGTCAATCGCTCTCACTTTAGACAACTCGTTTCAGCCTGAAAGACGGTATTTAACTCGGAGGACATATTCCTAGTACAAGTATCTAAAGAATGTTTTCTCAGCCTTGCAGACAGTCAAAGTCTTTGATAAACTACCATGATGCCCATGGAGTCTTCAGTATTGCTATCGTCTTCAAAAATTAAATCTATTCTGAAGACACCCCTCAACATGTAACAAGAGCATTCAGGTGCTATGAACATCTTTTAATGACAAGTAAAAAGATAAAATGCGACTTTGACTTACCATATTAACTGATGAGGCAGGTAGTAGATTGATGGCTGAGTTTTTTCTTCTTTTTTTTTGTCTCAGCAACGCAGAGAAATTTCTTCTGCAACACTGCCTCTGCTGGCCATTCAGTATATTCTGCAGATGGAAAAGTCCACTGTTAGTCAGTTATTAGAACCTGAATATTTCCAAACTGATGCAACAGTACAACTAAATGAATTTTTATTAAGTGTTTATAATTAGTACTATGGCGACTGCGATATTGTGAACATCCACAGCTCAGTAAAAATTCAAATCTCAATTTTAATTTCAACCTAGCATACTTCTCTCAATCATATATGCCTCATTTATTACCACTCTCTACAGAACTCTAGCACCTATATGAGGAGGTAGATCAAAAAGATCTCATTGTCAGTCAAGTGACAGCATACCCTTCTCACTGCAATTCGTTTAGGCTACGGTACACCAATAGCAATTAAGTGATCCGATAAGTTGAGGGAGGAATGCTTATGATACAGTTAGTGGGAATAATAAAAGCTATGAATAACAGATTCTAACATCTTCATTTTAGCAAATCCCTTTCAGATCACCTATAGAGAACTCTAGAATATACTGATCAACCACAGCTACAAACAAATGCATAAGTCTTAAATAATGCCCTCGTTTCTTTCATCTCCCCACCGTAGTCTTTAGCTGGGCATCCTGTCTACCCTGCTACCCATTTCAATACCCGGATGAATGTATCCTATCGCTTCATGTCAGATTACATCCCTCTGTAGCTTTATGATGTAAGGGCACCATTCGACCAATCACCCTGGGTGACTATTATACAGTAGGACGAGACATCAGCAATTACCAATTAGGTAACTATCTTTCATTATGACTGCAATGCAAGTAGGAGGTGTAATGGGAAAGAACTCTGAACCACTGAAAGCAGGGGCTCCTTTTGAAAGTGGGCTGGATTTAGAAGAACACAGAGTTTCTAAACAGCAGACCATCTTGAGTATAAGAGTCCCATATACAGAGTGGAGGGAAACAGGTTAAATGAGCTTCCCTCTATGTGATAGCAAGTCAATCGCTCTCACTTTAGACAACTCGTTTCAGCCTGAAAGACGGTATTTAATTCGGAGGACATATTCCTAGTACAAGTATCTAAAGAAGGTTTTGTCAGCCTTGCAGACAGTCAAAGTCTTTGATAAACTACCATGATGCCCATGGCGTCTTCAGTATTGCTACTGTCTTGAAAAATTAAATGTATTCTGACGACCCCCCTCAACAGGTAACAAGAGCATTCAGGTGCTATGAACATCTTTTAATGACAAGTAAAAAGATAAAATGCGACTTTGACTTACCATATTAATTGATGAGGCAGGTAGTAGATTGATGGCTGAGTTTTTTCTTTTTTGTCTCAGCAACGCAGAGAACTTTCTTCTGCAACACTGCCTCTGCTGGCCATTCAGTATATTCTGCAGATGGAAAAGTCCACTGTTAGTCAGTTATTAGAACCTTAATATTTCCAAACTGATGCAACAGTACAACTAAATTCATTTTTATTAAGTGTTTATAATTAGTACTATGTCGACTCCGATATTGTGAACATCCACAGCTCAGTAAAAATTCAAATCTCAATCTTAATTTCAACCTAGCATACTTCTCTCAATGATATGCCTCATTTGTTACCACTCTCTACATAACTCTAGCACCTATATGAGGAGGTAGACCAAAAAGATCTCATTGTCAGCCAAGTGACAGCGTACCCTTCTCACTGCAATTCGTTTAGGTTATGGTACACCAATAGCAATTAAGTGATCCGATAAGTTGAGGTAGGAATGCTTATGCTACAGTTAGTGGGAACATTAAAAGCTATGAATAACAGATTCTAACATCTTCATTTTAGCACATCCCTTTCAGATCACCTGTAGAGAAATGGAGAATATACTGATCAACCACACCTTCAAACAAATGTATAAGTCTTAAATAATGCCCTCGTTTCTTTCATCTCCCCACCTTAGTCTTTAGCTGGGCATCCTGTCTACCCTGCTACCCATTTCAATACCCGGATGAATGTATCGTATCGCTTCATGTCAGATGACATCCCTCTGTAGCTTTATGATGTAAGGGCACCATTCGACCAATCACCCTAGGTGACTATTATACAGTAGGACGAGACATCAGCAATTACCAACTAGGTAACTATCTTTTATTATGACTGCAATGCAAGTAGGAGGTGTAATGAGAAAGTACTCTGAACCATTGAAAGCAGTGGGCTCCTTTTGAAAGTGGGCTGGATTTAGAAGAACACAGTTTCTAAACAGCAGTCCATCTTGAGTATAAGAGTCCCACTTACAGAGTGGAGGGAAACAGGTTAAATGAGCTTCCCTCTATGTGATAGCAAGTCAATCGCTCTCACTTTAGACAACTCGTTTCAGCCTGAAAGACGGTATTTAACTCGGAGGACATATTCCTAGTACAAGTATCTAAAGAATGTTTTCTCAGCCTTGCAGACAGTCAAAGTCTTTGATAAACTACCATGATGCCCATGGAGTCTTCAGTATTGCTATCGTCTTCAAAAATTAAATCTATTCTGAAGACACCCCTCAACATGTAACAAGAGCATTCAGGTGCTATGAACATCTTTTAATGACAAGTAAAAAGATAAAATGCGACTTTGACTTACCATATTAACTGATGAGGCAGGTAGTAGATTGATGGCTGAGTTTTTTCTTCTTTTTTTTTGTCTCAGCAACGCAGAGAAATTTCTTCTGCAACACTGCCTCTGCTGGCCATTCAGTATATTCTGCAGATGGAAAAGTCCACTGTTAGTCAGTTATTAGAACCTGAATATTTCCAAACTGATGCAACAGTACAACTAAATTAATTTTTATTAAGTGTTTATAATTAGTACTATGGCGACTGCGATATTGTGAACATCCACAGCTCAGTAAAAATTCAAATCTCAATTTTAATTTCAACCTAGCATACTTCTCTCAATCATATGCCTCATTTGTTACCACTCTCTACAGAACTCTAGCACCTATATGAGGAGGTAGATCAAAAAGATCTCATTGTCAGCCAAGTGACAGCGTACCCTTCTCACTGCAATTCGTTTAGGTTATGGTACACCAATAGCAATTAAGTGATCCGATAAGTTGAGGGAGGAATGCTTATGCTAGAGTTAGTGGGAATAATAAAAGCTATGAATAACAGATTCTAACATCTTCATTTTAGCAAATCCCTTTCCGATCACCTACAGAGAACTCGAGAATATACTGATCAACCACAGCTACAAACAAATGCATAAGTCTTAAATAATGCACTTGTTTCTTTCATCTCCCCACCGTAGTCTTTAGCTGGGCATCCTGTCTACCCTGCTACCCATTTCAATACCCGGATGAATGTATCCTATCGCTTCATGTCAGATTACATCCCTCTGTAGCTTTATGATGTAAGGGCACCATTCGACCAATCACCCTGGGTGACTATTATACAGTAGGACGAGACATCAGCAATTACCAACTAGGTAACTATCTTTCATTATGACTGCAATGCAAGTAGGAGGTGTAATGGGAAAGAACTCTGAACCACTGAAAGCAGGGGCTCCTTTGAAAGTGGGCTGGATTTAGAAGAACACAGAGTTTCTAAACAGCAGACCATCTTGAGTATAAGAGTCCCATATACAGAGTGGAGGGAAACAGGTTAAATGAGCTTCCCTCTATGTGATAGCAAGTCAATCGCTCTCACTTTAGACAACTCGTTTCAGCCTGAAAGACGGTATTTAATTCGGAGGACATATTCCTAGTACAAGTATCTAAAGAAGGTTTTGTCAGCCTTGCAGACAGTCAAAGTCTTTGATAAACTACCATGATGCCCATGGCGTCTTCAGTATTGCTACTGTCTTGAAAAATTAAATGTATTCTGACGACCCCCCTCAACAGGTAACAAGAGCATTCAGGTGCTATGAACATCTTTTAATGACAAGTAAAAAGATAAAATGCGACTTTGACTTACCATATTAATTGATGAGGCAGGTAGTAGATTGATAGCTGAGTTTTTTCTTTTTTGTCTCAGCAACGCAGAGAACTTTCTTCTGCAACACTGCCTCTGCTGGCCATTCAGTATATTCTGCAGATGGAAAAGTCCACTGTTAGTCAGTTATTAGAACCTTAATATTTCCAAACTGATGCAACAGTACAACTAAATTCATTTTTATTAAGTGTTTATAATTAGTACTATGTCGACTCCGATATTGTGAACATCCACAGCTCAGTAAAAATTCAAATCTCAATCTTAATTTCAACCTAGCATACTTCTCTCAATCATATGCCTCATTTGTTACCACTCTCTACATAACTCTAGCACCTATATGAGGAGGTAGACCAAAAAGATCTCATTGTCAGCCAAGTGACAGCGTACCCTTCTCACTGCAATTCGTTTAGGTTATGGTACACCAATAGCAATTAAGTGATCCGATAAGTTGAGGTAGGAATGCTTATGCTACAGTTAGTGGGAACATTAAAAGCTATGAATAACAGATTCTAACATCTTCATTTTAGCACATCCCTTTCAGATCACCTGTAGAGAAATGGAGAATATACTGATCAACCACACCTTCAAACAAATGTATAAGTCTTAAATAATGCCCTCGTTTCTTTCATCTCCCCACCTTAGTCTTTAGCTGGGCATCCTGTCTACCCTGCTACCCATTTCAATACCCGGATGAATGTATCGTATCACTTCATGTCAGATGACATCCCTCTGTAGCTTTATGATGTAAGGGCACCATTCGACCAATCACCCTAGGTGACTATTATACAGTAGGACGAGACATCAGCAATTACCAACTAGGTAACTATCTTTTATTATGACTGCAATGCAAGTAGGAGGTGTAATGAGAAAGTACTCTGAACCATTGAAAGCAGTGGGCTCCTTTTGAAAGTGGGCTGGATTTAGAAGAACACAGTTTCTAAACAGCAGTCCATCTTGAGTATAAGAGTCCCACTTACAGAGTGGAGGGAAACAGGTTAAATGAGCTTCCCTCTATGTGATAGCAAGTCAATCGCTCTCACTTTAGACAACTCGTTTCAGCCTGAAAGACGGTATTTAACTCGGAGGACATATTCCTAGTACAAGTATCTAAAGAATGTTTTCTCAGCCTTGCAGACAGTCAAAGTCTTTGATAAACTACCATGATGCCCATGGAGTCTTCAGTATTGCTATCGTCTTCAAAAATTAAATCTATTCTGAAGACACCCCTCAACATGTAACAAGAGCATTCAGGTGCTATGAACATCTTTTAATGACAAGTAAAAAGATAAAATGCGACTTTGACTTACCATATTAACTGATGAGGCAGGTAGTAGATTGATGGCTGAGTTTTTTCTTCTTTTTTTTTGTCTCAGCAACGCAGAGAAATTTCTTCTGCAACACTGCCTCTGCTGGCCATTCAGTATATTCTGCAGATGGAAAAGTCCACTGTTAGTCAGTTATTAGAACCTGAATATTTCCAAACTGATGCAACAGTACAACTAAATGAATTTTTATTAAGTGTTTATAATTAGTACTATGGCGACTGCGATATTGTGAACATCCACAGCTCAGTAAAAATTCAAATCTCAATTTTAATTTCAACCTAGCATACTTCTCTCAATCATATATGCCTCATTTATTACCACTCTCTACAGAACTCTAGCACCTATATGAGGAGGTAGATCAAAAAGATCTCATTGTCAGTCAAGTGACAGCATACCCTTCTCACTGCAATTCGTTTAGGCTACGGTACACCAATAGCAATTAAGTGATCCGATAAGTTGAGGGAGGAATGCTTATGATACAGTTAGTGGGAATAATAAAAGCTATGAATAACAGATTCTAACATCTTCATTTTAGCAAATCCCTTTCAGATCACCTATAGAGAACTCTAGAATATACTGATCAACCACAGCTACAAACAAATGCATAAGTCTTAAATAATGCCCTCGTTTCTTTCATCTCCCCACCGTAGTCTTTAGCTGGGCATCCTGTCTACCCTGCTACCCATTTCAATACCCGGATGAATGTATCCTATCGCTTCATGTCAGATTACATCCCTCTGTAGCTTTATGATGTAAGGGCACCATTCGACCAATCACCCTGGGTGACTATTATACAGTAGGACGAGACATCAGCAATTACCAATTAGGTAACTATCTTTCATTATGACTGCAATGCAAGTAGGAGGTGTAATGGGAAAGAACTCTGAACCACTGAAAGCAGGGGCTCCTTTTGAAAGTGGGCTGGATTTAGAAGAACACAGAGTTTCTAAACAGCAGACCATCTTGAGTATAAGAGTCCCATATACAGAGTGGAGGGAAACAGGTTAAATGAGCTTCCCTCTATGTGATAGCAAGTCAATCGCTCTCACTTTAGACAACTCGTTTCAGCCTGAAAGACGGTATTTAATTCGGAGGACATATTCCTAGTACAAGTATCTAAAGAAGGTTTTGTCAGCCTTGCAGACAGTCAAAGTCTTTGATAAACTACCATGATGCCCATGGCGTCTTCAGTATTGCTACTGTCTTGAAAAATTAAATGTATTCTGACGACCCCCCTCAACAGGTAACAAGAGCATTCAGGTGCTATGAACATCTTTTAATGACAAGTAAAAAGATAAAATGCGACTTTGACTTACCATATTAATTGATGAGGCAGGTAGTAGATTGATGGCTGAGTTTTTTCTTTTTTGTCTCAGCAACGCAGAGAACTTTCTTCTGCAACACTGCCTCTGCTGGCCATTCAGTATATTCTGCAGATGGAAAAGTCCACTGTTAGTCAGTTATTAGAACCTTAATATTTCCAAACTGATGCAACAGTACAACTAAATTCATTTTTATTAAGTGTTTATAATTAGTACTATGTCGACTCCGATATTGTGAACATCCACAGCTCAGTAAAAATTCAAATCTCAATCTTAATTTCAACCTAGCATACTTCTCTCAATCATATGCCTCATTTGTTACCACTCTCTACATAACTCTAGCACCTATATGAGGAGGTAGACCAAAAAGATCTCATTGTCAGCCAAGTGACAGCATACCCTTCTCACTGCAATTCGTTTAGGTTATGGTACACCAATAGCAATTAAGTGATCCGATAAGTTGAGGTAGGAATGCTTATGCTACAGTTAGTGGGAACATTAAAAGCTATGAATAACAGATTCTAACATCTTCATTTTAGCACATCCCTTTCAGATCACCTGTAGAGAAATGGAGAATATACTGATCAACCACACCTTCAAACAAATGTATAAGTCTTAAATAATGCCCTCGTTTCTTTCATCTCCCCACCTTAGTCTTTAGCTGGGCATCCTGTCTACCCTGCTACCCATTTCAATACCCGGATGAATGTATCGTATCGCTTCATGTCAGATGACATCCCTCTGTAGCTTTATGATGTAAGGGCACCATTCGACCAATCACCCTAGGTGACTATTATACAGTAGGACGAGACATCAGCAATTACCAACTAGGTAACTATCTTTTATTATGACTGCAATGCAAGTAGGAGGTGTAATGAGAAAGTACTCTGAACCATTGAAAGCAGTGGGCTCCTTTTGAAAGTGGGCTGGATTTAGAAGAACACAGTTTCTAAACAGCAGTCCATCTTGAGTATAAGAGTCCCACTTACAGAGTGGAGGGAAACAGGTTAAATGAGCTTCCCTCTATGTGATAGCAAGTCAATCGCTCTCACTTTAGACAACTCGTTTCAGCCTGAAAGACGGTATTTAACTCGGAGGACATATTCCTAGTACAAGTATCTAAAGAATGTTTTCTCAGCCTTGCAGACAGTCAAAGTCTTTGATAAACTACCATGATGCCCATGGAGTCTTCAGTATTGCTATCGTCTTCAAAAATTAAATCTATTCTGAAGACACCCCTCAACATGTAACAAGAGCATTCAGGTGCTATGAACATCTTTTAATGACAAGTAAAAAGATAAAATGCGACTTTGACTTACCATATTAACTGATGAGGCAGGTAGTAGATTGATGGCTGAGTTTTTTCTTCTTTTTTTTTGTCTCAGCAACGCAGAGAAATTTCTTCTGCAACACTGCCTCTGCTGGCCATTCAGTATATTCTGCAGATGGAAAAGTCCACTGTTAGTCAGTTATTAGAACCTGAATATTTCCAAACTGATGCAACAGTACAACTAAATTAATTTTTATTAAGTGTTTATAATTAGTACTATGGCGACTGCGATATTGTGAACATCCACAGCTCAGTAAAAATTCAAATCTCAATCTTAATTTCAACCTAGCATACTTCTCTCAATCATATGCCTCATTTGTTACCACTCTCTACATAACTCTAGCACCTATATGAGGAGGTAGACCAAAAAGATCTCATTGTCAGCCAAGTGACAGCATACCCTTCTCACTGCAATTCGTTTAGGTTATGGTACACCAATAGCAATTAAGTGATCCGATAAGTTGAGGTAGGAATGCTTATGCTACAGTTAGTGGGAACATTAAAAGCTATGAATAACAGATTCTAACATCTTCATTTTAGCACATCCCTTTCAGATCACCTGTAGAGAAATGGAGAATATACTGATCAACCACACCTTCAAACAAATGTATAAGTCTTAAATAATGCCCTCGTTTCTTTCATCTCCCCACCTTAGTCTTTAGCTGGGCATCCTGTCTACCCTGCTACCCATTTCAATACCCGGATGAATGTATCGTATCGCTTCATGTCAGATGACATCCCTCTGTAGCTTTATGATGTAAGGGCACCATTCGACCAATCACCCTAGGTGACTATTATACAGTAGGACGAGACATCAGCAATTACCAACTAGGTAACTATCTTTTATTATGACTGCAATGCAAGTAGGAGGTGTAATGAGAAAGTACTCTGAACCATTGAAAGCAGTGGGCTCCTTTTGAAAGTGGGCTGGATTTAGAAGAACACAGTTTCTAAACAGCAGTCCATCTTGAGTATAAGAGTCCCACTTACAGAGTGGAGGGAAACAGGTTAAATGAGCTTCCCTCTATGTGATAGCAAGTCAATCGCTCTCACTTTAGACAACTCGTTTCAGCCTGAAAGACGGTATTTAACTCGGAGGACATATTCCTAGTACAAGTATCTAAAGAATGTTTTCTCAGCCTTGCAGACAGTCAAAGTCTTTGATAAACTACCATGATGCCCATGGAGTCTTCAGTATTGCTATCGTCTTCAAAAATTAAATCTATTCTGAAGACACCCCTCAACATGTAACAAGAGCATTCAGGTGCTATGAACATCTTTTAATGACAAGTAAAAAGATAAAATGCGACTTTGACTTACCATATTAACTGATGAGGCAGGTAGTAGATTGATGGCTGAGTTTTTTCTTCTTTTTTTTTGTCTCAGCAACGCAGAGAAATTTCTTCTGCAACACTGCCTCTGCTGGCCATTCAGTATATTCTGCAGATGGAAAAGTCCACTGTTAGTCAGTTATTAGAACCTGAATATTTCCAAACTGATGCAACAGTACAACTAAATTAATTTTTATTAAGTGTTTATAATTAGTACTATGGCGACTGCGATATTGTGAACATCCACAGCTCAGTAAAAATTCAAATCTCAATTTTAATTTCAACCTAGCATACTTCTCTCAATCATATGCCTCATTTGTTACCACTCTCTACAGAACTCTAGCACCTATATGAGGAGGTAGATCAAAAAGATCTCATTGTCAGCCAAGTGACAGCGTACCCTTCTCACTGCAATTCGTTTAGGTTATGGTACACCAATAGCAATTAAGTGATCCGATAAGTTGAGGGAGGAATGCTTATGCTAGAGTTAGTGGGAATAATAAAAGCTATGAATAACAGATTCTAACATCTTCATTTTAGCAAATCCCTTTCCGATCACCTACAGAGAACTCGAGAATATACTGATCAACCACAGCTACAAACAAATGCATAAGTCTTAAATAATGCACTTGTTTCTTTCATCTCCCCACCGTAGTCTTTAGCTGGGCATCCTGTCTACCCTGCTACCCATTTCAATACCCGGATGAATGTATCCTATCGCTTCATGTCAGATTACATCCCTCTGTAGCTTTATGATGTAAGGGCACCATTCGACCAATCACCCTGGGTGACTATTATACAGTAGGACGAGACATCAGCAATTACCAACTAGGTAACTATCTTTCATTATGACTGCAATGCAAGTAGGAGGTGTAATGGGAAAGAACTCTGAACCACTGAAAGCAGGGGCTCCTTTGAAAGTGGGCTGGATTTAGAAGAACACAGAGTTTCTAAACAGCAGACCATCTTGAGTATAAGAGTCCCATATACAGAGTGGAGGGAAACAGGTTAAATGAGCTTCCCTCTATGTGATAGCAAGTCAATCGCTCTCACTTTAGACAACTCGTTTCAGCCTGAAAGACGGTATTTAATTCGGAGGACATATTCCTAGTACAAGTATCTAAAGAAGGTTTTGTCAGCCTTGCAGACAGTCAAAGTCTTTGATAAACTACCATGATGCCCATGGCGTCTTCAGTATTGCTACTGTCTTGAAAAATTAAATGTATTCTGACGACCCCCCTCAACAGGTAACAAGAGCATTCAGGTGCTATGAACATCTTTTAATGACAAGTAAAAAGATAAAATGCGACTTTGACTTACCATATTAATTGATGAGGCAGGTAGTAGATTGATAGCTGAGTTTTTTCTTTTTTGTCTCAGCAACGCAGAGAACTTTCTTCTGCAACACTGCCTCTGCTGGCCATTCAGTATATTCTGCAGATGGAAAAGTCCACTGTTAGTCAGTTATTAGAACCTTAATATTTCCAAACTGATGCAACAGTACAACTAAATTCATTTTTATTAAGTGTTTATAATTAGTACTATGTCGACTCCGATATTGTGAACATCCACAGCTCAGTAAAAATTCAAATCTCAATCTTAATTTCAACCTAGCATACTTCTCTCAATCATATGCCTCATTTGTTACCACTCTCTACATAACTCTAGCACCTATATGAGGAGGTAGACCAAAAAGATCTCATTGTCAGCCAAGTGACAGCGTACCCTTCTCACTGCAATTCGTTTAGGTTATGGTACACCAATAGCAATTAAGTGATCCGATAAGTTGAGGTAGGAATGCTTATGCTACAGTTAGTGGGAACATTAAAAGCTATGAATAACAGATTCTAACATCTTCATTTTAGCACATCCCTTTCAGATCACCTGTAGAGAAATGGAGAATATACTGATCAACCACACCTTCAAACAAATGTATAAGTCTTAAATAATGCCCTCGTTTCTTTCATCTCCCCACCTTAGTCTTTAGCTGGGCATCCTGTCTACCCTGCTACCCATTTCAATACCCGGATGAATGTATCGTATCGCTTCATGTCAGATGACATCCCTCTGTAGCTTTATGATGTAAGGGCACCATTCGACCAATCACCCTAGGTGACTATTATACAGTAGGACGAGACATCAGCAATTACCAACTAGGTAACTATCTTTTATTATGACTGCAATGCAAGTAGGAGGTGTAATGAGAAAGTACTCTGAACCATTGAAAGCAGTGGGCTCCTTTTGAAAGTGGGCTGGATTTAGAAGAACACAGTTTCTAAACAGCAGTCCATCTTGAGTATAAGAGTCCCACTTACAGAGTGGAGGGAAACAGGTTAAATGAGCTTCCCTCTATGTGATAGCAAGTCAATCGCTCTCACTTTAGACAACTCGTTTCAGCCTGAAAGACGGTATTTAACTCGGAGGACATATTCCTAGTACAAGTATCTAAAGAATGTTTTCTCAGCCTTGCAGACAGTCAAAGTCTTTGATAAACTACCATGATGCCCATGGAGTCTTCAGTATTGCTATCGTCTTCAAAAATTAAATCTATTCTGAAGACACCCCTCAACATGTAACAAGAGCATTCAGGTGCTATGAACATCTTTTAATGACAAGTAAAAAGATAAAATGCGACTTTGACTTACCATATTAACTGATGAGGCAGGTAGTAGATTGATGGCTGAGTTTTTTCTTCTTTTTTTTTGTCTCAGCAACGCAGAGAAATTTCTTCTGCAACACTGCCTCTGCTGGCCATTCAGTATATTCTGCAGATGGAAAAGTCCACTGTTAGTCAGTTATTAGAACCTGAATATTTCCAAACTGATGCAACAGTACAACTAAATGAATTTTTATTAAGTGTTTATAATTAGTACTATGGCGACTGCGATATTGTGAACATCCACAGCTCAGTAAAAATTCAAATCTCAATTTTAATTTCAACCTAGCATACTTCTCTCAATCATATATGCCTCATTTATTACCACTCTCTACAGAACTCTAGCACCTATATGAGGAGGTAGATCAAAAAGATCTCATTGTCAGTCAAGTGACAGCATACCCTTCTCACTGCAATTCGTTTAGGCTACGGTACACCAATAGCAATTAAGTGATCCGATAAGTTGAGGGAGGAATGCTTATGATACAGTTAGTGGGAATAATAAAAGCTATGAATAACAGATTCTAACATCTTCATTTTAGCAAATCCCTTTCAGATCACCTATAGAGAACTCTAGAATATACTGATCAACCACAGCTACAAACAAATGCATAAGTCTTAAATAATGCCCTCGTTTCTTTCATCTCCCCACCGTAGTCTTTAGCTGGGCATCCTGTCTACCCTGCTACCCATTTCAATACCCGGATGAATGTATCCTATCGCTTCATGTCAGATTACATCCCTCTGTAGCTTTATGATGTAAGGGCACCATTCGACCAATCACCCTGGGTGACTATTATACAGTAGGACGAGACATCAGCAATTACCAATTAGGTAACTATCTTTCATTATGACTGCAATGCAAGTAGGAGGTGTAATGGGAAAGAACTCTGAACCACTGAAAGCAGGGGCTCCTTTTGAAAGTGGGCTGGATTTAGAAGAACACAGAGTTTCTAAACAGCAGACCATCTTGAGTATAAGAGTCCCATATACAGAGTGGAGGGAAACAGGTTAAATGAGCTTCCCTCTATGTGATAGCAAGTCAATCGCTCTCACTTTAGACAACTCGTTTCAGCCTGAAAGACGGTATTTAATTCGGAGGACATATTCCTAGTACAAGTATCTAAAGAAGGTTTTGTCAGCCTTGCAGACAGTCAAAGTCTTTGATAAACTACCATGATGCCCATGGCGTCTTCAGTATTGCTACTGTCTTGAAAAATTAAATGTATTCTGACGACCCCCCTCAACAGGTAACAAGAGCATTCAGGTGCTATGAACATCTTTTAATGACAAGTAAAAAGATAAAATGCGACTTTGACTTACCATATTAATTGATGAGGCAGGTAGTAGATTGATGGCTGAGTTTTTTCTTTTTTGTCTCAGCAACGCAGAGAACTTTCTTCTGCAACACTGCCTCTGCTGGCCATTCAGTATATTCTGCAGATGGAAAAGTCCACTGTTAGTCAGTTATTAGAACCTTAATATTTCCAAACTGATGCAACAGTACAACTAAATTCATTTTTATTAAGTGTTTATAATTAGTACTATGTCGACTCCGATATTGTGAACATCCACAGCTCAGTAAAAATTCAAATCTCAATCTTAATTTCAACCTAGCATACTTCTCTCAATCATATGCCTCATTTGTTACCACTCTCTACATAACTCTAGCACCTATATGAGGAGGTAGACCAAAAAGATCTCATTGTCAGCCAAGTGACAGCGTACCCTTCTCACTGCAATTCGTTTAGGTTATGGTACACCAATAGCAATTAAGTGATCCGATAAGTTGAGGTAGGAATGCTTATGCTACAGTTAGTGGGAACATTAAAAGCTATGAATAACAGATTCTAACATCTTCATTTTAGCACATCCCTTTCAGATCACCTGTAGAGAAATGGAGAATATACTGATCAACCACACCTTCAAACAAATGTATAAGTCTTAAATAATGCCCTCGTTTCTTTCATCTCCCCACCTTAGTCTTTAGCTGGGCATCCTGTCTACCCTGCTACCCATTTCAATACCCGGATGAATGTATCGTATCGCTTCATGTCAGATGACATCCCTCTGTAGCTTTATGATGTAAGGGCACCATTCGACCAATCACCCTAGGTGACTATTATACAGTAGGACGAGACATCAGCAATTACCAACTAGGTAACTATCTTTTATTATGACTGCAATGCAAGTAGGAGGTGTAATGAGAAAGTACTCTGAACCATTGAAAGCAGTGGGCTCCTTTTGAAAGTGGGCTGGATTTAGAAGAACACAGTTTCTAAACAGCAGTCCATCTTGAGTATAAGAGTCCCACTTACAGAGTGGAGGGAAACAGGTTAAATGAGCTTCCCTCTATGTGATAGCAAGTCAATCGCTCTCACTTTAGACAACTCGTTTCAGCCTGAAAGACGGTATTTAACTCGGAGGACATATTCCTAGTACAAGTATCTAAAGAATGTTTTCTCAGCCTTGCAGACAGTCAAAGTCTTTGATAAACTACCATGATGCCCATGGAGTCTTCAGTATTGCTATCGTCTTCAAAAATTAAATCTATTCTGAAGACACCCCTCAACATGTAACAAGAGCATTCAGGTGCTATGAACATCTTTTAATGACAAGTAAAAAGATAAAATGCGACTTTGACTTACCATATTAACTGATGAGGCAGGTAGTAGATTGATGGCTGAGTTTTTTCTTCTTTTTTTTTGTCTCAGCAACGCAGAGAAATTTCTTCTGCAACACTGCCTCTGCTGGCCATTCAGTATATTCTGCAGATGGAAAAGTCCACTGTTAGTCAGTTATTAGAACCTGAATATTTCCAAACTGATGCAACAGTACAACTAAATGAATTTTTATTAAGTGTTTATAATTAGTACTATGGCGACTGCGATATTGTGAACATCCACAGCTCAGTAAAAATTCAAATCTCAATTTTAATTTCAACCTAGCATACTTCTCTCAATCATATATGCCTCATTTATTACCACTCTCTACAGAACTCTAGCACCTATATGAGGAGGTAGATCAAAAAGATCTCATTGTCAGTCAAGTGACAGCATACCCTTCTCACTGCAATTCGTTTAGGCTACGGTACACCAATAGCAATTAAGTGATCCGATAAGTTGAGGGAGGAATGCTTATGATACAGTTAGTGGGAATAATAAAAGCTATGAATAACAGATTCTAACATCTTCATTTTAGCAAATCCCTTTCAGATCACCTATAGAGAACTCTAGAATATACTGATCAACCACAGCTACAAACAAATGCATAAGTCTTAAATAATGCCCTCGTTTCTTTCATCTCCCCACCGTAGTCTTTAGCTGGGCATCCTGTCTACCCTGCTACCCATTTCAATACCCGGATGAATGTATCCTATCGCTTCATGTCAGATTACATCCCTCTGTAGCTTTATGATGTAAGGGCACCATTCGACCAATCACCCTGGGTGACTATTATACAGTAGGACGAGACATCAGCAATTACCAATTAGGTAACTATCTTTCATTATGACTGCAATGCAAGTAGGAGGTGTAATGGGAAAGAACTCTGAACCACTGAAAGCAGGGGCTCCTTTTGAAAGTGGGCTGGATTTAGAAGAACACAGAGTTTCTAAACAGCAGACCATCTTGAGTATAAGAGTCCCATATACAGAGTGGAGGGAAACAGGTTAAATGAGCTTCCCTCTATGTGATAGCAAGTCAATCGCTCTCACTTTAGACAACTCGTTTCAGCCTGAAAGACGGTATTTAATTCGGAGGACATATTCCTAGTACAAGTATCTAAAGAAGGTTTTGTCAGCCTTGCAGACAGTCAAAGTCTTTGATAAACTACCATGATGCCCATGGCGTCTTCAGTATTGCTACTGTCTTGAAAAATTAAATGTATTCTGACGACCCCCCTCAACAGGTAACAAGAGCATTCAGGTGCTATGAACATCTTTTAATGACAAGTAAAAAGATAAAATGCGACTTTGACTTACCATATTAATTGATGAGGCAGGTAGTAGATTGATGGCTGAGTTTTTTCTTTTTTGTCTCAGCAACGCAGAGAACTTTCTTCTGCAACACTGCCTCTGCTGGCCATTCAGTATATTCTGCAGATGGAAAAGTCCACTGTTAGTCAGTTATTAGAACCTTAATATTTCCAAACTGATGCAACAGTACAACTAAATTCATTTTTATTAAGTGTTTATAATTAGTACTATGTCGACTCCGATATTGTGAACATCCACAGCTCAGTAAAAATTCAAATCTCAATCTTAATTTCAACCTAGCATACTTCTCTCAATCATATGCCTCATTTGTTACCACTCTCTACATAACTCTAGCACCTATATGAGGAGGTAGACCAAAAAGATCTCATTGTCAGCCAAGTGACAGCGTACCCTTCTCACTGCAATTCGTTTAGGTTATGGTACACCAATAGCAATTAAGTGATCCGATAAGTTGAGGTAGGAATGCTTATGCTACAGTTAGTGGGAACATTAAAAGCTATGAATAACAGATTCTAACATCTTCATTTTAGCACATCCCTTTCAGATCACCTGTAGAGAAATGGAGAATATACTGATCAACCACACCTTCAAACAAATGTATAAGTCTTAAATAATGCCCTCGTTTCTTTCATCTCCCCACCTTAGTCTTTAGCTGGGCATCCTGTCTACCCTGCTACCCATTTCAATACCCGGATGAATGTATCGTATCGCTTCATGTCAGATGACATCCCTCTGTAGCTTTATGATGTAAGGGCACCATTCGACCAATCACCCTAGGTGACTATTATACAGTAGGACGAGATATCAGCAATTACCAACTAGGTAACTATCTTTTATTATGACTGCAATGCAAGTAGGAGGTGTAATGAGAAAGTACTCTGAACCATTGAAAGCAGTGGGCTCCTTTTGAAAGTGGGCTGGATTTAGAAGAACACAGTTTCTAAACAGCAGTCCATCTTGAGTATAAGAGTCCCACATACAGAGTGGAGGGAAACAGGTTAAATGAGCTTCCCTCTATGTGATAGCAAGTCAATCGCTCTCACTTTAGACAACTCGTTTCAGCCTGAAAGACGGTATTTAACTCGGAGGACATATTCCTAGTACAAGTATCTAAAGAATGTTTTCTCAGCCTTGCAGACAGTCAAAGTCTTTGATAAACTACCATGATGCCCATGGAGTCTTCAGTATTGCTATCGTCTTCAAAAATTAAATCTATTCTGAAGACACCCCTCAACATGTAACAAGAGCATTCAGGTGCTATGAACATCTTTTAATGACAAGTAAAAAGATAAAATGCGACTTTGACTTACCATATTAACTGATGAGGCAGGTAGTAGATTGATGGCTGAGTTTTTTCTTCTTTTTTTTGTCTCAGCAACGCAGAGAAATTTCTTCTGCAACACTGCCTCTGCTGGCCATTCAGTATATTCTGCAGATGGAAAAGTCCACTGTTAGTCAGTTATTAGAACCTGAATATTTCCAAACTGATGCAACAGTACAACTAAATGAATTTTTATTAAGTGTTTATAATTAGTACTATGGCGACTGCGATATTGTGAACATCCACAGCTCAGTAAAAATTCAAATCTCAATTTTAATTTCAACCTAGCATACTTCTCTCAATCATATATGCCTCATTTATTACCACTCTCTACAGAACTCTAGCACCTATATGAGGAGGTAGATCAAAAAGATCTCATTGTCAGTCAAGTGACAGCATACCCTTCTCACTGCAATTCGTTTAGGCTACGGTACACCAATAGCAATTAAGTGATCCGATAAGTTGAGGGAGGAATGCTTATGATACAGTTAGTGGGAATAATAAAAGCTATGAATAACAGATTCTAACATCTTCATTTTAGCAAATCCCTTTCAGATCACCTATAGAGAACTCTAGAATATACTGATCAACCACAGCTACAAACAAATGCATAAGTCTTAAATAATGCCCTCGTTTCTTTCATCTCCCCACCGTAGTCTTTAGCTGGGCATCCTGTCTACCCTGCTACCCATTTCAATACCCGGATGAATGTATCCTATCGCTTCATGTCAGATTACATCCCTCTGTAGCTTTATGATGTAAGGGCACCATTCGACCAATCACCCTGGGTGACTATTATACAGTAGGACGAGACATCAGCAATTACCAATTAGGTAACTATCTTTCATTATGACTGCAATGCAAGTAGGAGGTGTAATGGGAAAGAACTCTGAACCACTGAAAGCAGGGGCTCCTTTTGAAAGTGGGCTGGATTTAGAAGAACACAGAGTTTCTAAACAGCAGTCCATCTTGAGTATAAGAGTCCCATATACAGAGTGGAGGGAAACAGGTTAAATGAGCTTCCCTCTATGTGATAGCAAGTCAATCGCTCTCACTTTAGACAACTCGTTTCAGCCTGAAAGACGGTATTTAATTCGGAGGACATATTCCTAGTACAAGTATCTAAAGAAGGTTTTGTCAGCCTTGCAGACAGTCAAAGTCTTTGATAAACTACCATGATGCCCATGGCGTCTTCAGTATTGCTACTGTCTTGAAAAATTAAATGTATTCTGACGACCCCCCTCAACAGGTAACAAGAGCATTCAGGTGCTATGAACATCTTTTAATGACAAGTAAAAAGATAAAATGCGACTTTGACTTACCATATTAATTGATGAGGCAGGTAGTAGATTGATGGCTGAGTTTTTTCTTTTTTGTCTCAGCAACGCAGAGAACTTTCTTCTGCAACACTGCCTCTGCTGGCCATTCAGTATATTCTGCAGATGGAAAAGTCCACTGTTAGTCAGTTATTAGAACCTTAATATTTCCAAACTGATGCAACAGTACAACTAAATTCATTTTTATTAAGTGTTTATAATTAGTACTATGTCGACTCCGATATTGTGAACATCCACAGCTCAGTAAAAATTCAAATCTCAATCTTAATTTCAACCTAGCATACTTCTCTCAATCATATGCCTCATTTGTTACCACTCTCTACATAACTCTAGCACCTATATGAGGAGGTAGACCAAAAAGATCTCATTGTCAGCCAAGTGACAGCGTACCCTTCTCACTGCAATTCGTTTAGGTTATGGTACACCAATAGCAATTAAGTGATCCGATAAGTTGAGGTAGGAATGCTTATGCTACAGTTAGTGGGAACATTAAAAGCTATGAATAACAGATTCTAACATCTTCATTTTAGCACATCCCTTTCAGATCACCTGTAGAGAAATGGAGAATATACTGATCAACCACACCTTCAAACAAATGTATAAGTCTTAAATAATGCCCTCGTTTCTTTCATCTCCCCACCTTAGTCTTTAGCTGGGCATCCTGTCTACCCTGCTACCCATTTCAATACCCGGATGAATGTATCGTATCGCTTCATGTCAGATGACATCCCTCTGTAGCTTTATGATGTAAGGGCACCATTCGACCAATCACCCTAGGTGACTATTATACAGTAGGACGAGACATCAGCAATTACCAACTAGGTAACTATCTTTTATTATGACTGCAATGCAAGTAGGAGGTGTAATGAGAAAGTACTCTGAACCATTGAAAGCAGTGGGCTCCTTTTGAAAGTGGGCTGGATTTAGAAGAACACAGTTTCTAAACAGCAGTCCATCTTGAGTATAAGAGTCCCACATACAGAGTGGAGGGAAACAGGTTAAATGAGCTTCCCTCTATGTGATAGCAAGTCAATCGCTCTCACTTTAGACAACTCGTTTCAGCCTGAAAGACGGTATTTAACTCGGAGGACATATTCCTAGTACAAGTATCTAAAGAATGTTTTCTCAGCCTTGCAGACAGTCAAAGTCTTTGATAAACTACCATGATGCCCATGGAGTCTTCAGTATTGCTATCGTCTTCAAAAATTAAATCTATTCTGAAGACACCCCTCAACATGTAACAAGAGCATTCAGGTGCTATGAACATCTTTTAATGACAAGTAAAAAGATAAAATGCGACTTTGACTTACCATATTAACTGATGAGGCAGGTAGTAGATTGATGGCTGAGTTTTTTCTTCTTTTTTTTTGTCTCAGCAACGCAGAGAACTTTCTTCTGCAACACTGCCTCTGCTGGCCATTCAGTATATTCTGCAGATGGAAAAGTCCACTGTTAGTCAGTTATTAGAACCTGAATATTTCCAAACTGATGCAACAGTACAACTAAATGAATTTTTATTAAGTGTTTATAATTAGTACTATGGCGACTGCGATATTGTGAACATCCACAGCTCAGTAAAAATTCAAATCTCAATTTTAATTTCAACCTAGCATACTTCTCTCAATCATATATGCCTCATTTATTACCACTCTCTACAGAACTCTAGCACCTATATGAGGAGGTAGATCAAAAAGATCTCATTGTCAGTCAAGTGACAGCATACCCTTCTCACTGCAATTCGTTTAGGCTACGGTACACCAATAGCAATTAAGTGATCCGATAAGTTGAGGGAGGAATGCTTATGATACAGTTAGTGGGAATAATAAAAGCTATGAATAACAGATTCTAACATCTTCATTTTAGCAAATCCCTTTCAGATCACCTATAGAGAACTCTAGAATATACTGATCAACCACAGCTACAAACAAATGCATAAGTCTTAAATAATGCCCTCGTTTCTTTCATCTCCCCACCGTAGTCTTTAGCTGGGCATCCTGTCTACCCTGCTACCCATTTCAATACCCGGATGAATGTATCCTATCGCTTCATGTCAGATTACATCCCTCTGTAGCTTTATGATGTAAGGGCACCATTCGACCAATCACCCTGGGTGACTATTATACAGTAGGACGAGACATCAGCAATTACCAATTAGGTAACTATCTTTCATTATGACTGCAATGCAAGTAGGAGGTGTAATGGGAAAGAACTCTGAACCACTGAAAGCAGGGGCTCCTTTTGAAAGTGGGCTGGATTTAGAAGAACACAGAGTTTCTAAACAGCAGTCCATCTTGAGTATAAGAGTCCCATATACAGAGTGGAGGGAAACAGGTTAAATGAGCTTCCCTCTATGTGATAGCAAGTCAATCGCTCTCACTTTAGACAACTCGTTTCAGCCTGAAAGACGGTATTTAATTCGGAGGACATATTCCTAGTACAAGTATCTAAAGAAGGTTTTGTCAGCCTTGCAGACAGTCAAAGTCTTTGATAAACTACCATGATGCCCATGGCGTCTTCAGTATTGCTACTGTCTTGAAAAATTAAATGTATTCTGACGACCCCCCTCAACAGGTAACAAGAGCATTCAGGTGCTATGAACATCTTTTAATGACAAGTAAAAAGATAAAATGCGACTTTGACTTACCATATTAATTGATGAGGCAGGTAGTAGATTGATGGCTGAGTTTTTTCTTTTTTGTCTCAGCAACGCAGAGAACTTTCTTCTGCAACACTGCCTCTGCTGGCCATTCAGTATATTCTGCAGATGGAAAAGTCCACTGTTAGTCAGTTATTAGAACCTTAATATTTCCAAACTGATGCAACAGTACAACTAAATTCATTTTTATTAAGTGTTTATAATTAGTACTATGTCGACTCCGATATTGTGAACATCCACAGCTCAGTAAAAATTCAAATCTCAATCTTAATTTCAACCTAGCATACTTCTCTCAATCATATGCCTCATTTGTTACCACTCTCTACATAACTCTAGCACCTATATGAGGAGGTAGACCAAAAAGATCTCATTGTCAGCCAAGTGACAGCGTACCCTTCTCACTGCAATTCGTTTAGGTTATGGTACACCAATAGCAATTAAGTGATCCGATAAGTTGAGGTAGGAATGCTTATGCTACAGTTAGTGGGAACATTAAAAGCTATGAATAACAGATTCTAACATCTTCATTTTAGCACATCCCTTTCAGATCACCTGTAGAGAAATGGAGAATATACTGATCAACCACACCTTCAAACAAATGTATAAGTCTTAAATAATGCCCTCGTTTCTTTCATCTCCCCACCTTAGTCTTTAGCTGGGCATCCTGTCTACCCTGCTACCCATTTCAATACCCGGATGAATGTATCGTATCGCTTCATGTCAGATGACATCCCTCTGTAGCTTTATGATGTAAGGGCACCATTCGACCAATCACCCTAGGTGACTATTATACAGTAGGACGAGACATCAGCAATTACCAACTAGGTAACTATCTTTTATTATGACTGCAATGCAAGTAGGAGGTGTAATGAGAAAGTACTCTGAACCATTGAAAGCAGTGGGCTCCTTTTGAAAGTGGGCTGGATTTAGAAGAACACAGTTTCTAAACAGCAGTCCATCTTGAGTATAAGAGTCCCACATACAGAGTGGAGGGAAACAGGTTAAATGAGCTTCCCTCTATGTGATAGCAAGTCAATCGCTCTCACTTTAGACAACTCGTTTCAGCCTGAAAGACGGTATTTAACTCGGAGGACATATTCCTAGTACAAGTATCTAAAGAATGTTTTCTCAGCCTTGCAGACAGTCAAAGTCTTTGATAAACTACCATGATGCCCATGGAGTCTTCAGTATTGCTATCGTCTTCAAAAATTAAATCTATTCTGAAGACACCCCTCAACATGTAACAAGAGCATTCAGGTGCTATGAACATCTTTTAATGACAAGTAAAAAGATAAAATGCGACTTTGACTTACCATATTAACTGATGAGGCAGGTAGTAGATTGATGGCTGAGTTTTTTCTTCTTTTTTTTTGTCTCAGCAACGCAGAGAACTTTCTTCTGCAACACTGCCTCTGCTGGCCATTCAGTATATTCTGCAGATGGAAAAGTCCACTGTTAGTCAGTTATTAGAACCTGAATATTTCCAAACTGATGCAACAGTACAACTAAATTCATTTTTATTAAGTGTTTATAATTAGTACTATGGCGACTGCGATATTGTGAACATCCACAGCTCAGTAAAAATTCAAATCTCAATTTTAATTTCAACCTAGCATACTTCTCTCAATCATATATGCCTCATTTATTACCACTCTCTACAGAACTCTAGCACCTATATGAGGAGGTAGATCAAAAAGATCTCATTGTCAGTCAAGTGACAGCATACCCTTCTCACTGCAATTCGTTTAGGCTACGGTACACCAATAGCAATTAAGTGATCCGATAAGTTGAGGGAGGAATGCTTATGATACAGTTAGTGGGAATAATAAAAGCTATGAATAACAGATTCTAACATCTTCATTTTAGCAAATCCCTTTCAGATCACCTATAGAGAACTCTAGAATATACTGATCAACCACAGCTACAAACAAATGCATAAGTCTTAAATAATGCCCTCGTTTCTTTCATCTCCCCACCGTAGTCTTTAGCTGGGCATCCTGTCTACCCTGCTACCCATTTCAATACCCGGATGAATGTATCCTATCGCTTCATGTCAGATTACATCCCTCTGTAGCTTTATGATGTAAGGGCACCATTCGACCAATCACCCTGGGTGACTATTATACAGTAGGATGAGACATCAGCAATTACCAATTAGGTAACTATCTTTCATTATGACTGCAATGCAAGTAGGAGGTGTAATGGGAAAGAACTCTGAACCACTGAAAGCAGGGGCTCCTTTTGAAAGTGGGCTGGATTTAGAAGAACACAGAGTTTCTAAACAGCAGTCCATCTTGAGTATAAGAGTCCCATATACAGAGTGGAGGGAAACAGGTTAAATGAGCTTCCCTCTATGTGATAGCAAGTCAATCGCTCTCACTTTAGACAACTCGTTTCAGCCTGAAAGACGGTATTTAATTCGGAGGACATATTCCTAGTACAAGTATCTAAAGAAGGTTTTGTCAGCCTTGCAGACAGTCAAAGTCTTTGATAAACTACCATGATGCCCATGGCGTCTTCAGTATTGCTACTGTCTTGAAAAATTAAATGTATTCTGACGACCCCCCTCAACAGGTAACAAGAGCATTCAGGTGCTATGAACATCTTTTAATGACAAGTAAAAAGATAAAATGCGACTTTGACTTACCATATTAATTGATGAGGCAGGTAGTAGATTGATGGCTGAGTTTTTTCTTTTTTGTCTCAGCAACGCAGAGAACTTTCTTCTGCAACACTGCCTCTGCTGGCCATTCAGTATATTCTGCAGATGGAAAAGTCCACTGTTAGTCAGTTATTAGAACCTTAATATTTCCAAACTGATGCAACAGTACAACTAAATTCATTTTTATTAAGTGTTTATAATTAGTACTATGTCGACTCCGATATTGTGAACATCCACAGCTCAGTAAAAATTCAAATCTCAATCTTAATTTCAACCTAGCATACTTCTCTCAATCATATGCCTCATTTGTTACCACTCTCTACATAACTCTAGCACCTATATGAGGAGGTAGACCAAAAAGATCTCATTGTCAGCCAAGTGACAGCGTACCCTTCTCACTGCAATTCGTTTAGGTTATGGTACACCAATAGCAATTAAGTGATCCGATAAGTTGAGGTAGGAATGCTTATGCTACAGTTAGTGGGAACATTAAAAGCTATGAATAACAGATTCTAACATCTTCATTTTAGCACATCCCTTTCAGATCACCTGTAGAGAAATGGAGAATATACTGATCAACCACACCTTCAAACAAATGTATAAGTCTTAAATAATGCCCTCGTTTCTTTCATCTCCCCACCTTAGTCTTTAGCTGGGCATCCTGTCTACCCTGCTACCCATTTCAATACCCGGATGAATGTATCGTATCGCTTCATGTCAGATGACATCCCTCTGTAGCTTTATGATGTAAGGGCACCATTCGACCAATCACCCTAGGTGACTATTATACAGTAGGACGAGACATCAGCAATTACCAACTAGGTAACTATCTTTTATTATGACTGCAATGCAAGTAGGAGGTGTAATGAGAAAGTACTCTGAACCATTGAAAGCAGTGGGCTCCTTTTGAAAGTGGGCTGGATTTAGAAGAACACAGTTTCTAAACAGCAGTCCATCTTGAGTATAAGAGTCCCACATACAGAGTGGAGGGAAACAGGTTAAATGAGCTTCCCTCTATGTGATAGCAAGTCAATCGCTCTCACTTTAGACAACTCGTTTCAGCCTGAAAGACGGTATTTAACTCGGAGGACATATTCCTAGTACAAGTATCTAAAGAATGTTTTCTCAGCCTTGCAGACAGTCAAAGTCTTTGATAAACTACCATGATGCCCATGGAGTCTTCAGTATTGCTATCGTCTTCAAAAATTAAATCTATTCTGAAGACACCCCTCAACATGTAACAAGAGCATTCAGGTGCTATGAACATCTTTTAATGACAAGTAAAAAGATAAAATGCGACTTTGACTTACCATATTAACTGATGAGGCAGGTAGTAGATTGATGGCTGAGTTTTTTCTTCTTTTTTTTTGTCTCAGCAACGCAGAGAACTTTCTTCTGCAACACTGCCTCTGCTGGCCATTCAGTATATTCTGCAGATGGAAAAGTCCACTGTTAGTCAGTTATTAGAACCTGAATATTTCCAAACTGATGCAACAGTACAACTAAATTCATTTTTATTAAGTGTTTATAATTAGTACTATGGCGACTGCGATATTGTGAACATCCACAGCTCAGTAAAAATTCAAATCTCAATTTTAATTTCAACCTAGCATACTTCTCTCAATCATATATGCCTCATTTATTACCACTCTCTACAGAACTCTAGCACCTATATGAGGAGGTAGATCAAAAAGATCTCATTGTCAGTCAAGTGACAGCATACCCTTCTCACTGCAATTCGTTTAGGCTACGGTACACCAATAGCAATTAAGTGATCCGATAAGTTGAGGGAGGAATGCTTATGATACAGTTAGTGGGAATAATAAAAGCTATGAATAACAGATTCTAACATCTTCATTTTAGCAAATCCCTTTCAGATCACCTATAGAGAACTCTAGAATATACTGATCAACCACAGCTACAAACAAATGCATAAGTCTTAAATAATGCCCTCGTTTCTTTCATCTCCCCACCGTAGTCTTTAGCTGGGCATCCGGTCTACCCTGCTACCCATTTCAATACCCGGATGAATGTATCCTATCGCTTCATGTCAGATTACATCCCTCTGTAGCTTTATGATGTAAGGGCACCATTCGACCAATCACCCTGGGTGACTATTATACAGTAGGATGAGACATCAGCAATTACCAATTAGGTAACTATCTTTCATTATGACTGCAATGCAAGTAGGAGGTGTAATGGGAAAGAACTCTGAACCACTGAAAGCAGGGGCTCCTTTTGAAAGTGGGCTGGATTTAGAAGAACACAGAGTTTCTAAACAGCAGTCCATCTTGAGTATAAGAGTCCCATATACAGAGTGGAGGGAAACAGGTTAAATGAGCTTCCCTCTATGTGATAGCAAGTCAATCGCTCTCACTTTAGACAACTCGTTTCAGCCTGAAAGACGGTATTTAATTCGGAGGACATATTCCTAGTACAAGTATCTAAAGAAGGTTTTGTCAGCCTTGCAGACAGTCAAAGTCTTTGATAAACTACCATGATGCCCATGGCGTCTTCAGTATTGCTACTGTCTTGAAAAATTAAATGTATTCTGACGACCCCCCTCAACAGGTAACAAGAGCATTCAGGTGCTATGAACATCTTTTAATGACAAGTAAAAAGATAAAATGCGACTTTGACTTACCATATTAATTGATGAGGCAGGTAGTAGATTGATGGCTGAGTTTTTTCTTTTTTGTCTCAGCAACGCAGAGAACTTTCTTCTGCAACACTGCCTCTGCTGGCCATTCAGTATATTCTGCAGATGGAAAAGTCCACTGTTAGTCAGTTATTAGAACCTTAATATTTCCAAACTGATGCAACAGTACAACTAAATTCATTTTTATTAAGTGTTTATAATTAGTACTATGTCGACTCCGATATTGTGAACATCCACAGCTCAGTAAAAATTCAAATCTCAATCTTAATTTCAACCTAGCATACTTCTCTCAATCATATGCCTCATTTGTTACCACTCTCTACATAACTCTAGCACCTATATGAGGAGGTAGACCAAAAAGATCTCATTGTCAGCCAAGTGACAGCGTACCCTTCTCACTGCAATTCGTTTAGGTTATGGTACACCAATAGCAATTAAGTGATCCGATAAGTTGAGGTAGGAATGCTTATGCTACAGTTAGTGGGAACATTAAAAGCTATGAATAACAGATTCTAACATCTTCATTTTAGCACATCCCTTTCAGATCACCTGTAGAGAAATGGAGAATATACTGATCAACCACACCTTCAAACAAATGTATAAGTCTTAAATAATGCCCTCGTTTCTTTCATCTCCCCACCTTAGTCTTTAGCTGGGCATCCTGTCTACCCTGCTACCCATTTCAATACCCGGATGAATGTATCGTATCGCTTCATGTCAGATGACATCCCTCTGTAGCTTTATGATGTAAGGGCACCATTCGACCAATCACCCTAGGTGACTATTATACAGTAGGACGAGACATCAGCAATTACCAACTAGGTAACTATCTTTTATTATGACTGCAATGCAAGTAGGAGGTGTAATGAGAAAGTACTCTGAACCATTGAAAGCAGTGGGCTCCTTTTGAAAGTGGGCTGGATTTAGAAGAACACAGTTTCTAAACAGCAGTCCATCTTGAGTATAAGAGTCCCACATACAGAGTGGAGGGAAACAGGTTAAATGAGCTTCCCTCTATGTGATAGCAAGTCAATCGCTCTCACTTTAGACAACTCGTTTCAGCCTGAAAGACGGTATTTAACTCGGAGGACATATTCCTAGTACAAGTATCTAAAGAATGTTTTCTCAGCCTTGCAGACAGTCAAAGTCTTTGATAAACTACCATGATGCCCATGGAGTCTTCAGTATTGCTATCGTCTTCAAAAATTAAATCTATTCTGAAGACACCCCTCAACATGTAACAAGAGCATTCAGGTGCTATGAACATCTTTTAATGACAAGTAAAAAGATAAAATGCGACTTTGACTTACCATATTAACTGATGAGGCAGGTAGTAGATTGATGGCTGAGTTTTTTCTTCTTTTTTTTTGTCTCAGCAACGCAGAGAAATTTCTTCTGCAACACTGCCTCTGCTGGCCATTCAGTATATTCTGCAGATGGAAAAGTCCACTGTTAGTCAGTTATTAGAACCTGAATATTTCCAAACTGATGCAACAGTACAACTAAATGAATTTTTATTAAGTGTTTATAATTAGTACTATGGCGACTGCGATATTGTGAACATCCAAAGCTCAGTAAAAATTCAAATCTCAATTTTAATTTCAACCTAGCATACTTCTCTCAATCATATATGCCTCATTTATTACCACTCTCTACAGAACTCTAGCACCTATATGAGGAGGTAGATCAAAAAGATCTCATTGTCAGTCAAGTGACAGCATACCCTTCTCACTGCAATTCGTTTAGGCTACGGTACACCAATAGCAATTAAGTGATCCGATAAGTTGAGGGAGGAATGCTTATGATACAGTTAGTGGGAATAATAAAAGCTATGAATAACAGATTCTAACATCTTCATTTTAGCAAATCCCTTTCAGATCACCTATAGAGAACTCTAGAATATACTGATCAACCACAGCTACAAACAAATGCATAAGTCTTAAATAATGCCCTCGTTTCTTTCATCTCCCCACCGTAGTCTTTAGCTGGGCATCCTGTCTACCCTGCTACCCATTTCAATACCCGGATGAATGTATCCTATCGCTTCATGTCAGATTACATCCCTCTGTAGCTTTATGATGTAAGGGCACCATTCGACCAATCACCCTGGGTGACTATTATACAGTAGGACGAGACATCAGCAATTACCAACTAGGTAACTATCTTTCATTATGACTGCAATGCAAGTAGGAGGTGTCATGGGAAAGAACTCTGAACCACTGAAAGCAGGGGCTCCTTTGAAAGTGGGCTGGATTTAGAAGAACACAGAGTTTCTAAACAGCAGTCCATCTTGAGTATAAGAGTCCCATATACAGAGTGGAGGGAAACAGGTTAAATGAGCTTCCCTCTATGTGATAGCAAGTCAATCGCTCTCACTTTAGACAACTCGTTTCAGCCTGAAAGACGGTATTTAACTCGGAGGACATATTCCTAGTACAAGTATCTAAAGAATGTTTTCTCAGCCTTGCAGACAGTCAAAGTCTTTGATAAACTACCATGATGCCCATGGAGTCTTCAGTATTGCTATCGTCTTCAAAAATTAAATCTATTCTGAAGACACCCCTCAACATGTAACAAGAGCATTCAGGTGCTATGAACATCTTTTAATGACAAGTAAAAAGATAAAATGCGACTTTGACTTACCATATTAACTGATGAGGCAGGTAGTAGATTGATGGCTGAGTTTTTTCTTCTTTTTTTTGTCTCAGCAACGCAGAGAACTTTCTTCTGCAACACTGCCTCTGCTGGCCATTCAGTATATTCTGCAGATGGAAAAGTCCACTGTTAGTCAGTTATTAGAACCTGAATATTTCCAAACTGATGCAACAGTACAACTAAATTCATTTTTATTAAGTGTTTATAATTAGTACTATGTCGACTCCGATATTGTGAACATCCACAGCTCAGTAAAAATTCAAATCTCAATCTTAATTTCAACCTAGCATACTTCTCTCAATCATATGCCTCATTTGTTACCACTCTCTACATAACTCTAGCACCTATATGAGGAGGTAGACCAAAAAGATCTCATTGTCAGCCAAGTGACAGCGTACCCTTCTCACTGCAATTCGTTTAGGTTATGGTACACCAATAGCAATTAAGTGATCCGATAAGTTGAGGTAGGAATGCTTATGCTACAGTTAGTGGGAACATTAAAAGCTATGAATAACAGATTCTAACATCTTCATTTTAGCACATCCTTTTCAGATCCCCTGTAGAGAAATGGAGAATATACTGATCAACCACACCTTCAAACAAAGGTATAAGTCTTAAATAATGCCCTCGTTTCTTTCATCTCCCCACCTTAGTCTTTAGCTGGGC
This sequence comes from Triturus cristatus, assembly GCF_964204655.1. Classification (NCBI taxonomy): domain Eukaryota; kingdom Metazoa; phylum Chordata; class Amphibia; order Caudata; family Salamandridae; genus Triturus; species Triturus cristatus. The sequence continues at coordinate 66,273,996 of NC_140588.1, forward strand.
ATCCTGTCTACCCTGCTACCCATTTCAATACCCGGATGAATGTATCCTATCGCTTCATGTCAGATGACATCCCTCTGTAGCTTTATGATGTAAGGGCACCATTCGACCAATCACCCTGGGTGACTATTATACAGTAGGACGAGACATCAGCAATTACCAACTAGGTAACTATCTTTCATTATGACTGCAATGCAAGTAGGAGGTGTAATGGGAAAGAACTCTGAACCATTGAAAGCAGTGGGCTCCTTTTGAAAGTGGGCTGGATTTAGAAGAACACAGTTTCTAAACAGCAGTCCATCTTGAGTATAAGAGTCCCACATACAGAGTGGAGGGAAACAGGTTAAATGAGCTTCCCTCTATGTGATAGCAAGTCAATCGCTCTCACTTTAGACAACTCGTTTCAGCCTGAAAGACGGTATTTAACTCGGAGGACATATTCCTAGTACAAGTATCTAAAGAATGTTTTCTCAGCCTTGCAGACAGTCAAAGTCTTTGATAAACTACCATGATGCCCATGGAGTCTTCAGTATTGCTATCGTCTTCAAAAATTAAATCTATTCTGAAGACACCCCTCAACATGTAACAAGAGCATTCAGGTGCTATGAACATCTTTTAATGACAAGTAAAAAGATAAAATGCGACTTTGACTTACCATATTAACTGATGAGGCAGGTAGTAGATTGATGGCTGAGTTTTTTCTTCTTTTTTTTGTCTCAGCAACGCAGAGAACTTTCTTCTGCAACACTGCCTCTGCTGGCCATTCAGTATATTCTGCAGATGGAAAAGTCCACTGTTAGTCAGTTATTAGAACCTGAATATTTCCAAACTGATGCAACAGTACAACTAAATTCATTTTTATTAAGTGTTTATAATTAGTACTATGTCGACTCCGATATTGTGAACATCCACAGCTCAGTAAAAATTCAAATCTCAATCTTAATTTCAACCTAGCATACTTCTCTCAATCATATGCCTCATTTGTTACCACTCTCTACATAACTCTAGCACCTATATGAGGAGGTAGACCAAAAAGATCTCATTGTCAGCCAAGTGACAGCGTACCCTTCTCACTGCAATTCGTTTAGGTTATGGTACACCAATAGCAATTAAGTGATCCGATAAGTTGAGGTAGGAATGCTTATGCTACAGTTAGTGGGAACATTAAAAGCTATGAATAACAGATTCTAACATCTTCATTTTAGCACATCCTTTTCAGATCCCCTGTAGAGAAATGGAGAATATACTGATCAACCACACCTTCAAACAAAGGTATAAGTCTTAAATAATGCCCTCGTTTCTTTCATCTCCCCACCTTAGTCTTTAGCTGGGCATCCTGTCTACCCTGCTACCCATTTCAATACCCGGATGAATGTATCCTATCGCTTCATGTCAGATGACATCCCTCTGTAGCTTTATGATGTAAGGGCACCATTCGACCAATCACCCTGGGTGACTATTATACAGTAGGACGAGACATCAGCAATTACCAACTAGGTAACTATCTTTCATTATGACTGCAATGCAAGTAGGAGGTGTAATGGGAAAGAACTCTGAACCATTGAAAGCAGGGGCTCCTTTTGAAAGTGGGCTGGATTTAGAAGAACACAGAGTTTCTAAACAGCAGTCCATCTTGAGTATAAGAGTCCCACATACAGAGTGGAGGGAAACAGGTTAAATGAGCTTCCCTCTATGTGATAGCAAGTCAATCACTCTCACTTTAGACAACTCATTTCAGCCTGAAAGACGGTATTTAACTCGGAGGACATATTCCTAGTACAAGTATCTAAAGAATGTTTTCTCAGCCTTGCAGACAGTCAAAGTCTTTGATAAACTACCATGATGCCCATGGAGTCTTCAGTATTGCTATCGTCTTCAAAAATTAAATCTATTCTGAAGACACCCCTCAACATGTAACAAGAGCATTCAGGTGCTATGAACATCTTTTAATGACAAGTAAAAAGATAAAATGCGACTTTGACTTACCATATTAACTGATGAGGCAGGTAGTAGATTGATGGCTGAGTTTTTTCTTCTTTTTTTTTGTCTCAGCAACGCAGAGAAATTTCTTCTGCAACACTGCCTCTGCTGGCCATTCAGTATATTCTGCAGATGGAAAAGTCCACTGTTAGTCAGTTATTAGAACCTGAATATTTCCAAACTGATGCAACAGTACAACTAAATGAATTTTTATTAAGTGTTTATAATTAGTACTATGGCGACTGCGATATTGTGAACATCCAAAGCTCAGTAAAAATTCAAATCTCAATTTTAATTTCAACCTAGCATACTTCTCTCAATCATATATGCCTCATTTATTACCACTCTCTACAGAACTCTAGCACCTATATGAGGAGGTAGATCAAAAAGATCTCATTGTCAGTCAAGTGACAGCATACCCTTCTCACTGCAATTCGTTTAGGCTACGGTACACCAATAGCAATTAAGTGATCCGATAAGTTGAGGGAGGAATGCTTATGATACAGTTAGTGGGAATAATAAAAGCTATGAATAACAGATTCTAACATCTTCATTTTAGCAAATCCCTTTCAGATCACCTATAGAGAACTCTAGAATATACTGATCAACCACAGCTACAAACAAATGCATAAGTCTTAAATAATGCCCTCGTTTCTTTCATCTCCCCACCGTAGTCTTTAGCTGGGCATCCTGTCTACCCTGCTACCCATTTCAATACCCGGATGAATGTATCCTATCGCTTCATGTCAGATTACATCCCTCTGTAGCTTTATGATGTAAGGGCACCATTCGACCAATCACCCTGGGTGACTATTATACAGTAGGACGAGACATCAGCAATTACCAACTAGGTAACTATCTTTCATTATGACTGCAATGCAAGTAGGAGGTGTCATGGGAAAGAACTCTGAACCACTGAAAGCAGGGGCTCCTTTGAAAGTGGGCTGGATTTAGAAGAACACAGAGTTTCTAAACAGCAGTCCATCTTGAGTATAAGAGTCCCATATACAGAGTGGAGGGAAACAGGTTAAATGAGCTTCCCTCTATGTGATAGCAAGTCAATCGCTCTCACTTTAGACAACTCGTTTCAGCCTGAAAGACGGTATTTAATTCGGAGGACATATTCCTAGTACAAGTATCTAAAGAAGGTTTTGTCAGCCTTGCAGACAGTCAAAGTCTTTGATAAACTACCATGATGCCCATGGCGTCTTCAGTATTGCTACTGTCTTGAAAAATTAAATGTATTCTGACGACCCCCCTCAACAGGTAACGAGAGCATTCAGGTGCTATGAACATCTTTTAATGACAAGTAAAAAGATAAAATGCGACTTTGACTTACCATATTAATTGATGAGGCAGGTAGTAGATTGATGGCTGAGTTTTTTCTTTTTTGTCTCAGCAACGCAGAGAACTTTCTTCTGCAACACTGCCTCTGCTGGCCATTCAGTATATTCTGCAGATGGAAAAGTCCACTGTTAGTCAGTTATTAGAACCTGAATATTTCCAAACTGATGCAACAGTACAACTAAATTCATTTTTATTAAGTGTTTATAATTAGTACTATGTCGACTCCGATATTGTGAACATCCACAGCTCAGTAAAAATGAAAATCTCAATCTTAATTTCAACCTAGCATACTTCTCTCAATCATATGCCTCATTTGTTACCACTCTCTGCATAACTCTAGCACCTATATGAGGAGGTAGACCAAAAAGATCTCATTGTCAGCCAAGTGACAGCGTACCCTTCTCACTGCAATTCGTTTAGGTTATGGTACACCAATAGCAATTAAGTGATCCGATAAGTTGAGGTAGGAATGCTTATGCTACAGTTAGTGGGAACATTAAAAGCTATGAATAACAGATTCTAACATCTTCATTTTAGCACATCCCTTTCAGATCACCTGTAGAGAAATGGAGAATATACTGATCAACCACACCTTCAAACAAATGTATAAGTCTTAAATAATGCCCTCGTTTCTTTCATCTCCCCACCTTAGTCTTTAGCTGGGCATCCTGTCTACCCTGCTACCCATTTCAATACCCGGATGAATGTATCGTATCGCTTCATGTCAGATGACATCCCTCTGTAGCTTTATGATGTAAGGGCACCATTCGACCAATCACCCTAGGTGACTATTATACAGTAGGACGAGACATCAGCAATTACCAACTAGGTAACTATCTTTTATTATGACTGCAATGCAAGTAGGAGGTGTAATGAGAAAGTACTCTAAACCATTGAAAGCAGTGGGCTCCTTTTGAAAGTGGGCTGGATTTAGAAGAACACAGTTTCTAAACAGCAGTCCATCTTGAGTATAAGAGTCCCACATACAGAGTGGAGGGAAACAGGTTAAATGAGCTTCCCTCTATGTGATAGCAAGTCAATCGCTCTCACTTTAGACAACTCGTTTCAGCCTGAAAGACGGTATTTAACTCGGAGGACATATTCCTAGTACAAGTATCTAAAGAATGTTTTCTCAGCCTTGCAGACAGTCAAAGTCGTTGATAAACTACCATGATGCCCATGGAGTCTTCAGTATTGCTATCGTCTTCAAAAATTAAATCTATTCTGAAGACACCCCTCAACATGTAACAAGAGCATTCAGGTGCTATGAACATCTTTTAATGACAAGTAAAAAGATAAAATGCGACTTTGACTTACCATATTAACTGATGAGGCAGGTAGTAGATTGATGGCTGAGTTTTTTCTTCTTTTTTTTTGTCTCAGCAACGCAGAGAACTTTCTTCTGCAACACTGCCTCTGCTGGCCATTCAGTATATTCTGCAGATGGAAAAGTCCACTGTTAGTCAGTTATTAGAACCTGAATATTTCCAAACTGATGCAACAGTACAACTAAATTCATTTTTATTAAGTGTTTATAATTAGTACTATGTCGACTCCGATATTGTGAACATCCACAGCTCAGTAAAAATTCAAATCTCAATCTTAATTTCAACCTAGCATACTCTCAATCATATGCCTCATTTGTTACCACTCTCTACATAACTCTAGCACCTATATGAGGAGGTAGACCAAAAAGATCTCATTGTTAGCCAAGTGACAGCGTACCCTTCTCACTGCAATTCGTTTAGGTTATGGTACACCAATAGCAATTAAGTGATCCGATAAGTTGAGGTAGGAATGCTTATGCTACAGTTAGTGGGAACATTAAAAGCTATGAATAACAGATTCTAACATCTTCATTTTAGCACATCCCTTTCAGATCACCTATTGAGAACTCGAGAATATACTCATCAACCACAGCTACAAACAAATGCATAAGTCTTAAATATTTCCCTCGTTTCTTTCATCTCCCCACCGTAGTCTTTAGCTGGGCATCCTGTCTACCCTGCTACCCATTTCAATACCCGGATGAATGTATCCTATCGCTTCATGTCAGATGACATCCCTCTGTAGCTTTATGATGTAAGGGCACCATTCGACCAATCACCCTGGGTGACTATTATACAGTAGGACGAGACATCACCAATTACCAACTAGGTAACTATCTTTCATTATGACTGCAATGCAAGTAGGAGGTGTAATGGGAAAGAACTCTGAACCATTGAAAGCAGGGGCTCCTTTTGAAAGTGGGCTGGATTTAGAAGAACACAGAGTTTCTAAACAGCAGTCCATCTTGAGTATAAGAGTCCCACATACAGAGTGGAGGGAAACAGGTTAAATGAGCTTCCCTCTATGTGATAGCAAGTCAATCACTCTCACTTTAGACAACTCGTTTCAGCCTGAAAGACGGTATTTAACTCGGAGGACATATTCCTAGTACAAGTATCTAAAGAAGGTTTTGTCAGCCTTGCAGACAGTCAAAGTCTTTGATAAACTACCATGATGCCCATGGCGTCTTCAGTATTGCTACTGTCTTGAAAAATTAAATGTATTCTGACGACCCCCCTCAACAGGTAACGAGAGCATTCAGGTGCTATGAACATCATTTAATGACAAGTAAAAAGATAAAATGCGACTTTGACTTACCATATTAATTGATGAGGCAGGTAGTAGATTGATGGCTGAGTTTTTTCTTTTTTGTCTCAGCAATGCAGAGAACTTTCTTCTGCAACACTGCCTCTGCTGGCCATTCAGTATATTCTGCAGATGGAAAAGTCCACTGTTAGTCAGTTATTAGAACCTGAATATTTCCAAACTGATGCAACAGTACAACTAAATTCATTTTTATTAAGTGTTTATAATTAGTACTATGTCGACTCCGATATTGTGAACATCCACAGCTCAGTAAAAATTCAAATCTCAATCTTAATTTCAACCTAGCATACTTCTCTCAATCATATGCCTCATTTGTTACCACTCTCTACATAACTCTAGCACCTATATGAGGAGGTAGACCAAAAAGATCTCATTGTCAGCCAAGTGACAGCGTACCCTTCTCACTGCAATTCGTTTAGGTTATGGTACACCAATAGCAATTAAGTGATCCGATAAATTGAGGTAGGAATGCTTATGCTACAGTTAGTGGGAACATTAAAAGCTATGAATAACAGATTCTAACATCTTCATTTTAGCACATCTCTTTCAGATCACCTGTAGAGAAATGGAGAATATACTGATCAACCACACCTTCAAACAAATGTATAAGTCTTAAATAATGCCCTCGTTTCTTTCATCTCCCCACCTTAGTCTTTAGCTGGGCATCCTGTCTACCCTGCTACCCACTTCAATACCCGGATGAATGTATCGTATCGCTTCATGTCAGATGACATCCCTCTGTAGCTTTATGATGTAAGGGCACCATTCGACCAATCACCCTAGGTGACTATTATACAGTAGGACGAGACATCAGCAATTACCAACTAGGTAACTATCTTTTATTATGACTGCAATGCAAGTAGGAGGTGTAATGAGAAAGTACTCTAAACCATTGAAAGCAGTGGGCTCCTTTTGAAAGTGGGCTGGATTTAGAAGAACACAGTTTCTAAACAGCAGTCCATCTTGAGTATAAGAGTCCCACATACAGAGTGGAGGGAAACAGGTTAAATGAGCTTCCCTCTATGTGATAGCAAGTCAATCGCTCTCACTTTAGACAACTCGTTTCAGCCTGAAAGACGGTATTTAACTCGGAGGACATATTCCTAGTACAAGTATCTAAAGAATGTTTTCTCAGCCTTGCAGACAGTCAAAGTCTTTGATAAACTACCATGATGCCCATGGCGTCTTCAGTATTGCTACTGTCTTGAAAAATTAAATGTATTCTGACGACCCCCCTCAACAGGTAACGAGAGCATTCAGGTGCTATGAACATCTTTTAATGACAAGTAAAAAGATAAAATGCGACTTTGACTTACCATATTAATTGATGAGGCAGGTAGTAGATTGATGGCTGAGTTTTTTCTTTTTTGTCTCAGCAACGCAGAGAACTTTCTTCTGCAACACTGCCTCTGCTGGCGATTCAGTATATTCTGCAGATGGAAAAGTCCACTGTTAGTCAGTTATTAGAACCTGAATATTTCCAAACTGATGCAACAGTACAATTAAATGAATTTTTATTAAGTGTTTATAATTAGTACTATGGCGACTGCGATATTGTGAACATCCACAGCTCAGTAAAAATTCAAATCTCAATTTTAATTTCAACCTAGCATACTTCTCTCAATCATATGCCTCATTTGTTACCACTCTCTACAGAACTCTAGCACCTATATGAGGAGGTAGATCAAAAAGATCTCATTGTCAGCCAAGTGACAGCGTACCCTTCTCACTGCAATTCGTTTAGGTTATGGTACACCAATAGCAATTAAGTGATCCGATAAGTTGAGGGAGGAATGCTTATGCTAGAGTTAGTGGGAATAATAAAAGGTATGAATAACAGATTCTAACATCTTCATTTTAGCAAATCCCTTTCAGATCACCTATTGAGAACTCGAGAATATACTGATCAACCACAGCTACAAACAAATGCATAAGTCTTAAATAATTCCCTCGTTTCTTTCATCTCCCCACCGTAGTCTTTAGCTGGGCATCCTGTCTACCCTGCTACCCATTTCAATACCCGGATGAATGTATCCTATCGCTTCATGTCAGATGACATCCCTCTGTAGCTTTATGATGTAAGGGCACCATTCGACCAATCACCCTGGGTGACTATTATACAGTAGGACGAGACATCAGCAATTACCAACTAGGTAACTATCTTTCATTATGACTGCAATGCAAGTAGGAGGTGTAATGGGAAAGAACTCTGAACCATTGAAAGCAGGGGCTCCTTTTGAAAGTGGGCTGGATTTAGAAGAACACAGAGTTTCTAAACAGCAGTCCATCTTGAGTATAAGAGTCCCACATACAAAGTGGAGGGAAACAGGTTAAATGAGCTTCCTTCTATGTGATAGCAAGTCAATCACTCTCACTTTAGACAACTCGTTTCAGCCTGAAAGACGGCATTTAACTCGGAGGACATATTCCTAGTACAAGTATCTAAAGAAGGTTTTGTCAGCCTTGCAGACAGTCAAAGTCTTTGATAAACTACCATGATGCCCATAGCGTCTTCAGTATTGCTACCGTCTTCAAAAATTAAATCTATTCTGAAGACCCCCCTCAACAGGTAACGAGAGCATTCAGGTGCTATGAACATCTTTTAATGACAAGTAAAAAGATAAAATGCGACTTTGACTTACCATATTAATTGATGAGGCAGGTAGTAGATTGATGGCTGAGTTTTTTCTTTTTTGTCTCAGCAACGCAGAGAACTTTCTTCTGCAACACTGCCTCTGCTGGCCATTCAGTATATTCTGCAGATGGAAAAGTCCACTGTTAGTCAGTTATTAGAACCTGAATATTTCCAAACTGATGCAACAGTACAACTAAATTAATTTTTATTAAGTGTTTATAATTAGTACTATGGTGACTGCGATATTGTGAACATCCACAGCTCAGTAAAAATTCAAATCTCAATTTTAATTTCAACCTAGCATACTTCTCTCAATCATATGCCTCATTTGTTACCACTCTCTACAGAACTCTAGCACCTATATGAGGAGGTAGATCAAAAAGATCTCATTGTCAGCCAAGTGACAGCGTACCCTTCTCACTGCAATTTGTTTAGGTTATGGTACACCAATAGCAATTAAGTGATCCGATAAGTTGAGGGAGGAATGCTTATGCTAGAGTTATTGGGAATAATAAAAGCTATGAATAACAGATTCTAACATCTTCATTTTAGCAAATCCCTTTCAGATCACCTATTGAGAACTCGAGAATATACTGATCAACCACAGCTACAAACAAATGCATAAGTCTTAAATAATGCCCTCGTTTCTTTCATCTCCCCACCGTAGTCTTTAGCTGGGCATCCTGTCTACCCTGCTGCCCATTTCAATACCCGGATGAATGTATCCTATCGCTTCATGTCAGATGACATCCCTCTGTAGCTTTATGATGTAAGGGCACCATTCGACCAATCACCCTGCGTGACTATTATACAGTAGGACGAGACATCACCAATTACCAACTAGGTAACTATCTTTCATTATGACTGCAATGCAAGTAGGAGGTGTAATGGGAAAGAACTCTGAACCATTGAAAGCAGGGGCTCCTTTTGAAAGTGGGCTGGATTTAGAAGAACACAGAGTTTCTAAACAGCAGTCCATCTTGAGTATAAGAGTCCCACATACAGAGTGGAGGGAAACAGGTTAAATGAGCTTCCCTCTATGTGATAGCAAGTCAATCACTCTCACTTTAGACAACTCGTTTCAGCCTGAAAGACGGTATTTAACTCGGAGGACATATTCCTAGTACAAGTATCTAAAGAAGGTTTTGTCAGCCTTGCAGACAGTCAAAGTCTTTGATAAACTACCATGATGCCCATGGCGTCTTCAGTATTGCTACTGTCTTGAAAAATTAAATGTATTCTGACGACCCCCCTCAACAGGTAACGAGAGCATTCAGGTGCTATGAACATCTTTTAATGACAAGTAAAAAGATAAAATGCGACTTTGACTTACCATATTAATTGATGAGGCAGGTAGTAGATTGATGGCTGAGTTTTTTCTTTTTTGTCTCAGCAACGCAGAGAACTTTCTTCTGCAACACTGCCTCTGCTGGCCATTCAGTATATTCTGCAGATGGAAAAGTCCACTGTTAGTCAGTTATTAGAACCTGAATATTTCCAAACTGATGCAACAGTACAACTAAATTCATTTTTATTAAGTGTTTATAATTAGTACTATGTCGACTCCGATATTGTGAACATCCACAGCTCAGTAAAAATTCAAATCTCAATCTTAATTTCAACCTAGCATACTTCTCTCAATCATATGCCTCTTTTGTTACCACTCTCTACATAACTCTAGCACCTATATGAGGAGGTAGACCAAAAAGATCTCATTGTCAGCCAAGTGACAGCGTACCCTTCTCACTGCAATTCTTTTAGGTTATGGTACACCAATAGCAATTAAGTGATCCGATAAGTTGAGGTAGGAATGCTTATGCTACAGTTAGTGGGAACATTAAAAGCTATGAATAACAGATTCTAACATCTTCATTTTAGCACATCCCTTTCAGATCCCCTGTAGAGAAATGGAGAATATATTGATCAAGCACACCTTCAAACAAATGTATAAGTCTTAAATAATGCCCTCGTTTCTTTCATCTCCCCACCTTAGTCTTTAGCTGGGCATCCTGTCTACCCTGCTACCCATTTCAATACCCGGATGAATGTATCGTATCGCTTCATGTCAGATGACATCCCTCTGTAGCTTTATGATGTAAGGGCACCATTCGACCAATCACCCTAGGTGACTATTATACAGTAGGACGAGACATCAGCAATTACCAACTAGGTAACTATCTTTTATTATGACTGCATTGCAAGTAGGAGGTGTAATGAGAAAGTACTCTGAACCATTGAAAGCAGTGGGCTCCTTTTGAAAGTGGGCTGGATTTAGAAGAACACAGTTTCTAAACAGCAGTCCATCTTGAGTATAAGAGTCCCACATACAGAGTAGAGGGAAACAGGTTAAATGAGCTTCCCTCTATGTGATAGCAAGTCAATCGCTCTCACTTTAGACAACTCGTTTTAGCCTGAAAGACGGTATTTAACTCGGAGGACATATTCCTAGTACAAGTATCTAAAGAATGTTTTCTCAGCCTTGCAGACAGTCAAAGTCTTTGATAAACTACCATGATGCCCATGGAGTCTTCAGTATTGCTATGGTCTTCAAAAATTAAATCTATTCTGAAGACACCCCTCAACATGTAACAAGAGCATTCAGGTGCTATGAACATCTTTTAATGACAAGTAAAAAGATAAAATGCGACTTTGACTTACCATATTAACTGATGAGGCAGGTAGTAGATTGATGTCTGAGTTTTTTCTTCTTTTTTTTTGTCTCAGCAACGCAGAGAAATTTCTTCTGCAACACTGCCTCTGCTGGCCATTCAGTATATTCTGCAGATGGAAAAGTCCACTGTAAGTCAGTTATTAGAACCTGAATATTTCCAAACTGATGCAACAGTACAACTACAATCTTTTTTATTAACTGTTTATAATTAGTACTATGGCGACTCCAATATTGTGAACATCCACAGCTCAGTAAAAATTCAAATCTCAATTTTAATTTCAACCTAGCATACTTCTCTCAATCATATGCCTCATTTGTTACCACTCTCTACAGAACTCTAGCACCTATATGAGGAGGTAGATCAAAAAGATCTCATTTTCAGCCAAGTGACAGCATACCCCTCTCACTGCAATTAGTTTAGGTTATGGTACACCAATAGCAATTAAGTGATCTGATAAGTTGAGGGAGGAATGCTTATGCTACAGTTAGTGGGAATAATAAAAGCTATGAATAACAGATTCCAACATCTTCATTTTAGCAAATCCCTTTCAGATCACCTATTGAGAACTCGAGAATATACTGATCAACCACAGCTACAAACAAATGCATAAGTCTTAAATAATTCCCTCGTTTCTTTCATCTCCCCACCGTAGTCTTTAGCTGGGCATCCTGTCTACCCTGCTACCCATTTCAATACCCGGATGAATGTATCCTATCGCTTCATGTCAGATGACATCCCTCTGTAGCTTTATGATGTAAGGGCACCATTCGACCAATCACCCTGGGTGACTATTATACAGTAGGACGAGACATCAGCAATTACCAACTAGGTAACTATCTTTCATTATGACTGCAATGCAAGTAGGAGGTGAAATGGGAAAGAACTCTGAACCATTGAAAGCAGGGGCTCCTTTTGAAAGTGGGCTGGATTTAGAAGAACACAGTTTCTAAACAGCAGTCCATCTTGAGTATAAGAGTCCCACATACAAAGTGGAGGGAAACAGGTTAAATGAGCTTCCTTCTATGTGATAGCAAGTCAATCACTCTCACTTTAGACAACTCGTTTCAGCCTGAAAGACGGCATTTAACTCGGAGGACATATTCCTAGTACAAGTATCTAAAGAAGGTTTTGTCAGCCTTGCAGACAGTCAAAGTCTTTGATAAACTACCATGATGCCCATAGCGTCTTCAGTATTGCTACCGTCTTCAAAAATTAAATCTATTCTGAAGACCCCCCTCAACAGGTAACGAGAGCATTCAGGTGCTATGAACATCTTTTAATGACAAGTAAAAAGATAAAATGCGACTTTGACTTACCATATTAATTGATGAGGCAGGTAGTAGATTGATGGCTGAGTTTTTTCTTTTTTGTCTCAGCAACGCAGAGAACTTTCTTCTGCAATACTGCCTCTGCTGGCCATTCAGTATATTCTGCAGATGGAAAAGTCCACTGTTAGTCAGTTATTAGAACCTGAATATTTCCAAACTGATGCAACAGTACAACTAAATTAATTTTTATTAAGTGTTTATAATTAGTACTATGGCGACTGCGATATTGTGAACATCCACAGCTCAGTAAAAATTCAAATCTCAATTTTAATTTCAACCTAGCATACTTCTCTCAATCATATGCCTCATTTGTTACCACTCTCTACAGAACTCTAGCACCTATATGAGGAGGTAGATCAAAAAGATCTCATTGTCAGCCAAGTGACAGCGTACCCTTCTCACTGCAATTCGTTTAGGTTATGGTACACCAATAGCAATTAAGTGATCCGATAAGTTGAGGGAGGAATGCTTATGCTAGAGTTATTGGGAATAATAAAAGCTATGAATAACAGATTCTAACATCTTCATTTTAGCAAATCCCTTTCAGATCACCTTTTGAGAACTCGAGAATATACTGATCAACCACAGCTACAAACAAATGCATAAGTCTTAAATAATGCCCTCGTTTCTTTCATCTCCCCACCGTAGTCTTTAGCTGGGCATCCTGTCTACCCTGCTACCCATTTCAATACCCGGATGAATGTATCCTATCGCTTCATGTCAGATGACATCCCTCTGTAGCTTTATGATGTAAGGGCACCATTCGACCAATCACCCTGGGTGACTATTATACAGTAGGACGAGACATCACCAATTACCAACTAGGTAACTATCTTTCATTATGACTGCAATGCAAGTAGGAGGTGTAATGGGAAAGAACTCTGAACCATTGAAAGCAGGGGCTCCTTTTGAAAGTGGGCTGGATTTAGAAGAACACAGAGTTTCTAAACAGCAGTCCATCTTGAGTATAAGAGTCCCACATACAGAGTGGAGGGAAACAGGTTAAATGAGCTTCCCTCTATGTGATAGCAAGTCAATCACTCTCACTTTAGACAACTCGTTTCAGCCTGAAAGACGGTATTTAACTCGGAGGACATATTCCTAGTACAAGTATCTAAAGAAGGTTTTGTCAGCCTTGCAGACAGTCAAAGTCTTTGATAAACTACCATGATGCCCATGGCGTCTTCAGTATTGCTACTGTCTTGAAAAATTAAATGTATTCTGACGACCCCCCTCAACAGGTAACGAGAGCATTCAGGTGCTATGAACATCTTTTAATGACAAGTAAAAAGATAAAATGCGACTTTGACTTACCATATTAATTGATGAGGCAGGTAGTAGATTGATGGCTGAGTTTTTTCTTTTTTGTCTCAGCAACGCAGAGAACTTTCTTCTGCAACACTGCCTCTGCTGGCCATTCAGTATATTCTGCAGATGGAAAAGTCCACTGTTAGTCAGTTATTAGAACCTGAATATTTCCAAACTGATGCAACAGTACAACTAAATTCATTTTTATTAAGTGTTTATAATTAGTACTATGTCGACTCCGATATTGTGAACATCCACAGCTCAGTAAAAATTCAAATCTCAATCTTAATTTCAACCTAGCATACTTCTCTCAATCATATGCCTCTTTTGTTACCACTCTCTACATAACTCTAGCACCTATATGAGGAGGTAGACCAAAAAGATCTCATTGTCAGCCAAGTGACAGCGTACCCTTCTCACTGCAATTCTTTTAGGTTATGGTACACCAATAGCAATTAAGTGATCCGATAAGTTGAGGTAGGAATGCTTATGCTACAGTTAGTGGGAACATTAAAAGCTATGAATAACAGATTCTAACATCTTCATTTTAGCACATCCCTTTCAGATCCCCTGTAGAGAAATGGAGAATATATTGATCAACCACACCTTCAAACAAATGTATAAGTCTTAAATAATGCCCTCGTTTCTTTCATCTCCCCACCTTAGTCTTTAGCTGGGCATCCTGTCTACCCTGCTACCCATTTCAATACCCGGATGAATGTATCGTATCGCTTCATGTCAGATGACATCCCTCTGTAGCTTTATGATGTAAGGGCACCATTCGACCAATCACCCTAGGTGACTATTATACAGTAGGACGAGACATCAGCAATTACCAACTAGGTAACTATCTTTTATTATGACTGCATTGCAAGTAGGAGGTGTAATGAGAAAGTACTCTGAACCATTGAAAGCAGTGGGCTCCTTTTGAAAGTGGGCTGGATTTAGAAGAACACAGTTTCTAAACAGCAGTCCATCTTGAGTATAAGAGTCCCACATACAGAGTAGAGGGAAACAGGTTAAATGAGCTTCCCTCTATGTGATAGCAAGTCAATCGCTATCACTTTAGACAACTCGTTTTAGCCTGAAAGACGGTATTTAACTCGGAGGACATATTCCTAGTACAAGTATCTAAAGAATGTTTTCTCAGCCTTGCAGACAGTCAAAGTCTTTGATAAACTACCATGATGCCCATGGAGTCTTCAGTATTGCTATGGTCTTCAAAAATTAAATCTATTCTGAAGACACCCCTCAACATGTAACAAGAGCATTCAGGTGCTATGAACATCTTTTAATGACAAGTAAAAAGATAAAATGCGACTTTGACTTACCATATTAACTGATGAGGCAGGTAGTAGATTGATGGCTGAGTTTTTTCTTCTTTTTTTTTGTCTCAGCAACGCAGAGAAATTTCTTCTGCAACACTGCCTCTGCTGGCCATTCAGTATATTCTGCAGATGGAAAAGTCCACTGTTAGTCAGTTATTAGAACCTGAATATTTCCAAACTGATGCAACAGTACAATTAAATGAATTTTTATTAAGTGTTTATAATTAGTACTATGGCGACTGCGATATTGTGAACATCCACAGCTCAGTAAAAATTCAAATCTCAATTTTAATTTCAACCTAGCATACTTCTCTCAATCATATGCCTCATTTGTTACCACTCTCTACAGAACTCTAGCACCTATATGAGGAGGTAGATCAAAAAGATCTCATTGTCAGCCAAGTGACAGCGTACCCTTCTCACTGCAATTCGTTTAGGTTATGGTACACCAATAGCAATTAAGTGATCCGATAAGTTGAGGGAGGAATGCTTATGCTAGAGTTAGTGGGAATAATAAAAGGTATGAATAACAGATTCTAACATCTTCATTTTAGCAAATCCCTTTCAGATCACCTATTGAGAACTCGAGAATATACTGATCAACCACAGCTACAAACAAATGCATAAGTCTTAAATAATTCCCTCATTTCTTTCATCTCCCCACCGTAGTCTTTAGCTGGGCATCCTGTCTACCCTGCTACCCATTTCAATACCTGGATGAATGTATCCTATCGCTTCATGTCAGATGACATCCCTCTGTAGCTTTATGATGTAAGGGCACCATTCGACCAATCACCCTGGGTGACTATTATACAGTAGGACGAGACATCAGCAATTACCAACTAGGTAACTATCTTTCATTATGACTGCAATGCAAGTAGGAGGTGTAATGGGAAAGAACTCTGAACCATTGAAAGCAGGGGCTCCTTTTGAAAGTGGGCTGGATTTAGAAGAACACAGTTTCTAAACAGCAGTCCATCTTGAGTATAAGAGTCCCACATACAAAGTGGAGGGAAACAGGTTAAATGAGCTTCCTTCTATGTGATAGCAAGTCAATCACTCTCACTTTAGACAACTCGTTTCAGCCTGAAAGACGGCATTTAACTCGGAGGACATATTCCTAGTACAAGTATCTAAAGAAGGTTTTGTCAGCCTTGCAGACAGTCAAAGTCTTTGATAAACTACCATGATGCCCATAGCGTCTTCAGTATTGCTACCGTCTTCAAAAATTAAATCTATTCTGAAGACCCCCCTCAACAGGTAACGAGAGCATTCAGGTGCTATGAACATCTTTTAATGACAAGTAAAAAGATAAAATGCGACTTTGACTTACCATATTAATTGATGAGGCAGGTAGTAGATTGATGGCTGAGTTTTTTCTTTTTTGTCTCAGCAACGCAGAGAACTTTCTTCTGCAACACTGCCTCTGCTGGCCATTCAGTATATTCTGCAGATGGAAAAGTCCACTGTTAGTCAGTTATTAGAACCTGAATATTTCCAAACTGATGCAACAGTACAACTAAATTAATTTTTATTAAGTGTTTATAATTAGTACTATGGCGACTGCGATATTGTGAACATCCACAGCTCAGTAAAAATTCAAATCTCAATTTTAATTTCAACCTAGCATACTTCTCTCAATCATATGCCTCATTTGTTACCACTCTCTACAGAACTCTAGCACCTATATGAGGAGGTAGATCAAAAAGATCTCATTGTCAGCCAAGTGACAGCGTACCCTTCTCACTGCAATTCGTTTAGGTTATGGTACACCAATAGCAATTAAGTGATCCGATAAGTTGAGGGAGGAATGCTTATGCTAGAGTTATTGGGAATAATAAAAGCTATGAATAACAGATTCTAACATCTTCATTTTAGCAAATCCCTTTCAGATCACCTTTTGAGAACTCGAGAATATACTGATCAACCACAGCTACAAACAAATGCATAAGTCTTAAATAATGCCCTCGTTTCTTTCATCTCCCCACCGTAGTCTTTAGCTGGGCATCCTGTCTACCCTGCTACCCATTTCAATACCCGGATGAATGTATCCTATCGCTTCATGTCAGATGACATCCCTCTGTAGCTTTATGATGTAAGGGCACCATTCGACCAATCACCCTGGGTGACTATTATACAGTAGGACGAGACATCACCAATTACCAACTAGGTAACTATCTTTCATTATGACTGCAATGCAAGTAGGAGGTGTAATGGGAAAGAACTCTGAACCATTGAAAGCAGGGGCTCCTTTTGAAAGTGGGCTGGATTTAGAAGAACACAGAGTTTCTAAACAGCAGTCCATCTTGAGTATAAGAGTCCCACATACAGAGTGGAGGGAAACAGGTTAAATGAGCTTCCCTCTATGTGATAGCAAGTCAATCACTCTCACTTTAGACAACTCGTTTCAGCCTGAAAGACGGTATTTAACTCGGAGGACATATTCCTAGTACAAGTATCTAAAGAAGGTTTTGTCAGCCTTGCAGACAGTCAAAGTCTTTGATAAACTACCATGATGCCCATGGCGTCTTCAGTATTGCTACTGTCTTGAAAAATTAAATGTATTCTGACGACCCCCCTCAACAGGTAACGAGAGCATTCAGGTGCTATGAACATCTTTTAATGACAAGTAAAAAGATAAAATGCGACTTTGACTTACCATATTAATTGATGAGGCAGGTAGTAGATTGATGGCTGAGTTTTTTCTTTTTTGTCTCAGCAACGCAGAGAACTTTCTTCTGCAACACTGCCTCTGCTGGCCATTCAGTATATTCTGCAGATGGAAAAGTCCACTGTTAGTCAGTTATTAGAACCTGAATATTTCCAAACTGATGCAACAGTACAACTAAATTCATTTTTATTAAGTGTTTATAATTAGTACTATGTCGACTCCGATATTGTGAACATCCACAGCTCAGTAAAAATTCAAATCTCAATCTTAATTTCAACCTAGCATACTTCTCTCAATCATATGCCTCATTTGTTACCACTCTCTACATAACTCTAGCACCTATATGAGGAGGTAGACCAAAAAGATCTCATTGTCAGCCAAGTGACAGCGTACCCTTCTCACTGCAATTCTTTTAGGTTATGGTACACCAATAGCAATTAAGTGATCCGATAAGTTGAGGTAGGAATGCTTATGCTACAGTTAGTGGGAACATTAAAAGCTATGAATAACAGATTCTAACATCTTCATTTTAGCACATCCCTTTCAGATCCCCTGTAGAGAAATGGAGAATATATTGATCAACCACACCTTCAAACAAATGTATAAGTCTTAAATAATGCCCTCGTTTCTTTCATCTCCCCACCTTAGTCTTTAGCTGGGCATCCTGTCTACCCTGCTACCCATTTCAATACCCGGATGAATGTATCGTATCGCTTCATGTCAGATGACATCCCTCTGTAGCTTTATGATGTAAGGGCACCATTCGACCAATCACCCTAGGTGACTATTATACAGTAGGACGAGACATCAGCAATTACCAACTAGGTAACTATCTTTTATTATGACTGCATTGCAAGTAGGAGGTGTAATGAGAAAGTACTCTGAACCATTGAAAGCAGTGGGCTCCTTTTGAAAGTGGGCTGGATTTAGAAGAACACAGTTTCTAAACAGCAGTCCATCTTGAGTATAAGAGTCCCACATACAGAGTAGAGGGAAACAGGTTAAATGAGCTTCCCTCTATGTGATAGCAAGTCAATCGCTCTCACTTTAGACAACTCGTTTTAGCCTGAAAGACGGTATTTAACTCGGAGGACATATTCCTAGTACAAGTATCTAAAGAATGTTTTCTCAGCCTTGCAGACAGTCAAAGTCTTTGATAAACTACCATGATGCCCATGGAGTCTTCAGTATTGCTATCGTCTTCAAAAATTAAATCTATTCTGAAGACACCCCTCAACATGTAACAAGAGCATTCAGGTGCTATGAACATCTTTTAATGACAAGTAAAAAGATAAAATGCGACTTTGACTTACCATATTAACTGATGAGGCAGGTAGTAGATTGATGGCTGAGTTTTTTCTTCTTTTTTTTTGTCTCAGCAACGCAGAGAAATTTCTTCTGCAACACTGCCTCTGCTGGCCATTCAGTATATTCTGCAGATGGAAAAGTCCACTGTTAGTCAGTTATTAGAACCTGAATATTTCCAAACTGATGCAACAGTACAATTAAATGAATTTTTATTAAGTGTTTATAATTAGTACTATGGCGACTGCGATATTGTGAACATCCACAGCTCAGTAAAAATTCAAATCTCAATTTTAATTTCAACCTAGCATACTTCTCTCAATCATATGCCTCATTTGTTACCACTCTCTACAGAACTCTAGCACCTATATGAAGAGGTAGATCAAAAAGATCTCATTGTCAGCCAAGTGACAGCGTACCCTTCTCACTGCAATTCGTTTAGGTTATGGTACACCAATAGCAATTAAGTGATCCGATAAGTTGAGGGAGGAATGCTTATGCTAGAGTTAGTGGGAATAATAAAAGCTATGAATAACAGATTCTAACATCTTCATTTTAGCAAATCCCTTTCAGATCACCTATTGAGAACTCGAGAATATACTGATCAACCACAGCTACAAACAAATGCATAAGTCTTAAATAATTCCCTCGTTTCTTTCATCTCCCCACCGTAGTCTTTAGCTGGGCATCCTGTCTACCCTGCTACCCATTTCAATACCCGGATGAATGTATCCTATCGCTTCATGTCAGATGACATCCCTCTGTAGCTTTATGATGTAAGGGCACCATTCGACCAATCACCCTGGGTGACTATTATACAGTAGGACGAGACATCAGCAATTACCAACTAGGTAACTATCTTTCATTATGACTGCAATGCAAGTAGGAGGTGTAATGGGAAAGAACTCTGAACCATTGAAAGCAGGGGCTCCTTTTGAAAGTGGGCTGGATTTAGAAGAACACAGTTTCTAAACAGCAGTCCATCTTGAGTATAAGAGTCCCACATACAAAGTGGAGGGAAACAGGTTAAATGAGCTTCCTTCTATGTGATAGCAAGTCAATCACTCTCACTTTAGACAACTCGTTTCAGCCTGAAAGACGGCATTTAACTCGGAGGACATATTCCTAGTACAAGTATCTAAAGAAGGTTTTGTCAGCCTTGCAGACAGTCAAAGTCTTTGATAAACTACCATGATGCCCATAGCGTCTTCAGTATTGCTACCGTCTTCAAAAATTAAATCTATTCTGAAGACCCCCCTCAACAGGTAACGAGAGCATTCAGGTGCTATGAACATCTTTTAATGACAAGTAAAAAGATAAAATGCGACTTTGACTTACCATATTAATTGATGAGGCAGGTAGTAGATTGATGGCTGAGTTTTTTCTTTTTTGTCTCAGCAACGCAGAGAACTTTCTTCTGCAACACTGCCTCTGCTGGCCATTCAGTATATTCTGCAGATGGAAAAGTCCACTGTTAGTCAGTTATTAGAACCTGAATATTTCCAAACTGATGCAACAGTACAACTAAATTAATTTTTATTAAGTGTTTATAATTAGTACTATGGCGACTGCGATATTGTGAACATCCACAGCTCAGTAAAAATTCAAATCTCAATTTTAATTTCAACCTAGCATACTTCTCTCAATCATATGCCTCATTTGTTACCACTCTCTACAGAACTCTAGCACCTATATGAGGAGGTAGATCAAAAAGATCTCATTGTCAGCCAAGTGACAGCGTACCCTTCTCACTGCAATTCGTTTAGGTTATGGTACACCAATAGCAATTAAGTGATCCGATAAGTTGAGGGAGGAATGCTTATGCTAGAGTTATTGGGAATAATAAAAGCTATGAATAACAGATTCTAACATCTTCATTTTAGCAAATCCCTTTCAGATCACCTTTTGAGAACTCGAGAATATACTGATCAACCACAGCTACAAACAAATGCATAAGTCTTAAATAATGCCCTCGTTTCTTTCATCTCCCCACCGTAGTCTTTAGCTGGGCATCCTGTCTACCCTGCTACCCATTTCAATACCCGGATGAATGTATCCTATCGCTTCATGTCAGATGACATCCCTCTGTAGCTTTATGATGTAAGGGCACCATTCGACCAATCACCCTGGGTGACTATTATACAGTAGGACGAGACATCACCAATTACCAACTAGGTAACTATCTTTCATTATGACTGCAATGCAAGTAGGAGGTGTAATGGGAAAGAACTCTGAACCATTGAAAGCAGGGGCTCCTTTTGAAAGTGGGCTGGATTTAGAAGAACACAGAGTTTCTAAACAGCAGTCCATCTTGAGTATAAGAGTCCCACATACAGAGTGGAGGGAAACAGGTTAAATGAGCTTCCCTCTATGTGATAGCAAGTCAATCACTCTCACTTTAGACAACTCGTTTCAGCCTGAAAGACGGTATTTAACTCGGAGGACATATTCCTAGTACAAGTATCTAAAGAAGGTTTTGTCAGCCTTGCAGACAGTCAAAGTCTTTGATAAACTACCATGATGCCCATGGCGTCTTCAGTATTGCTACTGTCTTGAAAAATTAAATGTATTCTGACGACCCCCCTCAACAGGTAACGAGAGCATTCAGGTGCTATGAACATCTTTTAATGACAAGTAAAAAGATAAAATGCGACTTTGACTTACCATATTAATTGATGAGGCAGGTAGTAGATTGATGGCTGAGTTTTTTCTTTTTTGTCTCAGCAACGCAGAGAACTTTCTTCTGCAACACTGCCTCTGCTGGCCATTCAGTATATTCTGCAGATGGAAAAGTCCACTGTTAGTCAGTTATTAGAACCTGAATATTTCCAAACTGATGCAACAGTACAACTAAATTCATTTTTATTAAGTGTTTATAATTAGTACTATGTCGACTCCGATATTGTGAACATCCACAGCTCAGTAAAAATTCAAATCTCAATCTTAATTTCAACCTAGCATACTTCTCTCAATCATATGCCTCATTTGTTACCACTCTCTACATAACTCTAGCACCTATATGAGGAGGTAGACCAAAAAGATCTCATTGTCAGCCAAGTGACAGCGTACCCTTCTCACTGCAATTCTTTTAGGTTATGGTACACCAATAGCAATTAAGTGATCCGATAAGTTGAGGTAGGAATGCTTATGCTACAGTTAGTGGGAACATTAAAAGCTATGAATAACAGATTCTAACATCTTCATTTTAGCACATCCCTTTCAGATCCCCTGTAGATAAATGGAGAATATATTGATCAACCACACCTTCAAACAAATGTATAAGTCTTAAATAATGCCCTCGTTTCTTTCATCTCCCCACCTTAGTCTTTAGCTGGGCATCCTGTCTACCCTGCTACCCATTTCAATACCCGGATGAATGTATCGTATCGCTTCATGTCAGATGACATCCCTCTGTAGCTTTATGATGTAAGGGCACCATTCGACCAATCACCCTAGGTGACTATTATACAGTAGGACGAGACATCAGCAATTACCAACTAGGTAACTATCTTTTATTATGACTGCATTGCAAGTAGGAGGTGTAATGAGAAAGTACTCTGAACCATTGAAAGCAGTGGGCTCCTTTTGAAAGTGGGCTGGATTTAGAAGAACACAGTTTCTAAACAGCAGTCCATCTTGAGTATAAGAGTCCCACATACAGAGTAGAGGGAAACAGGTTAAATGAGCTTCCCTCTATGTGATAGCAAGTCAATCGCTCTCACTTTAGACAACTCGTTTTAGCCTGAAAGACGGTATTTAACTCGGAGGACATATTCCTAGTACAAGTATCTAAAGAATGTTTTCTCAGCCTTGCAGACAGTCAAAGTCTTTGATAAACTACCATGATGCCCATGGAGTCTTCAGTATTGCTATCGTCTTCAAAAATTAAATCTATTCTGAAGACACCCCTCAACATGTAACAAGAGCATTCAGGTGCTATGAACATCTTTTAATGACAAGTAAAAAGATAAAATGCGACTTTGACTTACCATATTAACTGATGAGGCAGGTAGTAGATTGATGGCTGAGTTTTTTCTTCTTTTTTTTTGTCTCAGCAACGCAGAGAAATTTCTTCTGCAACACTGCCTCTGCTGGCCATTCAGTATATTCTGCAGATGGAAAAGTCCACTGTTAGTCAGTTATTAGAACCTGAATATTTCCAAACTGATGCAACAGTACAATTAAATGAATTTTTATTAAGTGTTTATAATTAGTACTATGGCGACTGCGATATTGTGAACATCCACAGCTCAGTAAAAATTCAAATCTCAATTTTAATTTCAACCTAGCATACTTCTCTCAATCATATGCCTCATTTGTTACCACTCTCTACAGAACTCTAGCACCTATATGAGGAGGTAGATCAAAAAGATCTCATTGTCAGCCAAGTGACAGCGTACCCTTCTCACTGCAATTCGTTTAGGTTATGGTACACCAATAGCAATTAAGTGATCCGATAAGTTGAGGGAGGAATGCTTATGCTAGAGTTAGTGGGAATAATAAAAGGTATGAATAACAGATTCTAACATCTTCATTTTAGCAAATCCCTTTCAGATCACCTATTGAGAACTCGAGAATATACTGATCAACCACAGCTACAAACAAATGCATAAGTCTTAAATAATTCCCTCGTTTCTTTCATCTCCCCACCGTAGTCTTTAGCTGGGCATCCTGTCTACCCTGCTACCCATTTCAATACCCGGATGAATGTATCCTATCGCTTCATGTCAGATGACATCCCTCTGTAGCTTTATGATGTAAGGGCACCATTCGACCAATCACCCTGGGTGACTATTATACAGTAGGACGAGACATCAGCAATTACCAACTAGGTAACTATCTTTCATTATGACTGCAATGCAAGTAGGAGGTGTAATGGGAAAGAACTCTGAACCATTGAAAGCAGGGGCTCCTTTTGAAAGTGGGCTGGATTTAGAAGAACACAGTTTCTAAACAGCAGTCCATCTTGAGTATAAGAGTCCCACATACAAAGTGGAGGGAAACAGGTTAAATGAGCTTCCTTCTATGTGATAGCAAGTCAATCACTCTCACTTTAGACAACTCGTTTCAGCCTGAAAGACGGCATTTAACTCGGAGGACATATTCCTAGTACAAGTATCTAAAGAAGGTTTTGTCAGCCTTGCAGACAGTCAAAGTCTTTGATAAACTACCATGATGCCCATAGCGTCTTCAGTATTGCTACCGTCTTCAAAAATTAAATCTATTCTGAAGACCCCCCTCAACAGGTAACGAGAGCATTCAGGTGCTATGAACATCTTTTAATGACAAGTAAAAAGATAAAATGCGACTTTGACTTACCATATTAATTGATGAGGCAGGTAGTAGATTGATGGCTGAGTTTTTTCTTTTTTGTCTCAGCAACGCAGAGAACTTTCTTCTGCAACACTGCCTCTGCTGGCCATTCAGTATATTCTGCAGATGGAAAAGTCCACTGTTAGTCAGTTATTAGAACCTGAATATTTCCAAACTGATGCAACAGTACAACTAAATTAATTTTTATTAAGTGTTTATAATTAGTACTATGGCGACTGCGATATTGTGAACATCCACAGCTCAGTAAAAATTCAAATCTCAATTTTAATTTCAACCTAGCATACTTCTCTCAATCATATGCCTCATTTGTTACCACTCTCTACAGAACTCTAGCACCTATATGAGGAGGTAGATCAAAAAGATCTCATTGTCAGCCAAGTGACAGCGTACCCTTCTCACTGCAATTCGTTTAGGTTATGGTACACCAATAGCAATTAAGTGATCCGATAAGTTGAGGGAGGAATGCTTATGCTAGAGTTAGTGGGAATAATAAAAGGTATGAATAACAGATTCTAACATCTTCATTTTAGCAAATCCCTTTCAGATCACCTATTGAGAACTCGAGAATATACTGATCAACCACAGCTACAAACAAATGCATAAGTCTTAAATAATTCCCTCGTTTCTTTCATCTCCCCACCGTAGTCTTTAGCTGGGCATCCTGTCTACCCTGCTACCCATTTCAATACCCGGATGAATGTATCCTATCGCTTCATGTCAGATGACATCCCTCTGTAGCTTTATGATGTAAGGGCACCATTCGACCAATCACCCTGGGTGACTATTATACAGTAGGACGAGACATCAGCAATTACCAACTAGGTAACTATCTTTCATTATGACTGCAATGCAAGTAGGAGGTGTAATGGGAAAGAACTCTGAACCATTGAAAGCAGGGGCTCCTTTTGAAAGTGGGCTGGATTTAGAAGAACACAGTTTCTAAACAGCAGTCCATCTTGAGTATAAGAGTCCCACATACAAAGTGGAGGGAAACAGGTTAAATGAGCTTCCTTCTATGTGATAGCAAGTCAATCACTCTCACTTTAGACAACTCGTTTCAGCCTGAAAGACGGCATTTAACTCGGAGGACATATTCCTAGTACAAGTATCTAAAGAAGGTTTTGTCAGCCTTGCAGACAGTCAAAGTCTTTGATAAACTACCATGATGCCCATAGCGTCTTCAGTATTGCTACCGTCTTCAAAAATTAAATCTATTCTGAAGACCCCCCTCAACAGGTAACGAGAGCATTCAGGTGCTATGAACATCTTTTAATGACAAGTAAAAAGATAAAATGCGACTTTGACTTACCATATTAATTGATGAGGCAGGTAGTAGATTGATGGCTGAGTTTTTTCTTTTTTGTCTCAGCAACGCAGAGAACTTTCTTCTGCAACACTGCCTCTGCTGGCCATTCAGTATATTCTGCAGATGGAAAAGTCCACTGTTAGTCAGTTATTAGAACCTGAATATTTCCAAACTGATGCAACAGTACAACTAAATTAATTTTTATTAAGTGTTTATAATTAGTACTATGGCGACTGCGATATTGTGAACATCCACAGCTCAGTAAAAATTCAAATCTCAATTTTAATTTCAACCTAGCATACTTCTCTCAATCATATGCCTCATTTGTTACCACTCTCTACAGAACTCTAGCACCTATATGAGGAGGTAGATCAAAAAGATCTCATTGTCAGCCAAGTGACAGCGTACCCTTCTCACTGCAATTCGTTTAGGTTATGGTACACCAATAGCAATTAAGTGATCCGATAAGTTGAGGGAGGAATGCTTATGCTAGAGTTATTGGGAATAATAAAAGCTATGAATAACAGATTCTAACATCTTCATTTTAGCAAATCCCTTTCAGATCACCTTTTGAGAACTCGAGAATATACTGATCAACCACAGCTACAAACAAATGCATAAGTCTTAAATAATGCCCTCGTTTCTTTCATCTCCCCACCGTAGTCTTTAGCTGGGCATCCTGTCTACCCTGCTACCCATTTCAATACCCGGATGAATGTATCCTATCGCTTCATGTCAGATGACATCCCTCTGTAGCTTTATGATGTAAGGGCACCATTCGACCAATCACCCTGGGTGACTATTATACAGTAGGACGAGACATCACCAATTACCAACTAGGTAACTATCTTTCATTATGACTGCAATGCAAGTAGGAGGTGTAATGGGAAAGAACTCTGAACCATTGAAAGCAGGGGCTCCTTTTGAAAGTGGGCTGGATTTAGAAGAACACAGAGTTTCTAAACAGCAGTCCATCTTGAGTATAAGAGTCCCACATACAGAGTGGAGGGAAACAGGTTAAATGAGCTTCCCTCTATGTGATAGCAAGTCAATCACTCTCACTTTAGACAACTCGTTTCAGCCTGAAAGACGGTATTTAACTCGGAGGACATATTCCTAGTACAAGTATCTAAAGAAGGTTTTGTCAGCCTTGCAGACAGTCAAAGTCTTTGATAAACTACCATGATGCCCATGGCGTCTTCAGTATTGCTACTGTCTTGAAAAATTAAATGTATTCTGACGACCCCCCTCAACAGGTAACGAGAGCATTCAGGTGCTATGAACATCTTTTAATGACAAGTAAAAAGATAAAATGCGACTTTGACTTACCATATTAATTGATGAGGCAGGTAGTAGATTGATGGCTGAGTTTTTTCTTTTTTGTCTCAGCAACGCAGAGAACTTTCTTCTGCAACACTGCCTCTGCTGGCCATTCAGTATATTCTGCAGATGGAAAAGTCCACTGTTAGTCAGTTATTAGAACCTGAATATTTCCAAACTGATGCAACAGTACAACTAAATTCATTTTTATTAAGTGTTTATAATTAGTACTATGTCGACTCCGATATTGTGAACATCCACAGCTCAGTAAAAATTCAAATCTCAATCTTAATTTCAACCTAGCATACTTCTCTCAATCATATGCCTCATTTGTTACCACTCTCTACATAACTCTAGCACCTATATGAGGAGGTAGACCAAAAAGATCTCATTGTCAGCCAAGTGACAGCGTACCCTTCTCACTGCAATTCTTTTAGGTTATGGTACACCAATAGCAATTAAGTGATCCGATAAGTTGAGGTAGGAATGCTTATGCTACAGTTAGTGGGAACATTAAAAGCTATGAATAACAGATTCTAACATCTTCATTTTAGCACATCCCTTTCAGATCCCCTGTAGAGAAATGGAGAATATATTGATCAACCACACCTTCAAACAAATGTATAAGTCTTAAATAATGCCCTCGTTTCTTTCATCTCCCCACCTTAGTCTTTAGCTGGGCATCCTGTCTACCCTGCTACCCATTTCAATACCCGGATGAATGTATCGTATCGCTTCATGTCAGATGACATCCCTCTGTAGCTTTATGATGTAAGGGCACCATTCGACCAATCACCCTAGGTGACTATTATACAGTAGGACGAGACATCAGCAATTACCAACTAGGTAACTATCTTTTATTATGACTGCATTGCAAGTAGGAGGTGTAATGAGAAAGTACTCTGAACCATTGAAAGCAGTGGGCTCCTTTTGAAAGTGGGCTGGATTTAGAAGAACACAGTTTCTAAACAGCAGTCCATCTTGAGTATAAGAGTCCCACATACAGAGTAGAGGGAAACAGGTTAAATGAGCTTCCCTCTATGTGATAGCAAGTCAATCGCTCTCACTTTAGACAACTCGTTTTAGCCTGAAAGACGGTATTTAACTCGGAGGACATATTCCTAGTACAAGTATCTAAAGAATGTTTTCTCAGCCTTGCAGACAGTCAAAGTCTTTGATAAACTACCATGATGCCCATGGAGTCTTCAGTATTGCTATCGTCTTCAAAAATTAAATCTATTCTGAAGACACCCCTCAACATGTAACAAGAGCATTCAGGTGCTATGAACATCTTTTAATGACAAGTAAAAAGATAAAATGCGACTTTGACTTACCATATTAACTGATGAGGCAGGTAGTAGATTGATGGCTGAGTTTTTTCTTCTTTTTTTTTGTCTCAGCAACGCAGAGAAATTTCTTCTGCAACACTGCCTCTGCTGGCCATTCAGTATATTCTGCAGATGGAAAAGTCCACTGTTAGTCAGTTATTAGAACCTGAATATTTCCAAACTGATGCAACAGTACAATTAAATGAATTTTTATTAAGTGTTTATAATTAGTACTATGGCGACTGCGATATTGTGAACATCCACAGCTCAGTAAAAATTCAAATCTCAATTTTAATTTCAACCTAGCATACTTCTCTCAATCATATGCCTCATTTGTTACCACTCTCTACAGAACTCTAGCACCTATATGAGGAGGTAGATCAAAAAGATCTCATTGTCAGCCAAGTGACAGCGTACCCTTCTCACTGCAATTCGTTTAGGTTATGGTACACCAATAGCAATTAAGTGATCCGATAAGTTGAGGGAGGAATGCTTATGCTAGAGTTAGTGGGAATAATAAAAGGTATGAATAACAGATTCTAACATCTTCATTTTAGCAAATCCCTTTCAGATCACCTATTGAGAACTCGAGAATATACTGATCAACCACAGCTACAAACAAATGCATAAGTCTTAAATAATTCCCTCGTTTCTTTCATCTCCCCACCGTAGTCTTTAGCTGGGCATCCTGTCTACCCTGCTACCCATTTCAATACCCGGATGAATGTATCCTATCGCTTCATGTCAGATGACATCCCTCTGTAGCTTTATGATGTAAGGGCACCATTCGACCAATCACCCTGGGTGACTATTATACAGTAGGACGAGACATCAGCAATTACCAACTAGGTAACTATCTTTCATTATGACTGCAATGCAAGTAGGAGGTGTAATGGGAAAGAACTCTGAACCATTGAAAGCAGGGGCTCCTTTTGAAAGTGGGCTGGATTTAGAAGAACACAGTTTCTAAACAGCAGTCCATCTTGAGTATAAGAGTCCCACATACAAAGTGGAGGGAAACAGGTTAAATGAGCTTCCTTCTATGTGATAGCAAGTCAATCACTCTCACTTTAGACAACTCGTTTCAGCCTGAAAGACGGCATTTAACTCGGAGGACATATTCCTAGTACAAGTATCTAAAGAAGGTTTTGTCAGCCTTGCAGACAGTCAAAGTCTTTGATAAACTACCATGATGCCCATAGCGTCTTCAGTATTGCTACCGTCTTCAAAAATTAAATCTATTCTGAAGACCCCCCTCAACAGGTAACGAGAGCATTCAGGTGCTATGAACATCTTTTAATGACAAGTAAAAAGATAAAATGCGACTTTGACTTACCATATTAATTGATGAGGCAGGTAGTAGATTGATGGCTGAGTTTTTTCTTTTTTGTCTCAGCAACGCAGAGAACTTTCTTCTGCAACACTGCCTCTGCTGGCCATTCAGTATATTCTGCAGATGGAAAAGTCCACTGTTAGTCAGTTATTAGAACCTGAATATTTCCAAACTGATGCAACAGTACAACTAAATTAATTTTTATTAAGTGTTTATAATTAGTACTATGGCGACTGCGATATTGTGAACATCCACAGCTCAGTAAAAATTCAAATCTCAATTTTAATTTCAACCTAGCATACTTCTCTCAATCATATGCCTCATTTGTTACCACTCTCTACAGAACTCTAGCACCTATATGAGGAGGTAGATCAAAAAGATCTCATTGTCAGCCAAGTGACAGCGTACCCTTCTCACTGCAATTCGTTTAGGTTATGGTACACCAATAGCAATTAAGTGATCCGATAAGTTGAGGGAGGAATGCTTATGCTAGAGTTATTGGGAATAATAAAAGCTATGAATAACAGATTCTAACATCTTCATTTTAGCAAATCCCTTTCAGATCACCTTTTGAGAACTCGAGAATATACTGATCAACCACAGCTACAAACAAATGCATAAGTCTTAAATAATGCCCTCGTTTCTTTCATCTCCCCACCGTAGTCTTTAGCTGGGCATCCTGTCTACCCTGCTACCCATTTCAATACCCGGATGAATGTATCCTATCGCTTCATGTCAGATGACATCCCTCTGTAGCTTTATGATGTAAGGGCACCATTCGACCAATCACCCTGGGTGACTATTATACAGTAGGACGAGACATCACCAATTACCAACTAGGTAACTATCTTTCATTATGACTGCAATGCAAGTAGGAGGTGTAATGGGAAAGAACTCTGAACCATTGAAAGCAGGGGCTCCTTTTGAAAGTGGGCTGGATTTAGAAGAACACAGAGTTTCTAAACAGCAGTCCATCTTGAGTATAAGAGTCCCACATACAGAGTGGAGGGAAACAGGTTAAATGAGCTTCCCTCTATGTGATAGCAAGTCAATCACTCTCACTTTAGACAACTCGTTTCAGCCTGAAAGACGGTATTTAACTCGGAGGACATATTCCTAGTACAAGTATCTAAAGAAGGTTTTGTCAGCCTTGCAGACAGTCAAAGTCTTTGATAAACTACCATGATGCCCATGGCGTCTTCAGTATTGCTACTGTCTTGAAAAATTAAATGTATTCTGACGACCCCCCTCAACAGGTAACGAGAGCATTCAGGTGCTATGAACATCTTTTAATGACAAGTAAAAAGATAAAATGCGACTTTGACTTACCATATTAATTGATGAGGCAGGTAGTAGATTGATGGCTGAGTTTTTTCTTTTTTGTCTCAGCAACGCAGAGAACTTTCTTCTGCAACACTGCCTCTGCTGGCCATTCAGTATATTCTGCAGATGGAAAAGTCCACTGTTAGTCAGTTATTAGAACCTGAATATTTCCAAACTGATGCAACAGTACAACTAAATTCATTTTTATTAAGTGTTTATAATTAGTACTATGTCGACTCCGATATTGTGAACATCCACAGCTCAGTAAAAATTCAAATCTCAATCTTAATTTCAACCTAGCATACTTCTCTCAATCATATGCCTCATTTGTTACCACTCTCTACATAACTCTAGCACCTATATGAGGAGGTAGACCAAAAAGATCTCATTGTCAGCCAAGTGACAGCGTACCCTTCTCACTGCAATTCTTTTAGGTTATGGTACACCAATAGCAATTAAGTGATCCGATAAGTTGAGGTAGGAATGCTTATGCTACAGTTAGTGGGAACATTAAAAGCTATGAATAACAGATTCTAACATCTTCATTTTAGCACATCCCTTTCAGATCCCCTGTAGAGAAATGGAGAATATATTGATCAACCACACCTTCAAACAAATGTATAAGTCTTAAATAATGCCCTCGTTTCTTTCATCTCCCCACCTTAGTCTTTAGCTGGGCATCCTGTCTACCCTGCTACCCATTTCAATACCCGGATGAATGTATCGTATCGCTTCATGTCAGATGACATCCCTCTGTAGCTTTATGATGTAAGGGCACCATTCGACCAATCACCCTAGGTGACTATTATACAGTAGGACGAGACATCAGCAATTACCAACTAGGTAACTATCTTTTATTATGACTGCATTGCAAGTAGGAGGTGTAATGAGAAAGTACTCTGAACCATTGAAAGCAGTGGGCTCCTTTTGAAAGTGGGCTGGATTTAGAAGAACACAGTTTCTAAACAGCAGTCCATCTTGAGTATAAGAGTCCCACATACAGAGTGGAGGGAAACAGGTTAAATGAGCTTCCCTCTATGTGATAGCAAGTCAATCACTCTCACTTTAGACAACTCGTTTCAGCCTGAAAGACGGTATTTAACTCGGAGGACATATTCCTAGTACAAGTATCTAAAGAAGGTTTTGTCAGCCTTGCAGACAGTCAAAGTCTTTGATAAACTACCATGATGCCCATGGCGTCTTCAGTATTGCTACTGTCTTGAAAAATTAAATGTATTCTGACGACCCCCCTCAACAGGTAACGAGAGCATTCAGGTGCTATGAACATCTTTTAATGACAAGTAAAAAGATAAAATGCGACTTTGACTTACCATATTAATTGATGAGGCAGGTAGTAGATTGATGGCTGAGTTTTTTCTTTTTTGTCTCAGCAACGCAGAGAACTTTCTTCTGCAACACTGCCTCTGCTGGCCATTCAGTATATTCTGCAGATGGAAAAGTCCACTGTTAGTCAGTTATTAGAACCTGAATATTTCCAAACTGATGCAACAGTACAACTAAATTCATTTTTATTAAGTGTTTATAATTAGTACTATGTCGACTCCGATATTGTGAATATCCACAGCTCAGTAAAAATTCAAATCTCAATCTTAATTTCAACCTAGCATACTTCTCTCAATCATATGCCTCATTTGTTACCACTCTCTACATAACTCTAGCACCTATATGAGGAGGTAGACCAAAAAGATCTCATTGTCAGCCAAGTGATAGCGTACCCTTCTCACTGCAATTCTTTTAGGTTATGGTACACCAATAGCAATTAAGTGATCCGATAAGTTGAGGTAGGAATGCTTATGCTACAGTTAGTGGGAACATTAAAAGCTATGAATAACAGATTCTAACATCTTCATTTTAGCACATCCCTTTCAGATCCCCTGTAGAGAAATGGAGAATATATTGATCAACCACACCTTCAAACAAATGTATAAGTCTTAAATAATGCCCTCGTTTCTTTCATCTCCCCACCTTAGTCTTTAGCTGGGCATCCTGTCTACCCTGCTACCCATTTCAATACCCGGATGAATGTATCGTATCGCTTCATGTCAGATGACATCCCTCTGTAGCTTTATGATGTAAGGGCACCATTCGACCAATCACCCTAGGTGACTATTATACAGTAGGACGAGACATCAGCAATTACCAACTAGGTAACTATCTTTTATTATGACTGCATTGCAAGTAGGAGGTGTAATGAGAAAGTACTCTGAACCATTGAAAGCAGTGGGCTCCTTTTGAAAGTGGGCTGGATTTAGAAGAACACAGTTTCTAAACAGCAGTCCATCTTGAGTATAAGAGTCCCACATACAGAGTAGAGGGAAACAGGTTAAATGAGCTTCCCTCTATGTGATAGCAAGTCAATCGCTCTCACTTTAGACAACTCGTTTTAGCCTGAAAGACGGTATTTAACTCGGAGGACATATTCCTAGTACAAGTATCTAAAGAATGTTTTCTCAGCCTTGCAGACAGTCAAAGTCTTTGATAAACTACCATGATGCCCATGGAGTCTTCAGTATTGCTATCGTCTTCAAAAATTAAATCTATTCTGAAGACACCCCTCAACATGTAACAAGAGCATTCAGGTGCTATGAACATCTTTTAATGACAAGTAAAAAGATAAAATGCGACTTTGACTTACCATATTAACTGATGAGGCAGGTAGTAGATTGATGGCTGAGTTTTTTCTTCTTTTTTTTTGTCTCAGCAACGCAGAGAAATTTCTTCTGCAACACTGCCTCTGCTGGCCATTCAGTATATTCTGCAGATGGAAAAGTCCACTGTTAGTCAGTTATTAGAACCTGAATATTTCCAAACTGATGCAACAGTACAATTAAATGAATTTTTATTAAGTGTTTATAATTAGTACTATGGCGACTGCGATATTGTGAACATCCACAGCTCAGTAAAAATTCAAATCTCAATTTTAATTTCAACCTAGCATACTTCTCTCAATCATATGCCTCATTTGTTACCACTCTCTACAGAACTCTAGCACCTATATGAAGAGGTAGATCAAAAAGATCTCATTGTCAGCCAAGTGACAGCGTACCCTTCTCACTGCAATTCGTTTAGGTTATGGTACACCAATAGCAATTAAGTGATCCGATAAGTTGAGGGAGGAATGCTTATGCTAGAGTTAGTGGGAATAATAAAAGCTATGAATAACAGATTCTAACATCTTCATTTTAGCAAATCCCTTTCAGATCACCTATTGAGAACTCGAGAATATACTGATCAACCACAGCTACAAACAAATGCATAAGTCTTAAATAATTCCCTCGTTTCTTTCATCTCCCCACCGTAGTCTTTAGCTGGGCATCCTGTCTACCCTGCTACCCATTTCAATACCCGGATGAATGTATCCTATCGCTTCATGTCAGATGACATCCCTCTGTAGCTTTATGATGTAAGGGCACCATTCGACCAATCACCCTGGGTGACTATTATACAGTAGGACGAGACATCAGCAATTACCAACTAGGTAACTATCTTTCATTATGACTGCAATGCAAGTAGGAGGTGTAATGGGAAAGAACTCTGAACCATTGAAAGCAGGGGCTCCTTTTGAAAGTGGGCTGGATTTAGAAGAACACAGTTTCTAAACAGCAGTCCATCTTGAGTATAAGAGTCCCACATACAAAGTGGAGGGAAACAGGTTAAATGAGCTTCCTTCTATGTGATAGCAAGTCAATCACTCTCACTTTAGACAACTCGTTTCAGCCTGAAAGACGGCATTTAACTCGGAGGACATATTCCTAGTACAAGTATCTAAAGAAGGTTTTGTCAGCCTTGCAGACAGTCAAAGTCTTTGATAAACTACCATGATGCCCATAGCGTCTTCAGTATTGCTACCGTCTTCAAAAATTAAATCTATTCTGAAGACCCCCCTCAACAGGTAACGAGAGCATTCAGGTGCTATGAACATCTTTTAATGACAAGTAAAAAGATAAAATGCGACTTTGACTTACCATATTAATTGATGAGGCAGGTAGTAGATTGATGGCTGAGTTTTTTCTTTTTTGTCTCAGCAACGCAGAGAACTTTCTTCTGCAACACTGCCTCTGCTGGCCATTCAGTATATTCTGCAGATGGAAAAGTCCACTGTTAGTCAGTTATTAGAACCTGAATATTTCCAAACTGATGCAACAGTACAACTAAATTAATTTTTATTAAGTGTTTATAATTAGTACTATGGCGACTGCGATATTGTGAACATCCACAGCTCAGTAAAAATTCAAATCTCAATTTTAATTTCAACCTAGCATACTTCTCTCAATCATATGCCTCATTTGTTACCACTCTCTACAGAACTCTAGCACCTATATGAGGAGGTAGATCAAAAAGATCTCATTGTCAGCCAAGTGACAGCGTACCCTTCTCACTGCAATTCGTTTAGGTTATGGTACACCAATAGCAATTAAGTGATCCGATAAGTTGAGGGAGGAATGCTTATGCTAGAGTTATTGGGAATAATAAAAGCTATGAATAACAGATTCTAACATCTTCATTTTAGCAAATCCCTTTCAGATCACCTTTTGAGAACTCGAGAATATACTGATCAACCACAGCTACAAACAAATGCATAAGTCTTAAATAATGCCCTCGTTTCTTTCATCTCCCCACCGTAGTCTTTAGCTGGGCATCCTGTCTACCCTGCTACCCATTTCAATACCCGGATGAATGTATCCTATCGCTTCATGTCAGATGACATCCCTCTGTAGCTTTATGATGTAAGGGCACCATTCGACCAATCACCCTGGGTGACTATTATACAGTAGGACGAGACATCACCAATTACCAACTAGGTAACTATCTTTCATTATGACTGCAATGCAAGTAGGAGGTGTAATGGGTAAGAACTCTGAACCATTGAAAGCAGGGGCTCCTTTTGAAAGTGGGCTGGATTTAGAAGAACACAGAGTTTCTAAACAGCAGTCCATCTTGAGTATAAGAGTCCCACATACAGAGTGGAGGGAAACAGGTTAAATGAGCTTCCCTCTATGTGATAGCAAGTCAATCACTCTCACTTTAGACAACTCGTTTCAGCCTGAAAGACGGTATTTAACTCGGAGGACATATTCCTAGTACAAGTATCTAAAGAAGGTTTTGTCAGCCTTGCAGACAGTCAAAGTCTTTGATAAACTACCATGATGCCCATGGCGTCTTCAGTATTGCTACTGTCTTGAAAAATTAAATGTATTCTGACGACCCCCCTCAACAGGTAACGAGAGCATTCAGGTGCTATGAACATCTTTTAATGACAAGTAAAAAGATAAAATGCGACTTTGACTTACCATATTAATTGATGAGGCAGGTAGTAGATTGATGGCTGAGTTTTTTCTTTTTTGTCTCAGCAACGCAGAGAACTTTCTTCTGCAACACTGCCTCTGCTGGCCATTCAGTATATTCTGCAGATGGAAAAGTCCACTGTTAGTCAGTTATTAGAACCTGAATATTTCCAAACTGATGCAACAGTACAACTAAATTCATTTTTATTAAGTGTTTATAATTAGTACTATGTCGACTCCGATATTGTGAACATCCACAGCTCAGTAAAAATTCAAATCTCAATCTTAATTTCAACCTAGCATACTTCTCTCAATCATATGCCTCATTTGTTACCACTCTCTACATAACTCTAGCACCTATATGAGGAGGTAGACCAAAAAGATCTCATTGTCAGCCAAGTGACAGCGTACCCTTCTCACTGCAATTCTTTTAGGTTATGGTACACCAATAGCAATTAAGTGATCCGATAAGTTGAGGTAGGAATGCTTATGCTACAGTTAGTGGGAACATTAAAAGCTATGAATAACAGATTCTAACATCTTCATTTTAGCACATCCCTTTCAGATCCCCTGTAGAGAAATGGAGAATATATTGATCAACCACACCTTCAAACAAATGTATAAGTCTTAAATAATGCCCTCGTTTCTTTCATCTCCCCACCTTAGTCTTTAGCTGGGCATCCTGTCTACCCTGCTACCCATTTCAATACCCGGATGAATGTATCGTATCGCTTCATGTCAGATGACATCCCTCTGTAGCTTTATGATGTAAGGGCACCATTCGACCAATCACCCTAGGTGACTATTATACAGTAGGACGAGACATCAGCAATTACCAACTAGGTAACTATCTTTTATTATGACTGCATTGCAAGTAGGAGGTGTAATGAGAAAGTACTCTGAACCATTGAAAGCAGTGGGCTCCTTTTGAAAGTGGGCTGGATTTAGAAGAACACAGTTTCTAAACAGCAGTCCATCTTGAGTATAAGAGTCCCACATACAGAGTAGAGGGAAACAGGTTAAATGAGCTTCCCTCTATGTGATAGCAAGTCAATCGCTCTCACTTTAGACAACTCGTTTTAGCCTGAAAGACGGTATTTAACTCGGAGGACATATTCCTAGTACAAGTATCTAAAGAATGTTTTCTCAGCCTTGCAGACAGTCAAAGTCTTTGATAAACTACCATGATGCCCATGGAGTCTTCAGTATTGCTATCGTCTTCAAAAATTAAATCTATTCTGAAGACACCCCTCAACATGTAACAAGAGCATTCAGGTGCTATGAACATCTTTTAATGACAAGTAAAAAGATAAAATGCGACTTTGACTTACCATATTAACTGATGAGGCAGGTAGTAGATTGATGGCTGAGTTTTTTCTTCTTTTTTTTTGTCTCAGCAACGCAGAGAAATTTCTTCTGCAACACTGCCTCTGCTGGCCATTCAGTATATTCTGCAGATGGAAAAGTCCACTGTTAGTCAGTTATTAGAACCTGAATATTTCCAAACTGATGCAACAGTACAATTAAATGAATTTTTATTAAGTGTTTATAATTAGTACTATGGCGACTGCGATATTGTGAACATCCACAGCTCAGTAAAAATTCAAATCTCAATTTTAATTTCAACCTAGCATACT
Organism: Triturus cristatus; assembly: GCF_964204655.1. NCBI lineage: Eukaryota > Metazoa > Chordata > Amphibia > Caudata > Salamandridae > Triturus > Triturus cristatus. The sequence goes on from NC_140588.1 coordinate 66,312,109, forward strand.
TCTCTCAATCATATGCCTCATTTGTTACCACTCTCTACAGAACTCTAGCACCTATATGAGGAGGTAGATCAAAAAGATCTCATTGTCAGCCAAGTGACAGCGTACCCTTCTCACTGCAATTCGTTTAGGTTATGGTACACCAATAGCAATTAAGTGATCCGATAAGTTGAGGGAGGAATGCTTATGCTAGAGTTAGTGGGAATAATAAAAGGTATGAATAACAGATTCTAACATCTTCATTTTAGCAAATCCCTTTCAGATCACCTATTGAGAACTCGAGAATATACTGATCAACCACAGCTACAAACAAATGCATAAGTCTTAAATAATTCCCTCGTTTCTTTCATCTCCCCACCGTAGTCTTTAGCTGGGCATCCTGTCTACCCTGCTACCCATTTCAATACCCGGATGAATGTATCCTATCGCTTCATGTCAGATGACATCCCTCTGTAGCTTTATGATGTAAGGGCACCATTCGACCAATCACCCTGGGTGACTATTATACAGTAGGACGAGACATCAGCAATTACCAACTAGGTAACTATCTTTCATTATGACTGCAATGCAAGTAGGAGGTGTAATGGGAAAGAACTCTGAACCATTGAAAGCAGGGGCTCCTTTTGAAAGTGGGCTGGATTTAGAAGAACACAGTTTCTAAACAGCAGTCCATCTTGAGTATAAGAGTCCCACATACAAAGTGGAGGGAAACAGGTTAAATGAGCTTCCTTCTATGTGATAGCAAGTCAATCACTCTCACTTTAGACAACTCGTTTCAGCCTGAAAGACGGCATTTAACTCGGAGGACATATTCCTAGTACAAGTATCTAAAGAAGGTTTTGTCAGCCTTGCAGACAGTCAAAGTCTTTGATAAACTACCATGATGCCCATAGCGTCTTCAGTATTGCTACCGTCTTCAAAAATTAAATCTATTCTGAAGACCCCCCTCAACAGGTAACGAGAGCATTCAGGTGCTATGAACATCTTTTAATGACAAGTAAAAAGATAAAATGCGACTTTGACTTACCATATTAATTGATGAGGCAGGTAGTAGATTGATGGCTGAGTTTTTTCTTTTTTGTCTCAGCAACGCAGAGAACTTTCTTCTGCAACACTGCCTCTGCTGGCCATTCAGTATATTCTGCAGATGGAAAAGTCCACTGTTAGTCAGTTATTAGAACCTGAATATTTCCAAACTGATGCAACAGTACAACTAAATTAATTTTTATTAAGTGTTTATAATTAGTACTATGGCGACTGCGATATTGTGAACATCCACAGCTCAGTAAAAATTCAAATCTCAATTTTAATTTCAAAATAGCATACTTCTCTCAATCATATGCCTCATTTGTTACCACTCTCTACAGAACTCTAGCACCTATATGAGGAGGTAGATCAAAAAGATCTCATTGTCAGCCAAGTGACAGCGTACCCTTCTCACTGCAATTCGTTTAGGTTATGGTACACCAATAGCAATTAAGTGATCCGATAAGTTGAGGGAGGAATGCTTATGCTAGAGTTAGTGGGAATAATAAAAGGTATGAATAACAGATTCTAACATCTTCATTTTAGCAAATCCCTTTCAGATCACCTATTGAGAACTCGAGAATATACTGATCAACCACAGCTACAAACAAATGCATAAGTCTTAAATAATTCCCTCGTTTCTTTCATCTCCCCACCGTAGTCTTTAGCTGGGCATCCTGTCTACCCTGCTACCCATTTCAATACCCGGATGAATGTATCCTATCGCTTCATGTCAGATGACATCCCTCTGTAGCTTTATGATGTAAGGGCACCATTCGACCAATCACCCTGGGTGACTATTATACAGTAGGACGAGACATCAGCAATTACCAACTAGGTAACTATCTTTCATTATGACTGCAATGCAAGTAGGAGGTGTAATGGGAAAGAACTCTGAACCATTGAAAGCAGGGGCTCCTTTTGAAAGTGGGCTGGATTTAGAAGAACACAGTTTCTAAACAGCAGTCCATCTTGAGTATAAGAGTCCCACATACAAAGTGGAGGGAAACAGGTTAAATGAGCTTCCTTCTATGTGATAGCAAGTCAATCACTCTCACTTTAGACAACTCGTTTCAGCCTGAAAGACGGCATTTAACTCGGAGGACATATTCCTAGTACAAGTATCTAAAGAAGGTTTTGTCAGCCTTGCAGACAGTCAAAGTCTTTGATAAACTACCATGATGCCCATAGCGTCTTCAGTATTGCTACCGTCTTCAAAAATTAAATCTATTCTGAAGACCCCCCTCAACAGGTAACGAGAGCATTCAGGTGCTATGAACATCTTTTAATGACAAGTAAAAAGATAAAATGCGACTTTGACTTACCATATTAATTGATGAGGCAGGTAGTAGATTGATGGCTGAGTTTTTTCTTTTTTGTCTCAGCAACGCAGAGAACTTTCTTCTGCAACACTGCCTCTGCTGGCCATTCAGTATATTCTGCAGATGGAAAAGTCCACTGTTAGTCAGTTATTAGAACCTGAATATTTCCAAACTGATGCAACAGTACAACTAAATTAATTTTTATTAAGTGTTTATAATTAGTACTATGGCGACTGCGATATTGTGAACATCCACAGCTCAGTAAAAATTCAAATCTCAATTTTAATTTCAACCTAGCATACTTCTCTCAATCATATGCCTCATTTGTTACCACTCTCTACAGAACTCTAGCACCTATATGAGGAGGTAGATCAAAAAGATCTCATTGTCAGCCAAGTGACAGCGTACCCTTCTCACTGCAATTCGTTTAGGTTATGGTACACCAATAGCAATTAAGTGATCCGATAAGTTGAGGGAGGAATGCTTATGCTAGAGTTATTGGGAATAATAAAAGCTATGAATAACAGATTCTAACATCTTCATTTTAGCAAATCCCTTTCAGATCACCTTTTGAGAACTCGAGAATATACTGATCAACCACAGCTACAAACAAATGCATAAGTCTTAAATAATGCCCTCGTTTCTTTCATCTCCCCACCGTAGTCTTTAGCTGGGCATCCTGTCTACCCTGCTACCCATTTCAATACCCGGATGAATGTATCCTATCGCTTCATGTCAGATGACATCCCTCTGTAGCTTTATGATGTAAGGGCACCATTCGACCAATCACCCTGGGTGACTATTATACAGTAGGACGAGACATCACCAATTACCAACTAGGTAACTATCTTTCATTATGACTGCAATGCAAGTAGGAGGTGTAATGGGAAAGAACTCTGAACCATTGAAAGCAGGGGCTCCTTTTGAAAGTGGGCTGGATTTAGAAGAACACAGAGTTTCTAAACAGCAGTCCATCTTGAGTATAAGAGTCCCACATACAGAGTGGAGGGAAACAGGTTAAATGAGCTTCCCTCTATGTGATAGCAAGTCAATCACTCTCACTTTAGACAACTCGTTTCAGCCTGAAAGACGGTATTTAACTCGGAGGACATATTCCTAGTACAAGTATCTAAAGAAGGTTTTGTCAGCCTTGCAGACAGTCAAAGTCTTTGATAAACTACCATGATGCCCATGGCGTCTTCAGTATTGCTACTGTCTTGAAAAATTAAATGTATTCTGACGACCCCCCTCAACAGGTAACGAGAGCATTCAGGTGCTATGAACATCTTTTAATGACAAGTAAAAAGATAAAATGCGACTTTGACTTACCATATTAATTGATGAGGCAGGTAGTAGATTGATGGCTGAGTTTTTTCTTTTTTGTCTCAGCAACGCAGAGAACTTTCTTCTGCAACACTGCCTCTGCTGGCCATTCAGTATATTCTGCAGATGGAAAAGTCCACTGTTAGTCAGTTATTAGAACCTGAATATTTCCAAACTGATGCAACAGTACAACTAAATTCATTTTTATTAAGTGTTTATAATTAGTACTATGTCGACTCCGATATTGTGAACATCCACAGCTCAGTAAAAATTCAAATCTCAATCTTAATTTCAACCTAGCATACTTCTCTCAATCATATGCCTCATTTGTTACCACTCTCTACATAACTCTAGCACCTATATGAGGAGGTAGACCAAAAAGATCTCATTGTCAGCCAAGTGACAGCGTACCCTTCTCACTGCAATTCTTTTAGGTTATGGTACACCAATAGCAATTAAGTGATCCGATAAGTTGAGGTAGGAATGCTTATGCTACAGTTAGTGGGAACATTAAAAGCTATGAATAACAGATTCTAACATCTTCATTTTAGCACATCCCTTTCAGATCCCCTGTAGAGAAATGGAGAATATATTGATCAACCACACCTTCAAACAAATGTATAAGTCTTAAATAATGCCCTCGTTTCTTTCATCTCCCCACCTTAGTCTTTAGCTGGGCATCCTGTCTACCCTGCTACCCATTTCAATACCCGGATGAATGTATCGTATCGCTTCATGTCAGATGACATCCCTCTGTAGCTTTATGATGTAAGGGCACCATTCGACCAATCACCCTAGGTGACTATTATACAGTAGGACGAGACATCAGCAATTACCAACTAGGTAACTATCTTTTATTATGACTGCATTGCAAGTAGGAGGTGTAATGAGAAAGTACTCTGAACCATTGAAAGCAGTGGGCTCCTTTTGAAAGTGGGCTGGATTTAGAAGAACACAGTTTCTAAACAGCAGTCCATCTTGAGTATAAGAGTCCCACATACAGAGTAGAGGGAAACAGGTTAAATGAGCTTCCCTCTATGTGATAGCAAGTCAATCGCTCTCACTTTAGACAACTCGTTTTAGCCTGAAAGACGGTATTTAACTCGGAGGACATATTCCTAGTACAAGTATCTAAAGAATGTTTTCTCAGCCTTGCAGACAGTCAAAGTCTTTGATAAACTACCATGATGCCCATGGAGTCTTCAGTATTGCTATCGTCTTCAAAAATTAAATCTATTCTGAAGACACCCCTCAACATGTAACAAGAGCATTCAGGTGCTATGAACATCTTTTAATGACAAGTAAAAAGATAAAATGCGACTTTGACTTACCATATTAACTGATGAGGCAGGTAGTAGATTGATGGCTGAGTTTTTTCTTCTTTTTTTTTGTCTCAGCAACGCAGAGAAATTTCTTCTGCAACACTGCCTCTGCTGGCCATTCAGTATATTCTGCAGATGGAAAAGTCCACTGTTAGTCAGTTATTAGAACCTGAATATTTCCAAACTGATGCAACAGTACAATTAAATGAATTTTTATTAAGTGTTTATAATTAGTACTATGGCGACTGCGATATTGTGAACATCCACAGCTCAGTAAAAATTCAAATCTCAATTTTAATTTCAACCTAGCATACTTCTCTCAATCATATGCCTCATTTGTTACCACTCTCTACAGAACTCTAGCACCTATATGAGGAGGTAGATCAAAAAGATCTCATTGTCAGCCAAGTGACAGCGTACCCTTCTCACTGCAATTCGTTTAGGTTATGGTACACCAATAGCAATTAAGTGATCCGATAAGTTGAGGGAGGAATGCTTATGCTAGAGTTAGTGGGAATAATAAAAGGTATGAATAACAGATTCTAACATCTTCATTTTAGCAAATCCCTTTCAGATCACCTATTGAGAACTCGAGAATATACTGATCAACCACAGCTACAAACAAATGCATAAGTCTTAAATAATTCCCTCGTTTCTTTCATCTCCCCACCGTAGTCTTTAGCTGGGCATCCTGTCTACCCTGCTACCCATTTCAATACCCGGATGAATGTATCCTATCGCTTCATGTCAGATGACATCCCTCTGTAGCTTTATGATGTAAGGGCACCATTCGACCAATCACCCTGGGTGACTATTATACAGTAGGACGAGACATCAGCAATTACCAACTAGGTAACTATCTTTCATTATGACTGCAATGCAAGTAGGAGGTGTAATGGGAAAGAACTCTGAACCATTGAAAGCAGGGGCTCCTTTTGAAAGTGGGCTGGATTTAGAAGAACACAGTTTCTAAACAGCAGTCCATCTTGAGTATAAGAGTCCCACATACAAAGTGGAGGGAAACAGGTTAAATGAGCTTCCTTCTATGTGATAGCAAGTCAATCACTCTCACTTTAGACAACTCGTTTCAGCCTGAAAGACGGCATTTAACTCGGAGGACATATTCCTAGTACAAGTATCTAAAGAAGGTTTTGTCAGCCTTGCAGACAGTCAAAGTCTTTGATAAACTACCATGATGCCCATAGCGTCTTCAGTATTGCTACCGTCTTCAAAAAT